>NW_012155796.1:478490-836288 GCF_000956105.1 Propithecus coquereli
CCTCCCAGAGTGCTAGGATTACAGGCCTGAGCCACTGTGCCTGGCTGCTTTTTTTTTTTTTAACACTCCAGAGTTCAAGAGAACCTGTCTGTGGCTGTATTTGATCACAAGTTCCTGGGTGTCAAACACTGATGTCACTGATGCAGATGGGACTTTGCATGGGTGGTAGCAGGGCTTTGTTGGGTGGGGATTTGGGCACCTACTGGGTGTTCAGTAGCACAGGTAGGTGTTCAACGTGAAGGAATGAGAGCAGGAGGAGCACCCAGAACGTTCCCTGGCCTGGGAGAAGCTCTGGGACCAGCAAAAACCAGTTAAGCACTGGTGAAGCCCGTTTTGGCTCAGCTTTGGCAGGGTGCAAGCTGGGTGCTGAGGACACAGAGGAAAGCAGCACAAGCCCTGCTGTCCCAAGGCAGACACACAGACGACTGCCACTGCCCTAGTGTTGCTGAGATGAAATGACACCCAGGAGGTCATGGGGGTAGGGGAGAAGAGGTGATCAGGACAGACTGGAAGGTGGGCTTAACCATGTGAGGAGGGGGCAGGGAAGCCAGATGGAGGCAGCAGCCAGTGGGGCTGGGAGGTGGGAGAACAGGAGGGTGAGCGGCATGGACTCAGGGAGGAGGCAGGCGGGAGGCACCCAGCAGCCTTGGAAAAGAGGTGCGGGGGCGGCGGGGGGGGGGCTGCAAAGGCTGGCAGGCTGGAGGCCTGAGGCCCACAGAGGTGGTGATGACCTCTGGAGCATTCCACACCAGATACCAAGTGAGGCCCCGCCCCCCCGGGGGCCCCTCTGCCAGGCTCCTTGGTGGCATTATCACAGCAGTAATTACATAATTAATGGTACAATGAGCAGTTTCACATGTGTCTCTCGCTAGGATGTAGCCTGATGAGGGCAGGGGCTTCCTCTGCTTGGCCTTAAGCTCCAAGCCCAGAAACTGGCTCCGGAGTTGGTCCATTAAATACTGCTCGGCTGGATGAACACGAGATGGATTGGGGGTGTCAGCCTCTGTGTTAGGTGCGTTATCTAACCTTCGCCACAGCGCAGGGCGATGATGCCCAGAGAGAGATTTGAGGGTGAGGGGCCTGGAGGTTAAGAAGCATGCAAATGCCCACCAGGAAGGAAAGGCGAAGTGTGAGCTCTCTCCTGTGCAGCCCTGGTCCTGCCTGTGCCCATTCACTTGTGGAGCCCTTTTCTGCTCAGCTACAGCGGGGTGCGGGGTGCAAGCTGGGTGCTGAGGATACAGAGGAAAGCAGCACAGCCCCTGCTGTCCCAAGGCAGACAGACACACAGCTGAGATGAAGTGACACCCAGGGGGCTATGGGGGGTGGGGAGAGGAGGTGATCAGGGCAGGCTGGAAGGAGGGCTTAACCATGTGAGGAAGGGGCAGGAGAAGCCGGATGGGTGACACTGGGAGGCAGCAAAGAGCAAGAGGAGGCAACTGCAGCTTCCTCCCAACTCTGCCCAAATCTCTGGGCCTTCTTCCACCTTAGCTGCCCGGGCTGCTGCAGCCAGTGGTCAGTGTCCTCTGTCCTCATGGCACCATTCCCTGGCAGTCCTGCAAAGTCACTCCCATCCGTCAGCCGTCTGCATCATACTCCCTGCCTGGCCACTCTCCCGTGTGCCTTTGGGGGCCTGGTGTGAGGCCCAAACCAGAGAGGACTCTCTGGCCTGTTTCCACGTGGTGTCATCCGCCTGCCCCTCCTGGCCATAAAGACCAGCTGCAGAGAGCAGTGACCCAGTAGAAGCCACTTTCTGCAGAGCACATTCTAGGTCAAAGCTCCCCCTATTCTGTAGAGGGATTAAAGGAAGCCCAGAGAGGGCCACGGTGACTTGTCCAGAGAACAGCAGAGCCCTGCATAGCTCTGTATCTCAGAGTGCCTGTCTGTCACACAGGAAGGGGGAATGAAGTCTCCCTCCAGGACACCCAGCTTCCCGGAGGAGTCAGGGAATGTGCCGACTTCCCGTGCCTAGGCGGAGCCAGCCCTGGCCTCCCTGACTGGGACACCCCCTTGTTGCAGCCATTCTGACAGCCCCTCCCAGCCCACTTCCACCTAGGGGAGCGGGGGAATTGGCGCCCCTCCCTCCCCCAGCCCCCAGGGGAGGAAGCCGCCTGTCAGGCCGCCACGGCGTGTCAAATTCTCTCGCTGCCTAATTGTGAGACGGCGGCGTTTAAAGAAACGCTTTTCTGGCCGCCTGCCACACCACAAACTGCTTGGTATAATTTTATTATTAAGGAGAGAGAGAAAAAGAGGGAGGGGGGTTGGAAGAGAGATAGAGAGAGAGAAAGGGGAGAGAGAAAGGGGAGAGAGGAGGAAATTGCTTGGTCCAAGTCAGCTGGTGGAGTATTCTGCTCAATGTGAAAGCGGGCCGGCTTTCCAGTTGGCAAGCTGACTTCGTTAATTGCGCATTCAGTCTCTACTTAGGGTAATTGAAACGAAGCGGGCCCGGCTCCGACAATTAGGGTCTGCGACTAGGCCATTAACCCTTTCCGCAGCCGCCCTCGCCCCCATCGACGCCACGGCGCCCTTTTCAGGGGGTGGAGGGCTTCTGGGCGGCCCCGCCAAGGCCCATCCCGCGCCGCGCACTGCGGCACGGGCTCCCGGCGTGCGCCCCAGCGCCAGCAGGGTTAACGCGGCGCCGCGAGGCCTGGAGCCGGGCTAGGGCCAAGCCGGCGATGGGGAGCCGCGCGGGGTGTGTGGGGGTTGTTGGCGGCCTTGCCGCCCCTCTGCAACAGATGTTCCAGCCGTGTAAGACAAAGGCAGAGCGCCTGCTGCTGCTGCTGCTGGGAGAAAATCCGCAAGACTCCCTAAGGGGCAGGTAAAATTTCACCTTCTATTTGTGTGCCCCCCGCACCCCCGCCGTCCCCGCCTTGTTTCCCGGCCTCTGCGCCAATCCAGAAAGCGCCACCAAAGACGCCGCGCCGCCTCCTCCGCAGCCCAACCCGCTGACCCCAGCAAGGTCACGGCGACCTCCGGCTCCGCCGGCAGCGCGCCCGCCCGTCCTCCGCCGGCGAAGGGTGCCGCCCCCCGCCCGGTCCCCTCCTGGGGCGCCTCCCGTCCCCGATCCACGGTCATTGCAAGTGAGGGAGAGCGAAGGGGGTGCCGCACTCGCCACGAGGCAGAGACGACCTGGACGCTCCCCGCCCCCTCCGCCTTTGCGGGGACCCCGGGGGGCTGCGGCCCCCCCAGCCCCCATCATTCATCTCCATGATTCTCTCTGTAGCCGCCCTCGGAAGTCAGCCGAGTGAAGCAGCTGTTCCTTGCACACTCCACTTGACCAAAGATGATGATAAATGAGGCCGGGGCTGCGTCGGGGACGCGGCGGCAGAGGCGAGGGGCGCGCACGGCGGGGCGCACGGCCCGCAGCCCTCTCCCCGCCCCTTGGGAAGGGCGAGGAGGCGAAGGACAAGGGCCGAGAGGCAAAATCAGAGGCCCGCGCTGCCCTCCCGGTGCCCTGCTCAGCCCCGACACCCGGAGGTGTGGAGGAACACGGCGGAGAGGTGCGTCCAGATCGCCCGGCCCAAGACCAAGTCCTCTTCTTTGCGACCGCCGCAGCCCCGCCCCTAACCTAATCCCCCACTCCCCACCCCCCACCACTTTCCCTAAAGCCTCGGTCCCCACTGTGCCCTCGCCCCCCCACGTGCCTCAAACCTATTAACGCTCGTAAATAATGAATAATGGAGCGCTTCCCTCCAGCCGCGCAAGGCTGCGGGCGGGGGCCGCTGCCAGATGCGCCCGGTCCTGGGGAGGGGACGCCCACCGGCCGGGTGCAGAGGGGCCCGGCGCGCGGCCCCGCACACGTGCAGCCGCGGCGCGCAGGCGGGCACCCCGCCCGGCGGAGGAGGGGGAATCCCGCTCTGCCCTCCCCAACGCCACCTCCCCTGGAGTCCTCTGGCACCGAACGAGGCGAGAGAGCGCGCGCGAGCTTCCCAGCCGGAGAGGGTTATTTTTAACCTGCCCCCCTTTCTATATCTGCCTCTCGGGTTTGCGCGCCCGCCCGCCCGCTCCACTAGCCGAGGACGCGGACTCCTCACCTCTCTCGGCGGCTCCGGACTCTGAGCGCCTCCCCCGGCCCGCGGCCCCCGCCCCTGCGCAGGCATCGCGCGGCTAAATCTCAGCCTGGAAAGGACCGATTAAGAGCCGCGTGCCTTTCTGCGAAATATTGGAACGGGTGGGATGGGGGCGGGGAGCCTGGCGCTGTCGTCCCCTCGCTTCCCTTTCTCCCTCCCACCCCGCGCGCAGAGTGGCTGTGAGAAGCGGCTTCTGCTCTGCCCCTGCAAAAGGGGGGTGGCCAGCCCGGGACCCCAGCCCCTTTTTGGTTTTCGGCCTTCTCTCGACGCCCACCCTTCTTCAGTCATCTAAGAAGCTGGAGCTTCTAACACGTGGAACCTCCGGTGGCGGCGCCAAGTGGGGCACTGACCCACCATCTCCAGTCCCCTCCCTAAGCCACTCCAAACAAACACACTATTTAAACAGCAGAGGACTGGCCATACCAACGACTTCAGGGCAGACCCCACCGTGCCAATGCCCAGTGTGGGGTACTGGGCAAGTGCCAGGGGCGCACAGTAGGGACTCTTGAAGGCAGTTTACTGCCTCCTGCCAAGATTAGACTCACCTGGGTACCCCACTCCCAGCCCCTTCCGCAGGGGCCCAGCATCCCAGTCCCTCTTCTCCCTCCCATGAGGCCACAGGAAGTTCATGTCCACTCCCATTACCCTTCTCTCCAAAGGCCACCCACCCAAAGCCCGGCCTGCCCTTCTCTCCAGAGAGGGTGGCAGCAGAGGTGCTGGCTGAGCCCAGAAGCCCCCCTGGGTCTCTGACAGGATCCCTCCGTCACTTGACATTTTCCAGATTGCTCTGTGCCCAATCCTGGAGACTCACAGGCATAGGGCTTCTGAGCACCTCCCTCCTGAAGGAGGTGGGGCAACAGGCCACCGGGAACACGGAGAAGGGAAGCCAGGGGAAGTGGTGGGCTGAGAAGAAAGGAGAAGGGCATTCCAGCCGCCAGGAGCTGCTGGCTCCCAGGCAGGGGTGGGGGCTGGGGGTTGGGGAACACAGCCTGCTGGGGAACCTGAGATGGATTTCTCTCTGAGGCTTAGCTGGATTGGAGGAAATGGGCCCTGGAGGGCTGGGCCCCCACCCCAAGGGAGCAGCCTCTGGTGGGGGGTGGGGGATTACCCCAGAGAGGTAAGAAGCCAGGCAAGCTGGCGGCTGGGAGTGCCTGGGCAGGGAGGGGTGAAGGTGCTCAAGGAATGCAGATGCTGGGCTACCTGGGGACATCCCTGGGCCAAAGCTGGAGCTGGGAGGACCCAGCCTGCCCAGAAGGCAAGGTGGGGGGCAGGGACAGGCCTCCTGAGCAGAAGCAGGGCCTGTCATAGGGGAAGGGGTCTCAAGGGGCTTCTCCCCTCAGCCAGACACTGTGCTCATGGCCTTCTTCAGATCCAGAAAGTTCTCAGTGACCCTCAGACTGCGGGAGCTGGTGTAACAGCAGCACCATCAAAGGCTGATGCTGTCTGGCCCCCTCCTGTGTCCAAGGTGCCTTGATAGATTTTACTTCTAACCCTCAAACTGCCCTTCTAGGAGGTGACGTCACCTCTCGTTTCACAGACATGGAATCTGGGCTCCAGAGAAGGGAAGAGGCCATTCCAGACTCCACCCTTTGGGGGCCTCCACGGTCCCCTCCCCCACAAGCCTTGCCTCTGGCCCGTGGGTAGGGCCTTAAGCTGGACAGCAGGGCGGTGCCCAAGGGGCTGCAGTGAACACAAAAAGCCCAGAGTGTAGGATTTCCATGGGGTCCTGGTTTCCTCCTTTGGAGATTTCAGAAAGCTGTTTCCGTGGGAGAAAGAAGGGGCCAGGACTGGTGGGGGGTAGGAGAGAAGTCACACAGCCTATCATCACCGACTCCCCTGCCCACTTGGCCAGGCCCCCTATGAAGGGTTCCCAATTGGGGGTTTGGCTCTTGGGGCTGCAGAATTGTTAATGAGGCATAAGTCCACATGGGTCTCCTTTCTTCATCTGTCGACCAAATATAAATCTCGGTAGCCACGTACCACTACTCTTCAAACGTGTAGCTGCTGTTGTGATGAATAAATTACAAATCCATTTAGGGCCTCGTGGCTCTGGGCGGTTATATACCCCTCCCTGCAACAGACTAGCACTTAGCTCCGATTTTGATATTCAGGGGTCTCTGTCTCAAGACAAGGAACCTTTAGGCCCACAGGGTCCCGGCCTCCCCCGTGGCCTAGCTGTGCCCACTGCCAGGAAGGGAGCTTCCATTTCCGAAATACCTTGGAGGAAGGCCCGCTGCCCCCAGCTCTTCCTGGGTGGGGTGGAGCCTGGCCAGCCCCCTAGACACGAAGTGCGGTGACCAGAAGCACCGGCTGCTGCTCGGGAGGCTTTCCTCAGGGTGGAAAATATGCGCCCTTGGTTTTCAGCTGCTGCCTCGTCTGCGTCTGAGTGGACAACTGGCTGATGCCCCTCTCCCAAAGAGCCACAAACGAGGAGGTATGTAAGAGTGAAAACGGGGCGAGGGCAACTGTCTGAGTCTGTCTGGCTGTTCTGAACGACACTCGTTTCCCCCAGGGTGAATAGAATACTTTCTGCCTGTTCTCTGTGTGCTGGGTCCCTCTTCCCAGGCCCAGCCTGGCCCCTCCAGCCTCACCTCCAGCTGCACCAGACCCCTCCAGAACTCCCTCCCTCTTGGCTTCCAGTCACTCAGCATCTGGGGGAGAGAGCCTCTTCCAGCTGTACATAGCTAACTTGGCCTGACCCCAGCACTGCCTTGTTCTGGAAAGTTGTAGGAGAATCCCTCTTGGCTGGCTCACTGGCATGGAGAATTGCAGGCCTCTTCTGCTCCGGAAAGGGAGGCAGATTCACAACAGCCAGGCCAAGCAGCTGTGAGGGCTCACAGGCCACTGGGGCTCTGGCTTCGGGGTGAGGGGAGCCATTATCTGACCCCATGCCCACCCTGATTGTAAATGGCTAGACCCTGATGCCAGGAGCTCTGGGTTTGAATCCCAGCTCCTGCATACACATCTGCTGGGTAACCTTGGGCAATTTACTTAATTTCTCTGTGCTCCATGAAATTAAACGGCAAAACTTGCAGGGTTATTGGGAGACTAAATGAGATAATGTGCTTGGCAGCTGGTAGAGGCTCAGCAAAGAGCAGCACCTTCCAGTGCCACCTGTTCATGGGGCCAGGTCCAAGCCTTTTACTTTCTCTGGCTCCCAGGAAGCAGCCTATGTCTGAGACAGAGCTGGGGAGGGCATTCTGGGACAGGGTTGACGTCTGCCCACAGAGCAGCGGCCTGTACCCCGAGGCAGGTAGGCCATCTTCCCAGCTGGCGTCTCCGTGTGCTTAAACACTAACGTGCACATCTTGGTGAGACGTGGATTTTGCTGCAGTGGGTCAGGGCAGGGCCCGGGGTTCTGCAATTCTCACAAGCCTTCAGGTGAGGCCAGTGCAGCTGGTCTGTGGACCACAACTGGCGCGGCACCATCTCAGCCCAGGAAGACTCTGGGTCTGCTGAGGCTGGGCTCGGGGAGGGGATGTGGGTTCTGTTCTGTCCGAGGAGGGCCTTCTAGGACCTCACCACCAGGCTCTGGCTCTGTGTTCCCTGAGCCTTTTGTCTCAGATCTGGGTTCCCAGAGTGGCCTGGGCAAGGTTCAGGACTTGCATTTGGCATTTGCGTCTCAGCAGCAACACATTGATAAAAAGCAGTTTCATGCTGCTAAGCTTCCAATCACTTCTTGTGCCCTGGGCCTTTGTGGACCTCAGTTTCCCCACTGGCACAGTGGGACGCTGGGATAAGCTGACTCTACCCTTTCCCCTGGATGGTTCCCCACACCGTTCTTCCCTTCTCAAAGCACGAGACCTGAGCATCAACCCTAGGGGCTGGGCCCCCACCCCAGACTCACCCAACCAGTGATGACAGCCAGTTCTCACTTGTGCCTTTCTGGGCCAGGCACTGTCCTAGGCATTTTGCATCTACAAACTCTGCATCGTCACAGCCCCATGAGGTGGTACCATTGTCCTCCCTGTCTTACGAGGAAACTGAGGCCCAGAGAGGTGAAGCCTATTGCCTGAGGTCATGCGGTTGGTAAGTGGTAGAGGGCTAGACTCAGGCCCCCAGACATGCCCGGGCCCTTGAGTACTGCTCAAGGTAAACAGCCCATTTGGTTTTCTTGGCACAGCAGGTGGAGACCCATCACGCTGCATCTGCCTGGTTGGTGAGGGTGTGGGGAAGAGGTGCCCAGTCTAGTTGGGGATGGGAGGGGTAGACTGGTAAAACCTCTTTGGAGAGCTTTTTGCCAACATAGACCCAAATAGAAACTACATGTGCCCTCTGACCTGGGCCCAAAGTTATCTGCACAAAGCTATTAACTGCAGTGTCTTGGAGACCCGCTAACTGTCCATCCAAGGGGGATGAGGGCAACACATCTGGGAAGTTCCATGCAGTGGAGTATTAAAGAGAGGGCGGTATTAATTCATTAAAAGCTTCATGTATTAATTGGGAACAGTCTTCAAGTTGGGTTAAAAACAGTGCAGTGTAGAAAGTATGTACAGATGCCCCATTTATATAAAAAAGGGGGTTGTATTTGATTTCTTCTATGCAAGGTAGTTTAAGAAAGAGCACGGTTTAGAGCTCAAATCATTGCTACTTTCCTTCTGTTTGGCTCTAAGCTGGTGGATTGAGCTCAGTGTCCTCTTCAGTTGGACAGAACGAGGGTCAGCTGCCAGGAGGAGTCAGCTCCTCAGCATCCTGCAATGGGTAAGAGGGGGATCATTCCCCCATTTTACAAATGAGGAAACTGAGACCCCCAAGGGGGAGGGGCAACGAAACCTGTTTCCCTGTACACATTCACTGGGTGTACAGCTTTGGGGGACACAGCAGCCAGGCCTGGCTGAAGCCCTAAGCTGTGTGGGTGCCTGCTGCTGCCAGGGCCAAGTACAGAAGGCCCTCGAACAACATGGGTTTGAACTTCACGAATTCAGTATTTGTACGTGCAGGTTTTTGTCAATAATGGTGCCTCCCTGTCCTGCCTCTGCCGCCCCTGAGACAGCGAGACCAGCCCCTCCCTCTCTTCCTCCCACTCAGCCTACTTGGCATGAAGACTTTCGTGATGATCCACTTCCCCTTCATACCGAATAAATATATTTTCTCTTCTTTATGATTTTCTTAACATTTTCTTTCTTCTAGCTTACTTTATTGTAAGAATACAGTATATAATACATATACGGAATATGTGTTAATCAACTAATCAACTGTTCCTGTGATCGGCGAGGCTTCCGGTCAACAGTAGGCTATCAGGAGTTAAGTTTTTGGGGAGTCAAAGTTATACACGAATTTTCTTTTCGACTTTGTAGGGGGTCGGTGCCCCTAACCCTCTCGTAGTCCAAGGGTCACCTATACTCAGAAGGAGCCCTGGTTTTACGTGTTACCATTCTTTCTATTCTAGTTCTACCAACAATATGCTTTCCTTTCATCATCTGAAGAAAGCAACACATGACATCAAATTGAAAGGCAGGAGCCATTCTGGGTTTCTGCGGCCTGAAGCCTGGGTGCGGTGAAGGCCTGCCTGGTAGGAGGCCCCGTCTGGGTCCAAGTGCCACTCAGACACTGCCTAGCTGCAGGGCCTTCGGCAGGTGACTAGGCTCCCTATGCCTCAGTTTCCTCGTCTGCAAAACAGGAGCAAGAGTTTGCACCTCAGAGGGGGGTATGAAGATTAAATCAGATAATGTATATACAATTGTTAGAGCAACACTGGGCAGAGGAGGGCGTAGTAAGTTAGCTGTTATTTTTAAAAGGTGAATGTTTATATAATTTTTTATAATAGGGAAAGTTCAGGAAAATCCCTGACTGGTCCTTGCTGGCTGTGGAGGTGGGGCAGGAAGGCAGGAGCTCCTTGGAGTGACAGAAACCTGGCTCCAGCCTCCTGGCCCCAGGAGCAGCTGGTCACTGCCCGGGTAGGCGGACACATTGTCCTGGCACAGAAGCCTGGTGGGCAGTGGCCAGAGCAGGGTCCCGCTGTCTGTGTTCCCTGGCTGGCACATTGGGTGGAACAGACTTGGCTGACTGGCTGGGGGCCCCTGCAGCCCCAGGCCCGTGGAAGGAAGATTAAAAAGGCCCCTGTGTTCCACCCTGGTCCAGAGCTGGCTTTTTCCAGACCAGAGCCTCATGAGTCTTTGGAAAGAACACCAAGTACCCAACGCCCTGCCGCCGCCGAATGCTGTGTGACCTCAGGTGAGTCACCCTACGTCTCTGGGCTTCTACTTTCTCACCCATAAAATAGGGATAATGTTAACTACCTGCTTCACAGGTTTGAGCAAAGAACTAGTGAAAAAATGGACATAGAAGTGCTCTGTCATCATCACCTTCACGGCTAATTCTCAACAGACATTATGTGCATTGGGCCCTGTTCTAAGAAGCAGTGACACATTATAGCCCATTTTACAGATGAGGCAGAAGAGGCTCAGAGAGGTTTGGGCACTTGTCCAAAGTCACACAGCTTGCAAGTGACAGAAGCACTGTAGTATGTAAACAATTATTTACCTAACTTAATAATATAGTTATATAAATTATTTGTAAATTATAAAGTATATTATATAGATTGTAATTATTAATTACATGCCTACCATAATTAATATTTGTGGCTGGGAGCTGGGTCCTAAGGTTTGGAAGCTTCGGCTCAGTTTCCAGAGGTAGCTCTGGCTAGACTATTACGGCCTGGGGGCGGTCCTGTGGCACTGTGGGCAGGCGTGGCCCCGTGGCAGTGGCTGAGGTAGAAGCTGCTCTTTCAGGTGCTAGGATTTTAAGTCCCATATTTCCTGGGTACCCTTTTCTTGGTCACATTGTTTTTATCCCCAGGGAAACTGTGAGCAACACATGTGCACCCCCATTTTCCAGATAGCACCAGTAAGGCCTGGGAGGCAAAGGAGACTTCTTGGCGAGCAGCAACATTTGGATTTGAACTCAGCCTGTCTGGCTCCAAGTCTGCATCCCAGGACAAGGATCTTGGGTGCAAACAAGAATGGAACAAGGAGGGGCGGGGAAAAAAAATTTTAAAAAAGAAAGAAAAAAAAAAGAAGAAGGTATCAATGTTCCCCTTGGAGAAGGGAATCCTTTTAGGACTGCAGGGACTTGGGGCGCACTTGTTCCATTCCAGGCAGGCACTGTCTGTGGAGGGAGGGCCTCTGCCTTCACTGGGGCGCGCGCTGAGCCCCGACTCGAGGCACCGGAGCTGAGCCTTACAGACCGAGAGGCTGGGGCCACCATGAGCAGAGACTTGCCCGACGCCCAGAAGCCCACAAGCCCACCTCCCGGCGCCTCTGGGCTCCCCCCAGACCACACAGCCCCTCCACCCACCCCTCAGGCTATCTTCCATCCGTGTGTCCATCCACACACACGCACCCGGACAGCCACCTGAGAAGCAGTTACTAAGTGCCTACTGTATGCTTCACAAGTGCCAGGGACCGAGGAGCCAGAGGCAGCGTGGGCAATGCGTGCTAGAGCATGGGGAAGGGCCCAAAGTCACACCTGGGTGGGAACAGGAGACCAGAGGGGTGTCTCGGAGGAAGCAACATCCACCTGAGACACGAGGGACGTGAGGAGTTACCGAGGGAAAGAGGAAAGGTCTGGAGGGCAGGAGAGGGATGGAAGTGAAGGCGCTGCGTGGCCGGCAAGGCGCGTGTGAGGGCAAGAGACGAGAATGGGCAGGGCACACAGGGTGCAGGGCCCGGGACCACGGCGGAGACCACAGACTGGTGAGGGCAGTGGGAAGCCAGAGGGTAAGCAAGGGGGACAGTGACACCATCAGACAAGTGTGCTGGAAAGTTTGCAGTGGCTGCGAGGATGCGGGAGACACTGGTGACGGGGGTGAGTGTGGAGGCCAGTGAGGAGGAGGCTGGGACAGTCCCCCAGAGAGCAATGAGGGGACCGGACCAGAGTGGTGGCAGAGGGCTGGAAAGGAGGGGTGAGATTCTAGAAATGTCAGGAACAGAACTTTGACAGGACTCGGGAGCCAGTTCCAGATACTGGTTGGGGAGAAGGGATTCCTCCAAAGCCCGTGCTCACAACCACCAGGCAGCTTCTGTCACCCAAGCCTCCCCTGTTTCGCCAACCCCTGAGTCTGGCTTATACATTGAGCCCCACGGGGTCAATGCCCTTAGGCAACAGAGCGCATGTCTGAGGCCCCGAGAGGGCAAGGGGGCACACGGCATGGTGACTCAGAGCCTAGGCACCGCCCCCACCTCCAGCTCATGCCTGCACCAGCCTCTTCATTCCCCAGTCTCACTGCAGGGGGTGCAGCAGGGACAGAAAGTGTGACATCTGAAGCCTGCACGGTGGTGGCCTCCCTCTGGCAGTGGCCTCCTTGGCATCGTTCTCTGGGTGTCAGTGGGAGTGCCCGCTCCCAGCACAGCGATGAAAGGCGGGTGCTGGGTACTTGGAAGGGATCAAGATTCCCATGGGAAAGGGACGGCTCCGGGTGCCAGCCCCCTATAGGCTGGCTTTGATGGCAGATAAACCCCAGCCGGCTTCTTGGGCACCTGCCCCTTGCTGGGAGACAAAGGCGGCGGGCGGTGGTGGCGGAAGACGTGTGCAAACGTGCAGGGAAGCGCCAGGCCGCCCTGGTGTTTCTTTGCCGTGGCTCTGTCTTTATTCCTGTCTCCTCCTTTTTAGGTACATGCCCCCCTCACGGACTGGATGGGCCCCAGGACCCACACGCTCCCCGCCCGATCTCCAGAGGTCCTCGGTCACTTCCCCTCCCACCCTCAGAGCACTGCTGAAGGTTTCTGTCTCCCAAACAAGCTGCATTTAGAAATCACCAACTTGTTCTCTCTCATGGGGCTCAAAACAACAGCCAATGGGGCCTCTCATGGATGTGCACAGGCCAGGGGTTCGTGGGCCACGTGTCTGGTGAATGAATGAGAGAATGAATGAATGAATGGTGGATGGGTAGATGGATGAATGGATGAATGGGATTCCAGCCCTAAGCAAAGCCAATGCTATTTTTGTTGGCCCGAGCGAAACAAGATTTTCCCAAGGCTTTTAAGAACATGGCAGGTAGTTCCCAGGGTCCCCTCTGCAACCCCCCTCAGGATGCCTGGGCAGGGAAAATCAGGCCAAACAGGGTGGGCTTGCCAGATCCAGGGCTGGAATCTCCCCATGCCACACCATAACGGGGCCTCCAAAGTGCCCCCAGAAGTCCCCTTTCCTGAGTCCTGCCCTCCCTTGGCCTCCCAGAGACCCCCAGGAATTCCCCCAACCTGTGAGCATCCCCAGGCCCTGGGTCCTTGGGAGCCTCCTTGTTGGGGGCCAGAGGGCATGTGAGGAGGGAGGGATGTCAGCTGCTTGGAGGCTGCCCAGCAGCTTTGCAGCGGTAAGAGCAGAGCATTTGTCATCTGCTGAGGACAGTAGGGATAGTTTAAGGTGAAATTTAAGCCCATTAGTGCTTGGCTAATGACATCAGAAGCAACGGGGAAAGTGAAGATGGCAGGGTGTGTGAGCACCCATAAATTGTCGGGGCTGGCGCCGCCTGCGTCCTTGGACCTGGCTCCCTGGCCTCTCTGCCAGCCTGGGAGTTCTGATTCAGCGCCCCCTGTGGCCCCCTCCATCGCGGGCAGGCCCTGGCCCTGGCCTGGCCAGCCTTGCAGGCTGGGCCCTCAGGGCCAGTGTGTGGCTGGGGCCTCGGCTGGGGCGTGAGAAAGGAATTGGCTGGGGAGCCCAAGCGTGGAGGAGGCAGTGTCTTCTTAATCTCCCTCCTTTTATAACTTCTGTCTTTTTTATGCACACGCAAGGATCCCAGCTCAGCCGCCAGCATCTCTTCCCCAGGCTGAGCCGTCTCCCCGCAGCTAATGCCTGACAGCTCTGTTTATGTCTCCCCATAATTCTCTGGTTTTATGTTTTTTTTTCGGGGCCATTAAGCTCCCAGCCACAGGCTCCTTCCCCTGCCCTCGCCTGCCTTTGTCCTTGAGGCCTGGCTGCCCCACGGCCCTTTGGGAGACAGGCTGTCCCCATTCCCCGGCAGGCAGACAGGGACTTTGCACCCCGGGCCTTGACCAGAGCCCTCACTCAGGATGGCCCTGCACCCCCCACACCAACTCCCTCATCCTCCCAGCCCCTCCTGCCACAGGTGCTGTCCTGCCTGGCCCCAGGGGAGGCCACATCCCAGGGTCTTGGAGGGCCTGGCAAAGCCCTCTGGCCTGGACTGGCCTCTCTGCTCGCCTGGCCTGCCTCCCCAGTGTCGCTATTCTGGGTGACCACATCCCCTCCAGAGCCCCCGGCCTCCTCCTGAGGGCAGAGCCCATCATTTCGCCTCCACCCAACCCCTCTCTGCAGCTCCAGACCTGGACCCGGTATGTCCGTGGCGTCCTGAGGCACCCTCGCCCTACAGACCTTACCCTCTACCCCAGCCCCTCTAGGGCCCCTCTTTGAGGAGGCCCCAAGTCCTGGGGGCCCCCACCCAAGGTCTCCCCATCAGACCCCTCTGTCCCGACCTCACAGCCACAGCCCACAGTCTGGCCATGTCATCTCCTGGTCCCCAGCCTTTGTCCTGTGTGGCCACACAGGCTTGCTCACAGCTCCCTTGCTCTGACGCCTCTGATGGCTCCCCATTACTTTCATTCCTCGAGCCCTGTCCTCGGCAAGCTGCTCGGACCTTTCCAGCCCTAGTGCCTCAGAGAGCCGGCTCCCGCTGCCCACTGTCTCCAGTCAGATCAGACAGCTGTCCCCCAAAGGCTGACACGGATGCTCAAAAGGCAGAGCCTCACCTTGTTTCCCTCTCCTTTCGGGGGAACACCCCCATCCGCAGTGTATACTCCGGGGCCCAGCACCTCTGGCCACATGGTGACCCAGTAGGGGGGCAATGGGCTCCCCTCTGATACCCTGGCTTCTCCTGGGGAGGTCGTGCCAGCACCTGTCCTTTCCCTCTTTTGTGTAGACACAGGCCCAGGAGACATTCCTTCGCTGTCCGCCTTGAATTTCTTCTTTTCCTTTCCTTTTCCTTTCTGCCTTCGCCAGCCAGAGGCCCCACCCGAGTCCTGGACACCTCCTCTGCCCACCTCCTCTGTGGATGCTGCTCTGGCCTCCTGGGCATCTCCTTGCCTGCCCCCTATGCTGCCTGGCTCTGTCACCTTGCCTGGCTGGGCGCCAGGTGGCCTGGGCCCCGCTCTTCCCCCTTGCTCACAGGTGGGTACTAGAGGATGTCTGGGCCTGCCTCCCCTAACTGGCACCGCCCACCTCACCCAGGGACGCGCAGGAAGAGAGGCAGACTCCTTAGTGTCTTCACAACTGCCACGGACACCTGCCTCAGGTATAAATCTCGTTCTCTTCACATGCGTTCTGAGGCCCAAGCTCTTGGCTCGGTTTCAGTCAATTTCAACCTGAGCTGTCCTGTGTCTCCCTGGCGGGTCTGGCTGCAGGTTGGCGGGGCCTGCTCTGCCCTACCCGCCCCGGCTGGCATTCCACAGAGCCAGCTTCTGCCCTTGGCTGCTTTGCTATGACACCGGTGGCCCCTTGCTTGACGGTCGGAGTGCTGCCTGGTCCTGTGACATGTGACCCAGGCAAGCCACCTGGCTTTGCAGGGGTAATGTTCTCCTCTGAACCAGGGCCCACCTGGCCCCAGCCTTCACCCCGCAAATAGCTGTCAAGCACTGGGTACATGTGGGGCACAAGGCCAGGCTGCCCTATGGACCAATCCTATTGTTAAGAGTGGGGAAAGCTTCATAAATTGCAGGGCCCAGTGCAAAATGAAAATGTGAGGCCACTTGCTCAATGAGCATTACAGATCTCATGACAGCGACAGCAGAGCAGCATGCACCAAGCGCAGGGCATTTCTGAGCACAGGCCCTGAGCAGCCACAAAAGTCACAGCCACAAAGTCCTGGCTAGGAGGTAGTCATGGGACCAGCTGCCACACACTGGCAGGGTTCCCTAGGTCCCAGGCATTCTGCTGAATGCGCTGGAAGATCATGATTCAACCGCACATCACACCTAGGACACCACAGGTACCAATAATCCTAATAGTAACGATAGTTCCTCTTTACTGAGCATTTACTATGTGCCAAGCGCTTTGCTTACATCAAGTCAATGAACTATCACAACCAACCAATTCTGCTACTTAGGAGATGGGGGTTCAGAAAGGCAAAGTCATTTGCTCAAGATCGCTGGGTGGGAAAGTGACCGAGGCAAGCGTGAGCCCAGGTTCTAAGCACACGACTGAACCACATGCTCGGCGGCAGTGCCGGCCCTGTGTCCATCCTGCCACAAACATAGGCTGGAATAAGGCCCCCCAGCAGGGAAAACACTGAGACTCCTGGGAGGAGCCTGAGAAACCACCTTCAATCTCTCCCTGCAGAGAGGTAAAATTTGAGGCTCAGAGAGGGTGACTGATTACTGCAAGACCACACAGCACAGCAGGCCTTTCAAACGCCAGCCCCAGCAGCCCTGCTTCCAAAGACCTCTTCCTGCCCCAGCAAATGCTTGTGATCTGAAGCATTATGGAAAAGGTAGGACACAAAAGCAGACACAAGACGCAATCCCAATATTGTTAAACAGCGTGGAAACGCATGAAAACGCTAACATCAGTGTCTTCTCATCAGATGGGCTAGAGGTGGCTTCATTTTCTTCTTTACATTCTTTGGTATTTTCTATATTTTTTTAGTGAGATTTTTAAAAAGACCAGCATTTTTCTAGAATGAATGGGAACAGGAGTCTGTAGAACCAAATTCTGGTTAATAGAGAGTTGCCATAGCTACCATGTGGGGATTACACATTCCCCACGATCCAGGGCACAGTCCACTAGTTTCCGGCCGCGGTGGTCTGGGCCTCTCTTTCCGTCTTTGCTGAGGATTCGAAAGGCTTCGTAGGACCTGGGGGGCCCGGGTCCTCCCTGGGCTGTTTCTGCCCGGCTCACTAGGGAAGTCAGTGCTCTGGACGGTGTGGACCCTGGGGAAGGGCTGCACGGGCTCCTGGAGCTGAGTCACCAAGAGCAGTGTCACACAGATCCTTCCTCCCTGTTCCTCCACTGGGACCAGGCTCGTCAGGCAGCGTGTCCCTGTGTGGGCTCTGCCCTCCTGCCCAGCCTCTCCCTGGTCCCCGCCTCCCTCTGTCCTCCTCCTGCATCCCTCAGGCCTCTCTCAGTCTCACGTCTACCCCACCCTCCCTTGCTCACAACCCATGGCCCCCCATCACCCTGAGAGCCACAGACCAGACTCTGCCTCCTCTCCCCGCCAGCTGGCCCCTGCCACCATCTCCCAAAGTCCCAGTGTGTGCTCTAGCCCCTCAGAGACCATGGTTTGTTCTCTGGAAGTTCCTGCACCGTGCAGTGCTGTGGCTGCGCCACACTGGGCCCAACAGCACCGCCTGTCTGCGTGCCTGTCACCCCAGTGGACCCCAGTGGGCTCGCTTGTGTCCCTGGCCCCGGGCCTAGCACAGTGCACAGAGCTGGGGGAGTCCACCGATAGTCCCCGCTGCCTGCCTTAGAGGTGGAGCAGGGAGGAGCCCCCAGCACACCCTCGTGCCGATGCCTGGTGTTCCGCAGACAGCTCTCAGCCACCTCCTGCCCAGAGAGCCCCCTGGGTCTCTGGCCTGAGAAGAGCTGACAGCTCCTTAATAGAAGCAGGCCACGGACGCGCCTGAGTGACACCGCGCCCGGCCGAGAGGCGGTGGCTCGCATCAAAGCCTCATTTTTCTTCTTCCTGTTAGGCGCTGAAACAATTTACATAAAGAGCCCCACATGTGTCTGTGACAAAGATGCATTTCTCTCATAACTGGCCGGCGTCCCCTTGGCTTCCCCAGACGCGCTGTCACAGCCTGGCCTCCTTCCCCAGGAGTGGGGGTCTCAGGGACCACACCATGCCTGGGTCACCCAGACACAGGGCTGGGGGATGCCAGTCCAAGTAACAACCGTGCAGTGTGTTTCTTAAAGCAAAAACAAAACCCAAACGCAACCAACCCTTAAGGTTTTGCAGGGTGGAAACATGCATCCTACCAGCCCAGTCTAGGGATCTCGGTAAAGCCTTGTCTGCCTCAGAGGAAGAAAGGGGGTTTAGCAGGACTGGGGCAGCTGCACGCAGTACCCCGTGTGAGTTCCTGGGGAGACGGCCCTACTGGGCAGAGGCTGGCCTGAGCATCTCAGAACCAGGCTGGGAAGTCACATCTTCCAGAAGCAAACCCAAGTTCAGGTTGCCAGCTATGGTGCCCATCACCTCCCACTTGGTCTGGATGGCCCCAGGGGAAGGTCCCAAACAATCTGGCTTTATTTTGGGCAAGGGATCACCTTCCCTTGGCCACTCCCTGAGCATACAGCTGGGAAGGTCTCACCACCACCGTGAGTGAGCAGTGCCTGGACCCTTCATCCCCTACTCCTGGGAGTGGGGAGTGGAGTAGGCTCAACCCCAGCCCCACGCCCTGGCAGGGGGTCCCTCACTGACTCACTGGATGGCCTCAGTCTTCCCACCTGTCGGATGGGTGACTCCTGGGGGTACTCCTCACATGTACCTGGTGGCTGTATACTCACACAACATAGTCATTCTTGCCTGCATACTATTAATAGAATATGCTGTAATGTCACCTTGTGACTCACACAGTAAGGCCTACATGTTGCTGTTTGGGGCTGAACACCTTGTGTCTGGGCCTTGCTCTATAGGATGTCTGAGGGTAGCGACTGTATGTGACTTTCAGCTTACGTGTGCAATACAGACCCCCAAGTCCCATGGAAGATGAGGCCATGCTGAGGATATTTCTGGATTCTGAGGCTGAGAAAGCAAAGGGCATGGCCCATGCATCTGCCCCTCCCCCTCCCGCCTGGGTCGCTGCTGTGGTCTCTTCTGTGCCGAGACCACAGCAATCCCACTGCCAAGGCACGCCTCCAGTGGGAATGCTCTGCAGGGCATCGAACAATGTGTTCTAGAATGTTCACCGCAGGGTTTATTCATAAGACCCTCAGACTGTAAGCGACCCAGATGTTCATCAAAGGTAGAAGGGATAAACGACCTGTGGCACATGCACACGACAGAATACCACACAACAGCGACAACGGACCACTGCCGCACACACCGTGGCCGGGTCTCAGTGCACTGAGCACAAGTTGGACGTAAAAGCTTTCATACGTATGAAATTCACAAGCAGACGGAACTACTCTTGGGCAGAAAATGCCTGAGGGGAGGCACAAGGAACTTCTGGGGTCTGGCCACACTCTTTCTCTTGATTTGAACGTCAGTTATACACGAGCATGTTCTGTTCGTAGAAATTCACTGGCTGTTGACTTCTGATTCATGCTCTTCTCTGTGTACAAGTCAATAAAAAGTTAAGAGGCAAAACAAAGAGACTCCAACCTCCTCTACTCCATCCCTCCCAAGGCTCTTGGCTTTGCCCAGGGTAAAGTACAGACTCTGACCTTGGCCTGTGTGGCCAACATCAGAACCACCACCAAATAGTTCCTGTTCTCCCTGGCCAACGGCAGCATGCGTGTCCCCACCTCCCAAAGAAGTGGCCATGTGGCTCACTTTGGTCAATGAAATTCAAGTGGAAGTGACATGTGCTGCTTTAGAGAGGAAGCTCTATGCCTCTGTACAATAGTCTCTCCCTCTGTGCCATGCAATCACTCCAGATGGCTGCAGTTCCATTTTCCTGGTCCCCTGAGTGACGTGAGTGAGCAGTCTCCCTGCTGTCTGATCACAGACACATGGCACAAGTAAAGGAATGCTCTTTGAAGGTGCTGATACTTGGGGATGTTTGTTATGCAGCATGCCCAGCCCATCCTGACGAGCACAACCAGGCGTTCAAGGCTCTTCGTGGCCTGCTCCGTGCCAACCTCTCTGGCTTTCTGTAACAGAAACATTCTGCCTGTGAGTCCTGTGGATTCTGCACTCCAGGCACCATGGGATCTCACAGCTGTTAAAACGTACCTGGCTTTTGTGCCCTGGGCCTCTGTACCTGCGCCCGGCATGCTCCTCCCTGCCTTGCCTCCCAGGTGGACTGCTACTTGCTCCTTGACCACTAGGGCAAGGGGCCTTCTCCCTCTCTGGCTCCCACAGCCCCTTAGTTCCCCCTCTGCCCCTGCCACGTTCAGCCCCTCTTGCTGCTACTGGTGGCTCCTTGAGCACAGGGGACATAGTCAGTGGTCAATCATTATTTCCCACGAGAACAAGCAAGGGAGGGAGAGAGACCCACAGGCTCTTGATGTAGCTTTCTGGGGGTGGGTGGGGAGACTTCCATGGCAGCCCGTGCCCTGGGTCACAAAGCCAAGTGCAACCCAGGAGGCCTTGGACCTGGTGGCTCCAGGATCCCTCCCCGCGGTACGCCTGGCCACATGCTCAGGAAACGCCGCTTGTCTGAAACCTGTGTCCTCTCCCTGCATTTCTAAGGGCTGCCATTCCCACCCTGAGGGTCAGGAAGGCTGAAGGATACAGGGAAGGATCTGGGGAAACGTGCCGCCGATTCCTCTGTTTTAGACAATGTGAGTTGGAATCCAGGGAAAGAACATTTTTTCCAGAAAGGCCTGTTTGAGGCTGTCTGATAAATGATCCCAAGGCTCAGCTCTGGCCTCAGAATCCCAGCTACAAATGCTGGCGGGGGAACCTCCCAGAGCAGGGGGGTTACGGAGCGGCCTTTATCGACCCCGCCAATCATCGGGCCAGGTCTGCGGGAGCCTCTTGCTCCCAGCCCTGGAGAGGGAGAGGGCTGGGTGGGGGCAGAGCGGCCAGAAGTGTGTTCGCCTGTGGGGGGAGGCGAACCAGCCAGCAAAGGATAGGCCCCTAGATGCTCTGTGACTGGAGGGCTTTGGTTCTCCCAAGTTTGTCTCCGCCTGCTGACCCCACAAGTCCCCTACCACAGAGCAGGAGCAAACCCCTGGCCTGTCACACCTGGGAGGGCTCTGACCAAGCACCTCATTCTCCTCTGTGTTGCCACAGAACTCAGAGGCTCAGAGAGGGTGGGTGACTTGCTCAGGGTCACACAGCGAAGTTACTATTGGGAGCCACCTCTCCTGCCTTCGGGGGAGGCTCCCTTGCTTCAGGCTCTAAGAGTAGAACGTCCCCTGAAGTCCAGCTGAACCCCATAGCTCAGCCCACACTGTCCTAGGGGAGGGGTTTGCCTCCCCGGCTCCATGTCCCAGCCCTCTCCCACACGCACTCCAGCCACGCCAGCTCCCACCGGCTCCTTGCACACACCAGGCCCCGGACCCGTCTTCCCTCCGTCCAGGCTACTGTTGCCCCAGATCTTCTCTTCGCCTCAAAGCTACCTTCTCTGAGAAGCCCTCCCTGACTGCCCTGCCTGAGGGGCTCCCCCACGCCACGGCCCTTCCCAGTCTCCGAAACCGTCCCCCGTGTGTTAGCCACTCGCTTCTTGTCGGTCTGCCCCGCTGGACGGTGTGCCCGTGATGACAGGTGGCCCGCCAGGGCATGCCGCAGGCACACATGCCGAATGGATGGGCAGGGGCTGGAGGTACAGGGCAGGGAGTGACACCTCCTTCTGCCAGGTGGGCGCCTCATCCTGAGCCCTGTCCCCGCTCACACCCTCCGTCACTCCTCAGGGCCACTGTCTTCCTCCCACTCAACTCTGCCCCTGCCCAGACCCCTCCCGAGCCTCCTCGGCCTGGTGCTCTTGGGTGATCCCCGCTCATCTCTCCAGCCCCCCACTTCATGCCCACAAGGAGCTATTTTCACACTCAGCTTCATGCCTCCCGGACTTTCCGCACGCTGGGCAGGACCTGGGATGCTGGATCTCCTCCGCGTTTGCCTGGCAATGCTGGTGAGCCTTGTCACCTCATGCGGGGATCGCCTCCTCTCAACTCCTGCTGTGACTTTCCAGCAGACGTCTGTCCTTCTGTCCTGGACTCGCTCTCTTCCCCTGCCACTGCCCACTGAGGCACTGGTCCCTCTGCCTCCCAGCGAGCCTGCAGCGTCTGGTCCCATCACCGTGCCCCAGTGCCTGGCACGGAGCAGGTGCTCAGAGAGAGCTAATGATGTGGGCTGATGACTGGCCCAGCGTCATGTGATTCCAGGGCAGAATCTGGTGGCTACACACATGCCAGGAACCTAAGAGACCAGTGAGGAATCTGCCACCCCCATTTCCTTGGGCACTAGTAAAAAAACAAAACAAAACAGCTGGATGAGACCGCTTGCACTTGCTAAGGACTGTGTCCAGGCCCGGTGCTAAGACATGCGTGTATGAGTCACCTTTCGACACTGGGACCGTTATTATCATCCTCAGTCCTGGACAAAGGACTGTGAGCACAGAGAGGAGACAAGGAACGAGCCCAGGGTCACACAGCCAGGAAGTGGAGGAGCTGGGGCTTGAACCCAGGTCTGTTTGACTCCAAAACACTCCCGTTGCAATAATCTGCCTGTCGCCCGCACATGCAGTTTTAGGAGGCTCTCGGGGCTCTGGTGAGGGGGCTGTCTGCTGCGCTTCCCTCTGCGCACCCCAGTGCCATCATCCACAGCTATGCCTTGTTGCCAAACTGCTCCCTCCTGTCAATCAGTCCCCAGGTTCTTGGCCAGGTGGGGGCTTCTCCCTGGAGACTTTCTCAGTCTGGCCTTGGTGTAACCCTGAGCCCCATGGCACCAGCGTCTGGAACACATTCGATTTCAGCCTCACACACTCCCTGCAGGGTGGTCAGAGAACGCTTGTGCCACCATCTGACAGCTGAGGAAACTGAGACCCAGGTTCCACAGCAGGATTCCAACTCTGGCTTCCAGACTCTGAGAAGATACATCCTTGACTTCTGGGTGGGAGCTAGGGGCCCACCTTGGTGTGGGACTCTGAGAGTGGACACTGGACTGCAGGGGCCCCCCTCCAAGGCAGAGGACCCAGGGCCAGGGCACCAAGTGGTCTGCTGTCAACCTTCAGCATCCAGGAGTTCCCATAAGGCAAGGGACAGTGGGTATAGCCTGGGTGGCTCTGGCTACTAGCGAGGCTTTCCTCTGGGTCTCCGGGCCCTCACTATCTGCCTTTCCACCGTTACAGCACAGAGCACACAGCCACAATGACCTGGGCACTTGCCTGCCTTTCCTCAGGTGTGGCCACACTGTGGGGGCAGAAACCTGTCTGGGTCCCCAGCCCTGGGGCCCAGCACAGGACTCTGACCAGGAGGGAGCCCTTAGAGGATGTCTATTAGATGTGTGAATGGACAGTTACACATTTATCTGTATAGTTGTGCAGCCCACCTCCTCCAGGAAGCCCTCCCGGAACCCCTCACCCCTATTACCCTGAACATCTGGAGCTCTTAGTAAGCACAGATCTCACACCAAGATTCAGTTTAGCCCCAGATCTGAATCACAGCATCCCCAAGGGCTCTGTCCGACTCTTGCTCGCTCAGCTTCAGGGACGGAGCACTCACTTCTTTTTCAACTCTACATTCAGCATGTACTGGGTGCCAGTCCCCATGCTGGGTGCTGGGTGCAGCAGCAGGCAGGGCACAGACATGGCCTCTGCTCTTGAAAACAAGCACTGGACATTCTAGGTCAGCTGGGTCCCTTCTGGGTAGTTTGGCTCTTGGCAAACTTCACCCCAAAATACGTGAGGATGTGGGGAACTATTCCTAATGTATCAAGTGATAAAAACAGGTCACCAGAGGGTATGCAGAAAGAATATGACGCCACTTCTATTTTTAAAAATATACATCCACGCCTGGTTCTGCAGCAACGGGGCCCCAAGTGTGACCTGGCCATCAGGAAGGTGAGGGGGTGGGACTGCAAGGGAACATTGCTTTCTTGGAACTTCTGTTTATTTGGTGAATTTTCTGCAATGAACACACATATCATTTGTTACTAGGTGGAGGGTCTGCCAATGGACACCTCCACAGCTGGGCTGAAGTCTGTGTCCCGGTTTGTGTCCTGCTTTCTGGAGCTGCAGCGAGTGAGCATCTGAGATGACTCCTCATGGGTCAGCCATTCTGACCCGGCAAGGGCCACAGGCTCCCTGCCCCGGGGCCTCTGCTTCTCCAGGTGCGTCACCCAGATCCTTGTCCCAGGACTGGAGCCGCACCACCCTGCCCAATATATAGCAAGTGCATGATACCAGCCTGCAAAGAGTAGCCAGCCTCCCCTGCTTCCTGCCTGGGCAAGTGTTCTCACCTGTGCAGGCCTCCGTATCCTCATCTGCGCAGTGAGTGTCATAATCATAGCACTTGGGAATGTTAGTCATCTCCCACCCCAGGATCCCTGACACGGGACCCAGAGAGACAGAGCCATGTCCATGCTCATCCTCAAACCAAATCTGACTTTGTTTCTCCCCAGTTTAAAACATTCCATGGCTCCCCAGTGCCCCCAAATAAAAACCTTCTTGCTTTGCATTCAAGGGCCCGTACCCTCTGACCCCTACTCCTTCTACCAGACCCCTCCCCACTCAAACTGGTCAGCCTATAACCCACCTGCCAGCTTGGCTGCTTCATGCCCCTGGGCCTTTGCATACGCCAGTCCCTCTGTCCAGAACAGACAGACTCTCCCTTATTCATCCTTCAAAACCCTGTCCAGGCCTCAGCTCCTGTCACGGGCCCTCCCTGATCCCTTCACCCACCCACTGAGTCTGCTCCTGGTACACACATTGATTATCCCACTTGACTGCAATTAGGGGTTGAGGTGTCTGTCTTCCACCAAACTGGACGCGACAGGGAATGGGCCTTTTGTCTTTGTTTTAAATCCCTGGTGCCCAGATACCGCCTGCAGACAAACAGGCACTCAGGAACGTCTAGCTGACAGGTGGGTGAGTCAGTAAACAACATCTGCACAGCCCTTTACAGTTTACGAAGGCTTTTTCTGTCTTCCGTCTCCTGGGCCTCCCCTCTCCAGGGCAGCAAGGACGGGAGGCTTCCAGATCCCATCCCTGACCACGGGCACTGCCCCCAAAGGGCCTGGGGCCTTCAGAGCTCCTTATCTCCGTCCGGGTAGGACCTGGGGTCTGCCAGGAGCTTCCGGCAGGGCTCACCAAAAGCAGCTGGGACCCCCTTCCAGCAGGAAGCCAACCGTTTCCTCTGCCAAGGCCTCCCTGCCCACCCTTCCCTGGAGAGGGCCTGTCGAGTGCCCAGGTGGTGGCCGGGCGGGTGAGGCGCGGCGGTGGGCCTGCCATCCCGCCCGGAGCTGCTGGGATGCGGCCGGCTGCAGCGGCAGCTCCACCAGCGAGTCTTGGTAACAGTTGCTATGTAAAATGCTCGGAGGGGGGATTTACTGTCAGCGTTAATAATAGATGAAGGTTTCAGAATTTTTGATGCCTTACGTTCTAAGCCGTTTGATTTATAATGTCTCTGGAAAGGGAGAGACGAGGGTGGGGGCGAGGGAGGAGGCCCAGAGGCATGAGCTAGGAGCTCATCTCCCTGCACCTTTGACAGATGGGGAAACCGAGGACCAGAGGGGAGAAGTGACTGAGGCCTGTGACTCTAGACTGCCAGGACCCGCAGGGACTTCAGATGCCTCTGCCCTGTTCCTCCAGAGGGGAAACCAAGTCTTGGGCCCTCCCGCCCCAGCGCCCGGGGTTGTTTTGATGGATTACTGCTTCTCCTTTTAGCCCGAGCAGGTGTATCTCAAGTAGTCTCCGGAAGCGGCAGTGATGGGCGCCTGCGGCGGGGGCTGTGTGTGGCTGATTACAGGCGCTTCAGAGGCAGAATGCAAGTCCCAACTTCCCTTCTGCTGAGCTGAAAGTGGCGGCTGCTGTTGAGTCAGGGGGAAAAAATCCTCCGTGGAGAGGAGGCGGCCACGGCTGGGCAGGAAGCAGGGCTGTTTACCTGGGGTCCTGCCGCCCCAAGAAGGCCGCAGAGCCGAGGGGGCTGGAGGAAGCAAGAGTGTGGGCAGGGCTCGCGCCAGCCGGGGTGGAGGCGAAGGGGCCAGCAGCCCAGACCCCACAAGCCCCACTGCGGGCCAGGGTTCCCCTGTGGGGGTTCCTTGGAATTGAGGTTGCTGGCAGGAGTGGCCGCCCCCTCGAAGTCTACATCCCTCACCCCCAGCCTCTGCCCACACCTAGAGTCTCGCCTGCGTCCTCAAATCCAGCTTGGCCTTCAGTCCAGGCTCAGGAACTCTTCCCTGACCCCGCAGGAGAGCTCTTTCTCCCCTGATCCCCAAGACTGCATTCCAGGGCTGGGCACCCCAACACCCAGACTGTGCCCCTTGCCTCCACAGCTGTCCCCACTTACACACGAGGCTGCGTCTGGGACCAGGGTCTCCCTGCCTCGCTCCTCAGGCCAGCTCTCCCCGACCCCAACTCCAAACGTGTGGGACCACCTTGTCCCTCCCTGGGCCTCCATCTGCCTCTCCGAGCACTGGAGGTGGCAAGCCTGACCCTACCAGGATAAGGTGAAGTGTCCGCATGGCCCAGCGCCCAGCACCGCCAGGTGCGTACCCATAAGTGCCTGCCAACACTCTCTGGGGGCTGCACGAGAAGCCCATGGACTCCGAAAGGCTGCGGGCATGCTGCCCGCAGTGGGGACGACGGTTATGTCCAGAACACCATCCTCGCGGGGTGAGCTCATCACCCCCACTGAACAGGCGAGGAGACCGAGGCCGGGCCCCGCACGCTCCACTTCCCTGCTTCCTTCCCCACGGCCTGACTTGCTTTTCTCAGTGTCCCCCGGCTCCAGCATCCACCTCACAAGGAGAAGGATTTCTGTCTGTCTTGCTCCCACCATGCCCTGAGCACCTGGGCCCACCCGGCGCACGGCGGGCGCTCACGAGGGGGAGGCTGAGGGGATGAGGGGGTGAGCGCGAGTTCTGCCCCACACCCGTGACGTGCGCCCAGCACTTCCCCGCCCTCGCACGAGCCAGGGCCGCCGTGGAGGAGACGGAGTCAGGGTGAGGTGGTAAGGCTGTGGGTTGCCCCCACTTCCCGCCTCCCCGTGTCCTCATAATCTCCTCGTGCGTCCGTTCACTCGTTCATTCGTTCCTGCTGTGGCCAGGCATCCCCGGCTACCCCATGCCAGGACCTATGACGGGTATTTAAGCTTCCCAGGCTCCAGAGCCGCCATCACAGGGGAGCCCGGACAGACGGACCCAACAGGCCCTGGAATAACCAACCAGCCCCCAGACCGAGGCTGGCCTGGCCGTCACGGCCTTCCACAGCGCTGGGACTCACGCAAGGACTGGGTGCGTGGAGGGCTGCACTGACCCCTGGTGAGCTGCAAACGTCCGTTAGCTGAATGTAGCACTGAAGGGAGAGGTCAGGGACAGGACAGGGTGACGTGCGCAGAGGGAACAGCCTGGCCCAAGCTGTGCGGCGAGACGGGCCTTGGGCTGGCAAGCAAGCAGGCGCCAGAGCGTGTGGGCCGGGCCTGAGGGGCACTGGGTGCCAGGGCTGGGCTTTATCAGAGACCCCCCGGTGACCCAGACACACCTGAGGGTCAGGAGGATGGGGACCCGTGGGAGACAGCATGGCTGGGCCAGGAGGGATGGGCAGGTAAGGCTCTGGAGGGACTCCCCCTTTTCTGGCTCAGGGAAGCCCCTGCTAGCGGGGATCCTGCCTGATGGTGGAGAGACACCCCTGTATGGAAAGCTCTGCCCAGCATCTGCCACCCTCTCTGCCCTCCCCAGGCTCCACTGTCCAGGCCCTGCTGCCCTTCAGCCAGGACGAGCTGGGGCAGGTCAGTGAGGGTGGCCCCAAGGTCTTGGCAGACAGGGAATGCCACCTCACTCTGCCAGGGGACACCAGTGCCTGATGCTCCCCTTGCCTTCTGTTTAACTCCAGGCCTGCGCCCCCCTCCTTTCTGCTCCATCCCCACCTGAGCAAAGCTGCCAGAGCCTAGAGCCCACTTAATCAGCCGCTTGCCATTCAATACAGCTGCATGATTCCCTGACCATGTGCTGGGCCCTGTGGCTCCGGCTCACAGTCCAGCACCTCAGGCTCTTGGGGTGACAGTCACAAACAGGCCTGCCAAACCAGGGTGGCAGCAGTGTGACAGCAGGGCCCAAGCTGTGGGAGCCCAGAGGGGACCTCTATCAGTGGTCCCCAACCTTTTTGGCACCAGGGACCGTTTTCATGAAAGATAACTTTTCTGCAGACTGGGAAGGGGGGATGATTTCGGGCTGATTCAAGCGCGTTACATTTATTGTGCACTTTATTTCTATTATTATTATATTGCAATATACAGTGAAATAATTGTACAACTCACCACAGGCTGGGGACCCCTGCTCTAACCGGCCCGCAGAGGCCACCAGGAAGAGGTGTCAGTCGCTGATGCTGGCCAGCAGCAGGATGTGAGGTACTGTGGGTATAGCTTTGGCTACTTCCTCTCCCCTCCTTGGCCTCCTCCCTGTCCCACTCCAAAGCCTTTGTTCATCAAGTCTCTCCAGACAGGTGGGCCTTCCGCATTCCAAACCACCAGCCCTCTCAGAGCCTCAGTATCCCTGATCTATAAAGTGAACCCAGTGAACCATTCAAGTAGGTGCTCCTGCTCCCCACCCTATTCCCATCCCCTACTCTGTGCAGACAGGCCTTGAACTCTTGTCCCATTTTCCTGTCCCAAGCTGAGGCCTGGGGGCGGGCCCCCAACCACTGCGCAGTAAAGGCTCAGGACTCTGGGAGCACCAGGAACCAAACATTAGCAGGTAAAGGCTGCAGGTCATTTGTTACGGCTATAATAACAGTTTACAGAAGGCCAGCTCCTCACTGATAACACACATAATGTCATCGGTGCTGCTAACCTGAGTTGTCACAGGAAGCAGGAGGAGAAGTGAAGACAGGGCTTAGGGGTATGTCATAGGATGCCTTTGTATAAAATAAGAAAAGACACCCTAGGCACCAGGCTGCACAGCGTGGACAGTGGTCGGATTTCTGCTAGGAACTCTTGTGCCATATACAACCGGCACAACCATATGCTTTGGCCCTAGGTTCAGGTGTCAGCATGGAGGCCTTTCCCCAAACAGGTCTTCATGCGTTTCAGACCACCCAGCCCAGGTGTAAGAACTCCCTGCGATCCAATGCAAAGTGTTTGTGTGTGTGTTCGGACATGCACATTTTTCTAAAGAGGATTTAGAGCTTTTCTCTAATTCCCAAAGGATCCAGTCCCTCCAGTCTAGACTTGAGCCCGGACCCAGGTTCTGGGATGGAAAATGGTAGAAGGGACTTTCTAGAGCTTGCAGAGGGGCTTGAATGTGTTTGGAGACACACACATCTGTCATTCTCTTTTCTCAAACGGTGGACTTAAGAGTCTGAGTATACAAACCACACAGGCTTGAAAAGAGGCAGATTCCTGAGACTTACCCCTTAAGATCCGTCATTTGGGAGTGGCCTGAGCCCAGGAATCTGCCCCAGTACAAACTCTGAGGTGGTTTAGAGCACCCACCAGAGCTCACAAAACTCTAATTTAGTATGTCGTTATTAACTTTGCCGTGTACACTGTACTTTTCTTTTGCTGTTGGTGGCGGAACAATGTATGTACCCCAAAGCCTGTCAAAATCCCAAAGGCACATCCATGTATAACTGTGTAACCTATTTCGTGACTTTAACTCCTTTTGGTTTGTGGGAGTGCTGTGAGGGTGGGTGCTATGGAGATTTTCTTCCTGCCCTACCATCCCCACCCCGTCAAGCCCGGACACGGCACAACAGGTAATCCACAAAGGAAGAGTCAGACACTGGGCCTCCCAGGTCTGGTCCAAATGGGCGCTGAGCAGCCCAGGCTCCTTCAGCCTGTTCCTATGACCATGCCCTCCTCCTGAGGCAGGGCCAGCCCCTGGGGCTCCTTGTCTGGCCAGCACAATGGGCCTTTGATCAAGAGCACACACCAAACCAGCCTCCTCTGGCCTGGGGTCCAGGCCAGACACTGACCCCATGCCCTGGCCTTGGAGACAAGCTCTTCTGTGTCTGGGTGTGAAGGCACATCTGTCTCCCTTCCTCCAAAGTCCCAGGCCAGCACTGGGCCAGCCAAGGAAGCCTCAGGCAGCCAGATGAATGGATGCATTCAACAATATAAACGGAGCACCTACTGTGTGCCAGGCCACAGACAGGGACCTGCCCACTTTGGCGTGGGAGGAGGATGCACAAATAAAGGCACAAACACAGCGCAGACAAGTGCTAAGCAGAGCTGGGCAGGTGGCCTATGTGGAAAGCGTCCTGAGGAGGGTTGAGGAATGGGCCAGGAAAAGGGACTTAAAGAGTGTCCAGGAATGACGTGCAAAGGCCCTGTGGTGGGGAGGAGAAGGGGAGGCCAGCATGGCACATGAGGTGGCCGGCCCCTGGGCAGAGGTCGGCAGTGGCCGATCACCAAGTGCAGTGATGACAATTAGGAGGCGCTGACCCTGTGGGCCTCTTTCTTTCACATCCTGAGGGACCAAGACAAACTACGAAGAGAGGGAGCCCGGGGCATGAAATGAAGCGTCCTTTGTTAGGGGGCCGCCATCAAGGCGCACTCACCCCACAAGCCAGGCTCCTGGGGCGGCTGTTCCGGAAGCCCCGCCCCCTTCCAGCCGCGCGTGCGGGTGACAAGCCTTGCCCTCGTGCCCCGCCCACACGGCTAGCCCCACCCCATCGCCGTATGACGGCCAATCAGGAGCGGTACCCTGGGCTGGGGGCTGGGGCCTGTGAAAACACAAAAGGCAGGAAATGCAAGTAGTCTCGGGCGCTGTCACCATGGCTACCTGTGCCCGCGCGCCGCCCCGCGCCCGTAAGGGGACAAGCAAGGGGGTCTACGCGGCCAGAGGCTCCCGCGGGACGCTGGCCGCCCCCCAGTCCTGCCGCACTTGGCTGCAAGACACTGGGCCACCGCCCCTTCGTCTGTGAAATGGGGTCATATTTTGCCCAGAGCTGGATTCACTCATACTTAAAACATTTATTGAGTGCTTACTACGTTCAGGGTCTAGAGCTCCCCTACTGAACAAGCCAGATTAAAAAAACCAAACCCTGAGCTTTGGTGGCTTATGTTGAGGTTAGGTGGGGGGATGTGCGCAACGAAGGCAGCCAATGAGCAAAAACATAAATCAGTAAATGGCACAGGGCCTTAGAAGGTGACTCAGTGCTCTGGGAAAACATTTGCTAACGGGAATGGGAAATGTGAGGGAGGAGGTTTGTAGTTTTACATATGGTGGTCTGGTAGGCCTCATTAAGAGGTCACATTTGAGGGAAGACTTGAAGGGGGAGAGGGAACTAGCTATGTGGCTAACTGCAGGAAGAGTGCTGCAGTCAGAACAAGCAGGTAGCAAGTGCAAAGGCCCGAGGCAGCAGTGTACACGTGGGAGAGCACGGAGGCTGCTGGGGAGAGGCAGCAAGGGGAGAGAAGGCTAAGAGGTGACGCAGCAAAGAGAGCCAGCAGCTGGTCAGCCCAGTTGGCATCTGTTCATTTCCCTTCCTCAACTTCTTTTTTGCTATCCTTTCCTCCTACTTCCTCTTCCCATGCCTCCTTTCCTGCACAGACAAGGGGGAAACACCAGCTTGAGGTGAGAAGAACTACAAGTAGGTTTAGGAAACATGCCCTCTCCAGTGTGGGTTGGAAGGGCCTCAGAAGCCAGGTGCTCAGCCTTTGCACAAGCTGTTCCCTCTGCCTGGCACGCCCTTCCCGTCTCTCTTTTTGACAAACTCCCACCTTAGCCTCACAAGCCCAATCAAATGTCACTCCTTGGGAGGCTGCCTGGCTTGGCAAGGTGCCACTGCCCAGAGCTACCCCGCCATACAGACACCACAGAAGCACTGACCACACTCCACCTTTCCTGCATGGGGCCAGAGAGCAACTGCTAAGTGGCAGAAAGACCAACAGGAGAGCACCTGTCAGTCATACTGGGCCAGAAGGACAAAGCCTAGAGTTGATGGCTAATGGTTAGTAGCCCATGTGTGCCCATCTTCCCCCTGGAATGAGGAAGAGTACTGAGCCCTGGCCTAGACCTACACAGAGATGTACTCCACCCCACCTGCCTCCACCCGACAAGGGCAAAACCCTCATGAAGACCAAGGCAAAAGGAGGCCAGCAACTGTGGCTCAGCCTGTATGTAGTTCATTTCTTCTGGACACTGGCCTGCCCTATTCAGACACCCATGGCATCTGGTGTGTAGAGTCAGGGGTGAGGGTCTCAGCCTTTTGGCTGCAGCACCTCCAGACACCCATGGTATGTTTCCAGGAGGTACTTTGCCTGTTAACAGGCCATTTGAGCCCCTGCCTCCTCATTTGTAAACGGGGCTAATAATATCCACCTTGTAGGGTTGTTGTGAGAATGAAATGGGTCAATGTGAGAAAAGTGCTTAGAACAAACAGGGTATGGTGGTAAGGGCTTGGTAATGGTTGGCTAATTAGAGACCAATATAGTAACCTGCATGGGAAACTCAAGGGTCACCAAAACCTGTTTGCTCTCATTGGAGCCACAGTTGGACTACATTTCCCAGTCTCCCTTGCAGCTGGGCAGTCACATGACCGATAGGCCAATGGAATGTGAGTGGAAGTGATACCCGCTTCCAGGCTTGACCCTCCACACTCTGCCAGCTTGACACAGACCATGCTCAGGCCACATCACCCCATGGAAGAAACCATCCACCACCAACCAGAAACATTTGCCACCTCATGTGTGAAGAATAAGCATCTAGAAGATGTTAGGATGGGTGTGTTACTGCAGCTGGCCTTCTGCTAACCAGCACAGGCATTCACTTACCCATTCACTCCTTTACTCATTCAGTAAAGGTCTAGTGAGGCCCCGTGGGGCCTATGCTGGGTACTGGGGAGACAGAGGGGAGCAGTGGCTCACCACTGTTATTCCAGCACTTTGGGAGGCTGAGGTGGGAGGATTGCTTGAGCGCAGGAGTCAAGACCAGCTTGGGCAACAAATCAAGACCCCATCTCCACAAAAAATAAAAAAAATTAGCTGATGTGGTGGCACATGCTTGTAGTCCCAGCTACTCGGGAGGCTGAGGCAGGAGGATCGCTTGAGCCCAGGAGTTTGAGGCTGCTGTGAGCTAGGCTGACGCCACGGCACTCTACCCGGTGCAACAGAGCCAAGACCCTGTTTCAAAAACAAAACAAACAAACAAACAAAATCAAACAAAAAAAAATGGTGGGGGAGTCCTTGCCTTCATGGAGCTTACAGTATGGCGAGAAAGGCCAACCTTAGTAAACCAGGTCAGAAAGACTTCCCTGAGATGAAATCTGAAAGACAGAAAAGAGAAAGGGGGAGAGGGTGCACCAGGCAAGAGAGACCAGCAGAGGCAAAGGTCTCGAGGCCTAGGGAATACAGTCCACACTTCCTGGAACCAAGACGGGGAAAGATGAAGGAAGGCAAAGTGGTCCTTCTCCATCACATCCCCTTTCTGAATCTCAGTTTCCTCGCCTTTAAAATGGGGGCAATGCTAATAACACCTTCTCGTGGAGTATCTCCGAATCTCACAGGAGAGAATACCGCATGCAAAACGCTGCTGGATGTTCATTCACTCCCAGTGTTGCCAAGAGTGGGCAGAAAGGCCTCTGCCTGATGCCTGGGCGGCACGGGGAGGATGGACTCTGTGGGTTCAGGAGGTGAGCGGGGCCGTCTCCGAGGCTCAGGAGGCAGGAGCAGAGGAGCTGCTGCTATTAAGGCTCCTGCCACGCAGGCTAAATATCAAGGATCGTCTCCAGCCGGGAGAGCTATTAGGCGGCAGCGGAAGCACTGGCTCTCTGGGGAGGCGGGCAAGACTGTCCCTGGAGGCAGCTCAGGCGAGCTGGTGCTAAGAGCGGGAACTCTCTGCTGACGGGCAGATGCTGGCCGCCATTCAGCTTCTTTCTGGGCAGGGACGGTGGAGATGGGTATTGCAGGAGTGGAGGGGGAGGTCCAGAAGGCCCCTGGGGCTGATGTGTTGTGTGTACTTTCCTGATGCTTGATGCCAGCCTTGCTGCTGTCTCCTGAGGTGAGAAGCAGGAAAAGATGCATCAGATCTGCGAGGTGCGCTTGCTGCCAGGTGCCAGAAAGAGCCCAGGCAGGCAGGGGGTGCAGGCGGGAGGGGGCCCGTTAGGAGCCAAAGCCCCCAGGGACTTGCAGGGGGACCACCTCACTCCCTTGACTCACATACCTGCCATGGCTCCCTAGCTCCCTGCTGCCAGCATTCAAGGTTTTGTGTGACCTGAGCCTGCCTCTACTCACTCCAGCATTACAGACCTCTACAGCCCTCCATGCTGCAGCTGCGCCCACTGCCACACTGTTGCACATGCTGTTTCCTCTGCCAGGTATGCCAGCTTCGCCTCCCATCCTCCTACGTCTCTTCTATCATCTTTCAAGAACCTCTTGGAGATCTAATCATGGCTGAGCCAGTTGGCCAAGCAACCTCCACTCTCTCATCCTGAGCTTACTCATTGGTAACATACGGAGGTTATTTCCTACCTCCCAGGGTTGTTGGTGCAAATTAAACAAGACAATGTGTGTGAAGAGCACCTAATAGCATGTGGCACGAAGTAGTTGTTTAAAGAACAGACTAAAAAATCCCTACAAAACCCATCCAACTAACCTTCTTGGAGCAGCACCTCCTCCAGGAAGCCCTCCTTAATCACCCCCGCTCACCCATCTGGGTTAAGTGTCTTCTCATTGGTCCCTCAGGTCCTTGGGCAGCCCTGGCATGGCACTACATGAGATAACAATGACTTGTTTGGGCATCTGCCCCATCCCCACTACCTGTAAAGACCGAGGGCGGGGCATTCCTGGTGGGTGCCAGGCCACACGGTCAGTGTTATACGAGTAAAGAAAGGTGGATGCACGGGCCAACCTCAGCGTCTCATCCGTCCCAAGGCTAAAAGCACAAGCCTGCCTTGCCCCCAGGAGGTGAGAGGATGCGCACGTCAAATGTCCCTGGAACCCCCCAGTGCTCAGCTCCCAGCTGAGGACCAGCTGCCAGGACAGCCCTCTGTGAGCTGCCCGCACCTCAAGCTCTGCCCAGAGTGGTCCTGGCCTCAGCCCAGGCTCCAGCCTCCTCCCTGGGCTGCCACTAACGGCAGCCTCCTATGAAAGGGACTGGCCTACTCCACCCCCCTCATCCTCTGACAAGCCCCCAGTCAGCCAGTGGCTAAGTGCCAGGTGGCCTGCCTGAGCTCAGGGATGGCTGGAGAGCAGTTATAAAACATCCTGGGCAGCCCCAGGAGTTTGGGGAGGTGACGTGTGGGGGCCCGTGAGCTGTCTCCATTTCTTCTAGAAACCTTAGGGGTACTGTGCATTTACCCCAAATGAGGCCGCACTGACACAAACCCACAGTGCCCCTGCTCTGGGCCGGAAGGCTGTCAGTGCGAGGCCCTGCTGGTTCTTTCCCCCCACCCAAAGCTCAGATAGGCAGTTATGGATGTCTTTGATTAATAAGAAATGGGGGCGATGAATTAATCATTATGTAATAAATGCAGTTTGTTTGGCAGCCGTATCTTTCAAAAACATGGCTCTAGCGTGTGTGTGAAATAATGAAGGGTCCTCAGAAGACGCACATGGCCCTCTGGGGTGGGCTACAGCTTCTGCCCCAGGAGCCCCGAGCCCCTGACCAGAGTCCACAGAGGGGCAGAGAACAGTGGTGGCTTGTCTTAAACTCCTTAGGGCAGGGGCTCTGGGCTCAGCCCGGGTTCCCCACCTCCTGCCCAGGGCCAGGGCGGCCGGGTCTGCTGCCCGCCTCTCTCTGAAAGAGGACTGAACAGATGTTTCCTTCAATCAGGAGAATAACGGTGGCTCCCAGATGGGCTGCGGCGCGGAAGCGCGTCCTCTCCCTCCTTCTCTTTGTGACAAGGTCTTTCTTTCTGGGGAGCAGCTGAGCATCAGAGGTGGCCAGTGGGGGCAGAGTGGCACCCCCGGGGGCATCTGCCAGGCTCAGGAATCACCCATGTCCCTCGAGGAGGAATCCTGAAACACAAAGGCCCAGCAGGCTATCCTTTCCAGTGCTCGGGGCTGACAGGTGCTGGTGGAGGGTCCTCTGGCTGAGAAGGAAGGGGCAATGGTGGCCTGGTAGGCAGGGGCTGAGCCAGGGGGGACGCCTCCCTTGGCCTGCCACCCCCGTGGTACCCGTGTGGGAACTACACAGCCCATCCTTGTCCCTAGCCAGGGCCCAGCCCCGCCCCCAACCCTCAGGGCTCCCACCTTCCCAGGCCCAAGCCCACCCCACTTTTCTGCCAGCTGGCCACCACCCCTGCCCTGGCCCACCCTGGACTCCGCACAAGCCCCCTGGGCATTCCCTGCTCACCCTTCTGCAAGCTCTGCAGGAGAGAGGCACTGTTCCAAAACACAGTGGACCAGGTCACTTCCCTGCTTAAAAGCCTTCACTGGCTCCCTTACTCACATAAAAAAGTGAAACTCCATGGCCTGGCACCCAGGACCCCAAGAGCGGCTGATCCTGGCCGTCCCACAGGGTCTCTACAGTCAGCCCATCCCAAAGCCCTCCCTTCCCAAGTGTTTCCCTCTCCTTTTCTCTACCTAACAACTTGCAATCTCCGAGGAAGCCCAGTTCCCATCCCATGCCCCAGCAGGCCCTTCCTGGCCTCCTCCCTGCTCTGTCACCCCACAGTTAGCCCCTGCCTTAGCGCACCCCTCTTACCTCCTCGCCTCACAGGCCCAAGCCCCCCTGGAAAGGTAGCGTATCAGCTGAGGGCTCAGTCTCCCCCCCAGGACCATGAGCGCCCCCTAACGGCAGGGTCCAGGTCTGACGCTTCTCTAAGTCTTCAGGGTTTAGCCCACAGTTCCGCTCAATGAAGATTTAATTTGATGGGGGGTGGGGGTGGGGCGTGTGTGTGTGTAAATGCCCCCCAAATGCAATCAGAAGACTCACATTAAACTAGTAAAATTAATGACCTCTAGGGAAGCCAAGAGAGAGACTCTGACCTATTTATGTACCTCTGCAGTTTTTTCCTTCTTTATTTACAATCATTTCTTTTCTTTTGTAATTAAAAAATGATTTTTAATGAAAACCACACAAGGCTGCCCCTGATAAATTGCCTGCTACGGACCAGTTCTGTGCAGGGGCTTTGCCTCCCTGAGGGTACTGGGACGGCTGGACCTACGTTATGGAAGAGCAAGCCAAGGCTCCCAACAGGGAGGGCCACCCAGGGCCAATGGGTTGTCTTTGAATGCTAGGGAACCCGAATCCCAGGCTACCATCATGGCTGCTGGGTCTCCCCCAGCCCAGCTGGGTGTCAGTGACAAAGTGGGGTGATTCTGGCAATCCTGCAGGGACCCCCAAGTTGGCAAGTCCAAAGTCTGCTGCTCCTTAGGCGTCCCTGTGTGCACTAATGCCACTGTTCGTGCAGTAGCCAGGTCTGCAGGTGCCCACTGTGTGCCCAGCACTGCGCAGAAAACATGGAGACTGGTCTCACCACCCAAACCCCTGTTGGTCTCCCTCCATTCCCATCTCCATCTCCCCTCCCTTCTCTGAGCCTGTCCACTCTCCCACTGCCCAGTAAGGGCAGATCTGGGCCCTGCCCAGCCTAAAAGATGTCCGTGGCCCTACTATATGCTTTGTGCCAGTCCCCAATTCTGGCCAGGATCACTGGTACCCAAGGGGCTTGTCACTATTTGGGTTCTCAGGCCACCTCTAGGGGCTGAGAGCCAGGTCTGAGGACAGGAGTGACACAATGGGCATTTCTGTGTCTCCCCTCACGTGCCTGACCGGACGAACCCCGGGCTGCTCCCATGACAGATGCTGAACCTCAGAGGCCTGGTGCCTGGGACCTGGGGGCTGGAGGCAGCCCCAGAGCAAACACTTGTGCCCTGGCATTTCCAGTGGCATAGACTAGTCTGGCAGAGCTCTCATACCAGCAGTGAGGGTACCGCTGGAGGGAGGGGTAGCAGCTGGGCCACTCAGGTGCCTCCCCACCCATCTGGAACCGTGGGCTCCCACAGCCAGGGGGGCCTGGCACACAGTACTGGATGAGAAATGTTCAGGATGTAGAACTGAGCATAGACCTGGATACAGAATGCTCCCACATCAAAGGCTACCATTCATCCAGTGCTTGTCCATGGTAAGTGTCCTGCCTACATGATCTTGTTTAAACTGGGACTGGAATGAGGGGCCTTGTGATAGCAGAAAAACTGTCCATATATCCAACCCCCGAGGACATACATAAATACCTACTGCATGCTTCCTGTGCCCTGGGCAGGGCCACTCTGCAGGCCTGGGAGGTCTGAGGCACATCCAGCTCTCTCACAGGGACAGGGAATGGGGATGGCCAAGGGACCCTGCAGGGATGTAGAACAGTACATGTGCAAGGGTTCTGTGGAACAAACCCCGAAACCAGACGGGAAATGCACAGAACTCCCAGAGCCAGGAGGAAGGTCCGAAGGACGGGTCCACCCTTGACTCTGGGGGACTCAGGCGTGGAGCAGCAGGGACATGAACTTCTGACTTCACACACTTCTGTTTCATCTCTCTCTTTTTAAAACAATGAATGCATATTATTAAAAAAAGGAAGAGATATTATTTTTGGCAAAGTTTCCAGCGAATTCAGTGCCAGGCCTTGGGGGAGGGGTTGGCAAGTCCTTCCACGTAGGTGGTTTCAGAGTCTGGAGAGCATTCATTCAACTCAACCAGGATCTGACCCTTTGAGCAACCTGCCAGCTACCCCGAGCCTCAGCAGTAAGAATTCATTCATTCATTCCACAAATGTTTGTTTAGGGTCTGTTGTGAGTCTCGGGGGCCTCTGCTAGCCCAGTCTTGGTGGTAAGTCTGGAACCATGGTTAGAGGCTGGGCTGGCAGTGGACGTGGTCAGGGTGGGGCGGGCAAGGACAAGCCACGTCGCACCGCCTGGTGTCTGCTGTGTGCCCCAACATCCCTGTCCTTGGCCCCTGTTACAGCATCACCCATGCCCACAGAAGCCCACCTCCCACCCCAAAACCAGGAAGCACCCAGGACGGGAATTATGGTCTCTACAAGAGACATTGACACGAAGCTGGTTACTGCCTTTTCAGCAAACGTAATTCCTTTTTATTACAAAATTAAAGGCTAGGACCAGTTTGCCAAAAGCCAAAAGAGCTGAAATGTGCTTTCCTAAGATATGCAGTGTCTGATAAAACGGATTTACTCATCTCCCTCTTGTTCCACCGTCATCTCCCTCAGCCAGCCTCTCCTCCATTCATTCCCCTTCCACTGGCACCGGAGCAACGGCCGTGAGCTTGGGAGCTTGGGAGCTTGGCCCTGGCCGACAGGCCCAGCACCCTGGATGTGGGGAGCATGCTTTTGTTTCCACCACACTGAGCCCCACTCCCGGGTTTTAAGCCCTTTTAGAACGACCTCAGGGATTCTCTTCCTTTCCCGAGATGCAAAGGCTGCCGTGGCCTCTGCTAAGCTGAGGGTGTCAGGAGGGGAAAGGCAGGAACAATAAAGGATTGAGCTCCGGGAGAAACAAGCTCATCCATCTGGAGACCCAGGAGCAGGCGCTTCCAGACGGAGTCGGCGGAGGGAGGCGGCCAGGGCAGAGAGCCGAGGACGAGTCCCTCACTGCCACACAAAAAGCAACTATTCAAAACCACCCAGGGAGTTCTCTCTTATTGAAAAGTCCTTGATTCTTCCCTTTCTGCAGCAGAACTCGTGAACAAGGGCCCCATCTTATTAATGGGGTGATGGAGGGGCCCGGGAGGGAGGGTCCTCCTGCTCGGGAAGGTGGCTGAGCCCGCCCCACGAGTCATTAGGAGCTGGTAACTAAGGTAACTCCAGAATCGGATTTTCTTCCCACTAATCTCTCTTTCTCTCCTTTTCTCTTTCTTTTTTTCTCTGCTGGTCAGATGCTACCTTCCTGGCTTAGAAGGGACTTGGGAGGGTGGTGGGGAAAGAGGGAGTAATGTGCATGTGTGTGCATGTGTGTGTGTGCATGTGTGTGTGCGCGTGTGTGTGCATGTGTGTACGTGTGTGCTGAATACTAAATACGTGTGTGTGCATGTGTGTACGTGTGTGCTGACCATGGTCTGGACGTTCTGATGGGGGTGGGGGCTGGTGGCTCATCTCAGGTATCTCTGCCCCTGCCCTCTCCCCACAGACACCCCTCCCCACCACCATGGCCTCCCTGTTCAAGGGCAAATCCATTCCCCTCACTCCCTCCTTGAGTAACAAAAGGCGAGATTGAGTTTCCTTTCACCTGCTCTGATTGAAGCCTCCGCTTTGGCATGTCTAGCAGAGGCTGCTTTGTTCTGGGGAAAACCAAAACGGGGTCTGTCCCAGAGCCTGCCAGGGTGGGCGACAGTGTGGGGGTCAGAAATAAATACAAAAAATAGCATTGTCCCATAGGCCTGTGCTGCCTAAACCTCCCTCCTGAAAGCCGAGGTCCAGGGAGGCACACCTACAAGGCTCTGCTCTGGGGAGACGGTTCAAATCCCAGCCAGGCCACCTGATGGCCATGTGGCCTGGGGCACATTCTTTCACTCTCTGAGCCTGCTTTTCTTGCCTTTCACAGTAACCTTAGAGGAGGTGCCTGTACCTGTACTAAGCCCCTGGCACAAAGTCAGTTCTCTGCCCCTGGTCACCTCCAGGGCTGAGAGGGCATGAACCACTTTTCCTTACCCACTTATCAGGGTGGGTAAGGGGCAGTTGGAGGGATAGTGACCCCAACTCTCCAGAGGCGGCCATGTCAAGGTTCAGAGCCTCTGAGTGGAGTTTCTGAGAAAGAGGCACACTACTTGCCCCTGGGACCTAAGGGTTCTCTGGGTGACAGGAAGAGGTGAGGTCCTGGACCCTGGGAGTACTTCGGGGTGGGCAGGAGCCCTGGAGGCCCATACTCGGTTCCGTGTGACACTGCACAGCCCTTTACCCTGAACATGGAGAGCCACAAGAGTTTCCCAAGGCTCTAGGTGGGCTTGGCCCACGCAGATGAGCCACCCTCACCTTCTGGGACGCTGATGTCTGATCCCTGGCTGTTCCCTTTGGAAGGGGTTTGACCTGGTCTGTGATCCCCTCAGGGGTGCGGCTATAGCATCTGGAGGCTTCCACTCCCCCCTCCCAGTGGGGACAGGGAGTTGCCGGCACGGTGAGTCATTCAGCTCAGACGCAGTGTGCATGGGGGAGGGGCTGGGCAGCTGCTGCCCTCCGTCTGGGCCCAAGGTGACAGGTCAGCCCCAGAGGCTGATTGGACAGTTAGGCTGGCGCCTGGCACCCACCCCAGGCAGCCTCTGGGTCATTCCCACTGCTCTAGGAACACCCCCCCACCCCCCAACTGCAGGGAGGATTGAGCCTGCTCAGGGTAGGGTGCTAGCTTAGGGCCTCGAAATCCCCAAGGAGTGGAGGCAGGGAGGTGGGGGTGCAGCCAGAGGTCAGGGGAAGGGGCAGGTACTGGAATGTGCAGTGGGGATGGAGTATCTGGAGCTGAGATGCAGCATGGTTTCCCCAGCTAGGCAAGCAGCGGGCCCCCTGTGGCCACAGCCTCCAACCCTGCCAGATTCTCTCTCTGCGTCCTTATCCCTCCGTCTCTCCTGCGTCTGCCCTCCTCCTCTCCTTCCTGCCAGTCGGGGTCTGAGCAAATGGACTGCAAATGGGAAAGTGCATTTTCATTTGCACCCACCTTCACTTCCCCAGCTCCTGGGGACTGACTTGTCCCATCCTGTCCAGCCATCTCTGTTCCCCTCCCCCAGAGAGGGCAGCCACAGCCACACCCATTACCAAAGATGGGCTGTGAGCTTCTCCAAGCCAGGGGTCAGGGGAGCTACAGTGACAGGGCCTTGCTGAGCTTGGCTTCTACCCTAATGGTTTTTAAGAGCACTTATTAGGTGTGTGACTACCCCAGTGAGAGCCCCTGTGCATGGAGGCGGTAGCCACCTCTGGACTCCCCACTCCCGTTCTTCACTCCAAATTGCCTCAGTCTCCCTTGTCACAAAACCTGCCTTCCCAGGGGTAGAGGAGGTCCTAGGCAGGGTTTTCCCACGGACAGACACCTGGGTACCAGGAAAATACCACCTCGGAAGTAACACTGATGACAGGGGCCACCCTCCCCCAAGCTCCTACTGTGTGCAGGGTGCTGGGTTGGGCCTGTTACGGCCCAGGGCATGTGCATCAATAGCAACAGCGAGGACAGCCTGTGCTCGCAGCACTGAGCACTCTGCAGATATTTTGGTACTGAAAACTCCCACCAAGCTAAACCATTCTCCAGAGGGAGAAGACTGAGACTCAGAGGGGCCCACAGCAGGTCCCTTGTATGGGGCCTGGGTTGCCTGGGTCTGGATGGTCTCTCTACTTAGCTGCAGCACCTCAGAGCCACCCTCTGCAAGCTCAGAGGAGCAGGTCCTCAGCCATCTCAAGCCCCTGGCTTCTCCCTAACTCCCGCTGGTCCTTGGAGTCCTCTGTCCCTCCTTCACCAGCAGACAGGCAGGGACCACCCATGTGGTGGATGGTCCGCCCAGCCTGACCACAGCAGCCAGCAGCAGGGAAAACAGGCTCCTCAGCTGCCCCCCACCCGGCCAGCCGCTTCACCCAGCCCTGAACCAGGAACTGGGCTTGCTGCCAGCCGGCACCCCACCCCCAGCCCAACCCTCAGAGCCCGCCAGATGTGGGAGGAGGCAGTGGTCTCCTGGTACCTCACTCCGGCAAGGCATGCTCCCCCAGCCCAGGCCGCCTCCTCCTCTCAACCTCCCCCCACACTGTCGGGGGAGAGGCCCAACCTTTTCACTGTGGCTTGTCCCGACTGGCCCAAGCCCAGGCCCCCCAGCCTACCTCCCTGAGCTGCAGCCCTCCAGCTCACACCACCACCAGCATCCGGGGCATGTGAAGCCACCTGCCCCCTTGAGTGTGAATGGTGGCTGGTGCTGCCTCCCTGCTTCTAGGGGCAGAGCAGGGGGTGCCCCGTCCCTTGGCCGGGGCAGGGTCTCTGTGCCTGCCTCACACTTCCCAGGCAGGATCACTGAGGCTGAAATTTCAATTAGGGAAGAGAAATAATTACTCTAGGGCTCCAGGCCTACTCAAGTGGTGACAGGTCTCAGCTTCCCTGGAGGAGGAGGGGGTGGCCGCAGACCCCACAGCCAGGCTGGGCCCAAACACGGCCCTGGGCCCTTGCCCACGGTCAGCCTCGTAACCCCCACTTCATCCTTCTGCTAAAATGAGGCACCCTCAGGACTGCTCCAAGGTAGGAGCAGATTGGGGGGCTTGAGAAAAGGTGGAGGCTCCTGGCAGAAGGGGCTGGGGAGTAAGCCTCAGCTGGCTGACAAAATTGAATTAAATTAAATTTAACCATTCAGTCACTGCTTGTCCCTGTGGTGAACCTGGAGGCTGCCAGGCCCCCACCAGTATGGGGGTGGGGACCCCGAGAGCAGGCTGGAGCAGGCTCTGGCCTCCTTCGGGAGGATTCCAGCACAGCCCTCAGGGAGGGAACGGCAAAGGTTGAGCCCTGGAGGGTGCCCGGGAGGCCTGCTCTGGCCCTCAGGAAGAGGGTGCCTGGATGGAGCCTCCCCTCTGGGCCTCAGGGCCATCTCCTGCCAGACAAGGGCACAGGTGGGTGTCTCTGGGCTCCCTGACACCCTCCTCTATCTCCTCAAGAAGGCTTCAAACAGCAAGCCTTAGCTAGGTTCCCTCATCTCTAGAAATGTCCCATCCTCAATCTAAAAATGTCTATTTTCTGAGAATAACCCATTTCTTCCCCAGACATACTTCATTTTAATCCAGAAATCCCCCAGCTCCAGAATGTTCTATCTCCAGAAATGCTCCATCTTATCTCCAGAAATATCTCCTCTCATCTTCACACATAATCCATCTCCAGAAATGCCAGTGCTCTATAAAGGCTCCATCCTAACTCCAAGAATGTGTTCTGTTTCCAGAAATGCCACATCCCATCTCCAGAGATGTTGCATTTCAGCTCCAAAAATATCTCTTCTTCAGAAGTGCCCTATTTTATTTGCAGAAATACTCCAGCATCATCTTCAAAAACACTCCACTTCCCGAGGTACTACAGTTTATCTTCAGAAAAATTCCATTTCCAGAAATGTTCCATCTCTACCAAGATTCAGAATCCAGAAAAGCCTCATCTCTACTCCAATAAATGCCCTCTCCCATCTCATGGTCTTATTTCATCTTTAGAAATGCCTCTCCTCCAGAAATGCTTTCCACCTCATCTCTGGAAACATCCTTATCCCGTCTCCAGAAATGCCATGTCTCATTCTCTAAAGACATTCCATTTCTGGAAATGTTCCAGCTCATGTCTAGAAATGCCCATGGTATCTCCAGAAAGGTCTCCCCATCTGGCCAAGATGCTGCAGAAACTCAGACCCAATTCCTTCAGGATCTCCTGGGGAGAGGCTGAGCAGTGACTGGGTCTCCATCTCCCTTGTCCCTCTGCTCCTGGGGACTCTCAGCCATCTGCTGGGCCTGCTTTTGTCCCAGGAGCAAGGACAAAGTCAAGAGCTGGGCTGGCAGGTGCCAGATACCTGGGAGGGAGGAGCACAAGTGATCAGGGCCTGGGATGGCGGGGGGCCATGAGAGGAGCCTGGGCTGGGAAGGAATGAACCAGCATGGAGGCATCAGGTGGGGCCTCGGCACAGCTCCCCCAAGACACACCCTAGCCCTCCACTGGCCCAAGCATGCATACATCACCCAGTCAACACCTGCACAGCCTAGAAACGCCCACCCCCATCCCTCAGAGTCATATGCAACCCACACTCACCACATGGAAATCTACACTCAATGTTTACAACCCCACCCACACTACTGCACACAACATACACAGATGCACACACACAACACAGATATACACACAAGTCTACTGTCACACATAGCACTCCCACACACACTATCATCGTCACCCACGTTCCCCAGGTCTCTCATGGGCTAAGTTCTAGGGACACCTAGGGGCAGAAGCCCTGTCAACCCCTCCAGCAAGTCTGCGTTGGCAAGATGGAGCAGTCTCAGTAAGTGCTGGCTGCAGACTGGGCAGATTCACGGCCCCAGCACTTTGTACTTAGAAAGGACCACAGAAGAGAGGCAGGCACACACTGGGCCTACTAATTGGGCGCTAATTACCTACTAAGGATGTGCTCGCTCCCTCCTGGAGCAGCCCAGGCCACTCTGGACCACTTCTGAATGATAAAAAGTTCCTCTTTGGGTGGAAATGAAACCTTGCTATGTCACCTCTGTCCACATAACCAGGTTCTCTGGAGGTGCAAAGCCTGTGTCCTGTTGAGATTTCAAACTGAGATTCTCTCCTCCCTGCTCCATGTCAAGGGTACAGCTGTTCTTAGGGAATGGGGCCTGGAGATAGCCCAGTGCAGGGTGAGCCACTGTCGGCACACACAGACATACAAACATGCAGGCACAAAGGCGTGCCCCCGTGCGTGTCCAAGGAGCGCGTGTGCAGACACATGGGCAGGCACGTAACACACCTACACACGATGAACTGCACACAAGGAAGGGAGATGTGCCAGCGCCCTGGTGCGCACCAAGCCTGTCCCTGACACCTCTGTGGGTAGAAATTCTCAGAGCTTCTAGGTGGGAGGCTCTGTCTCCATGATCTCCATTCCCAACGGCACTGGTTAGCTCTGGTCTGCTCCCACGGGAGGATAATTACCATTTATTAAGCCTCCCAATTTAGAATCAGCCTCAATTAACTGGAACCACCCAAGTCCCCCTTTTCTGATCCTTTGGGGCCAAGGGCAGTTGTGCACAGAGCTTGAACACGCCCTTCAATTCACCCTCAGGGTGGGCCCCTTTGTCCAACATCCTCCAACTAGCCAGCTCTGGCCCAGAAACAGGGCTTCAACATCTGTCCCCACCTTCTCAATCCCTCCTGGTCTTGAACGCTCATTTTCTCTCTGCCTAGACTGAGATCCTCACCCCGAATGTGAGAGAAAAAAAAATCAAATAGTAGAACATGAATCTGAAGGAACATGTGGTCCCAGGATCCAAGATGGCCAGGCCTCGGTGTTGGGTGGTGAGCTGGGCCCCCATGTCTCCCAGCTCCCAGGAGCAGCCAGGACTCCTGGAGAGGCTTCTGCATTGGTATTCTCTGTCCCTCACAACCCAAATTACACTGGCTCTCCTGGGACCCTTTTATCGCACGTTGTCGCTTCAGCAAAAGGTTATGTACGAGAACATCGAAATCCCTCCCGCATATTAACTAAAAGAGCATTTTTAAAAATGCACAGGAGAAAGAAGCTCACCTAAGAGCTGATTCTTCCAGTGTCTTAGATCAGAACGAGCACTGGACTAGGAGTCAGGAGCAGGAGTCCTTGTCAGAGTCCTGCCCTTACTGGGACCCAGGGCACGTCACTTCACCTCTCTGAGCTTCAGTTTTCTCATTTGCTGAAAATGAGAATAAAAGCGCCCACGATGGGGCTCTATCAGGGATGCTGAGGGTCATCTGAATGACTGGAATGAATGAATCATGTAGAGAACAAGCAGAAGCTGATTGGTGTTAGTATTCAGGCTCTGCCAACCAAGTATTTAACAGGCAAGGAGAAGACGGTATTATTCCCCAAGCATGCTATGTCCTTTCACGCCTCCTTATCTGTCCCCAGGCAGTTACCCCACCTGGAGCCTTTTTTTTTTGGCCTGGAGAATTCTTGGAAACACCTTCAAGACCCAGTTTGGAATCAGTTCCTCAGTTTTGACATTTACTAGATGAGCTTCAAAGATGAAATCTGCCTCAGATCAGCAAAAGTCAGGGTGCCAGGATGGCAACCCCGGTCTAAGCAGAGTGGCCAGTTCAACTCAGTGCCTGGGCCCAGCCGGCACATGATTGGAGTTGCAGGGAACTAGGCGGCTCCGCCCCTCTCGGCTCTGCCTGTAGGGCCCTGCAGGCGTGTGGCCCCGAACTGTCAACCTGCTGATTTTTTAAAGGAAAGCGAAAAGATTTGTACGTGAAATCTGATGTTATTTTTAAAACCTTGGGCTGGCCAACAGCAGCCACTGCGGGCATCACCAATGGACAATCTCTGGCCTGAGTGCTTGAGCCCTGGCCTCCACATGGAAGACAGGAGGTCTGCTCAAAGGAGGCGGCAGGCCCTGCATGGGGCAGGAGAGAGTGACAGTCTTCCAGGCAGGGCCAAGGGTACAGGCACAAGCAGAGACTGGGCAAAAGGACCACACAAGGCAGGTTTTAACAGCGAGGAGGCGGCTGGCCACCAGGCAGCAGTGGCCTTTGTGCCTCTGTGTGCTGTCCGGTCAAATGGGGATGATAACAGAGCTCAGTTCCACAGGTGATGAGAGGAACGTGGAAACCCCCCAGCCTGGGAATGGGCTCAGTGGGGATCTGCAGGATGAACAAGGGAGGAAGGGTTCTCAAAAGTTAGGTCCCTTCATTGTCAGGGTTTGCCCTCCTCATCCAATCACACTGCTAAGGCTGCAAGAAACCAAGGGAGAACCCAAGCCCCTTACAGATGAAGAGATGCCCAGAGAGGGGCATCACCTGCCTGGCATCACACAGCAGGTGAGTAAGCGAATGGCAGAGTCAGCACGGCAGTGACCTCGATCCTGCCGCAGACAGAAGGCCTCAAGCATGGGGAGTGTCACGTGGTGCTGGGACAGTCTGCCCTGCTCAAACCCACTCCCCATTTCAGGCCTGTGGCCTGCCTGGGACTCTGCAAACAGACAGCCTCTCTCTGAGTGCCTTCCCCCACCCCCGAGAAATACCAGCATGGCCCTGGGTTCATTCCCAGCCTAGCTTCTTACTAGCCTGTGGGACCTCGAACTGCAGTTGCCAGACCTTTCCAAGCCTCAGTTCCTCAGTTTCTTCATCTGTAAAGTGGAGATGGCAGGAACCTTTCATGGGCAAGGAGGGTTTGAAGACTGGAAATAACGAAGTGCCAGGGCCTGGCACCCAGGAGGCCTTGCCAAGAGGAAGCTCAGAACAAGATGGTTCCAGATATTCTATCATTCTTGCTCCTCCCTCCCCCAGCAATCCTCCCCAGCCCTCTCCTGGGCCCTTCCTAAGGCTCTGGGTGCTGTTCCTCCCTCTCTACACAGAGCTTTTTTTTAGGGAATTATAATCTGCTGGGCTTTAATTATTGGTCCCTGAAGACCACCACCTCCTTCCCTAGCTGAGTCTTAACCATCCCTCCTGGGGCTCAGCTGATGGGGCTACACAGGGCTGGGCCCAGCTGCTCTGAGCTCCAGTGGGAGCTCAGGGAGCAGAGCAAGCCCTCGCTTCCCCATACCAGCGCTCAGTAGGGAGGGAGGCAATGCCAGGAAGGAGACACTTTTGTCCGGCCCACACCCCACCCGTTAGAACCAGAGGATTCCTGAGTTCTTGGGGAGGAAACTGAGAGGCCTAGAAAGGAGAACTGGCAGGTCACACGGCCCCACCCAGGTCCTCTCCTGACCTTCCCGGGGCCTCTCTCCTCTTTGGCCCCATGGACGCCCACCTCTGCACCTGTGCTCCAGCCGCGCTCCCTGCCTGGAGTGCCCTTCTTTCCCCACTGCCTTCAGGACAAAACCCTTCAAGCAGTCAAGGCCCCACACTCCTTTTCAGCCTCGGCTCTGGCCTCAGCCTCCCATTGCTCCCACCTGCTCTCAGTCCAGGCCCCAGGCCTCCGGGCGTGCCATGTCCTACAGCCCTTCCCCCTTCAGACTGGCCCATGTCCCTCAGGATGCCCCGGGCAGGGCCTCCTGGCCAGACCCAGGGGGCTGTCAACAGGTGTTGCAGAAGGGCTAAAGGACTAAAGATGCCACCTGTAAAGGCAGGTGTGGATGTTGTGCAGGAGGGCTGGGCTGCGCCGTGAGCCCTGAGCACAGGGTCAGGTTAACCTGGCTCCGTGTGGTCCCAACGCCCTGTGTGTGTGACCCCTCTGCCCCCACATCCTCACCTCTTAGAAGGCTGGTACCATACCTGGCACCCTGGCAGTTCCCAGGGCCCTACAGAGCCTGCCACCTGCCCTGCTGCCTCGGAAGGCCTCTCTCTTGGCCACTTGGGGCTCCGGCCCAAAGCCCAGGCTGTGAATCAGGCCCAGTCAGACCCTGTAGCCCTATAGCAGGGGGCACCAGCAAAGCTTCTCCCTCGGCCTCTGCTCCATGCTGCCCTTGGAAAGGCCTGCTCTAGCTCCTCTGCCTGCCTTCCTGGGCCTCAACCCCTTAGTCCTGGTGACGGCACCTCATCTGACACCCCAGTCCTGCCGGGGCCTTCCTGGCCTGGACTCAGGCAAGGGAGCGCCCCTCTGGGAGCCCCAGCTTCAACAGCCCTGCCCTACATGTGCTGCAGGACTGTCAGAGCGACCACTGGGTAAAAGCAATGAAGTCAGGAAGCTGCAAACTGGTGGCCCTGGGTCCGAATCTGGCTTGTGGGTGGGTTGCTGAATGAGGTGACAACATACACAAACCAGGAGACGTCAGGTAAATACCTGAATCCCGGTTCCTGAGAAAGTAGGTGATGGCCACTGTGGGCTGTATGTATCCCTGTGGGGGCCAGGCCAGGCGGCCTCCAAACCCTTGTCAGCAGTGCCCACCTGGCTCTACGGGGGCTTAGGGGTGGGTGGCTACCCGCTGCATTATGCAAATATGAGTTCATCTTTGGATCAGTCCTCCAAGGTAACACGTTTGTATTTTAAGCAGGGCCTTCGATGCTCTGACCCTCGGCAGTGACAAATGGAGGCATTTCAGGCCCTGGGAAAGGAAAGAAGGGGATATTTAGAAGCAAGGCCACAGAACTGCTTCTAAGAGGTAGTAACTTACAGGGATGGCCTGGGGCAGGCAGGGTTTCTGCCTGCTTCAGTGCAAAGGGTTTTTTCTGGGATGAGTGGCCACGTGGCTGCCTCTCTCCCAGCTCCACCCTCGGAGAAGAGGTGGATGCTGACTTTTCCCGTCCTATCTGCCCCTCTGATTCCTCATGACACTATTTCTGGCTCCCAAACCCTCCCCTTGGTCAAGCTCCTCCCAAGAACATAGGACCCACTCTAGCACGAACATCCCTCCCTTTTCCCAGACTCGCTACCTTTGATAACAGAGCCTCAGGTGGGTCCAATGATCATCTTAGCCCCCTAGAGGCTCATACCGAGATGACAGTCACCTGAACCCCAGACTGAAGGATTACAACATGTCTCCCTCCCCAGAAGCCAGCAAACCCAAGGGCCTGCTGTAGCTACACACAGGTACCCTGAAGGGACGGATGGCACAAATGGGCCCCTCTGTGCGTCCAGGTGCTGCCAGGCACTTGAACAAACTTAGCCTGGTTTTCCTTACTCTGCTGACAGTCCTCTCAGGAAAAACCTATGATTCTCCCTGTACAAAGGGGAAACTGAGGTTCTGAGAAACAGAAAAAGCCCTTGCTTGTAGCCAGCGACCCTGCTGGCTCTGGGTGTGGCTGACCTACAACGGGGCTCCTCCTCTCTGAGAAGCTGGGCCCAGGCACACAGAGGTGGCAACTGAGCAGGAGGGAGTGGGGAGGAGCAGGCAGCAGGCCAGGCCCCGCGGTGCCCAGGTCAATCGGTCCACCAGTGCCATCTACCACTCTTAGGAACGCAGCAACACTTGATGCTGGGTGGAAGCCCAGGGCCACCTGGTTTATTATTACCATTCCTTTCTACCACCGCATAGGGCTGACTAGGGGTCAGATAACCAGGCAAGGCACAGCGTGACCAAGCCCCAGCTCTTTCCAACAAGGCTTGGCACACGTACCCAGGAGTATGGGTGCAGCATCCAGCAGGCCTCAGGGGCACCTGTGGCTGGTCTGCCGCGGAGTCATCAGACAGCTTGGGGGAATAGCTGGGGCAGGGAGAGGCAGGCCCTGTCTAGGTTGGCGAAGGTGACATGAGTCACACCAAGGTGGCCCTGGACTGGTGAGTCACCCAGCTCCCCACAAGTGGGCACCACAGTCCTGTGCAGCTTGGACCTCAGAAAGGAACAACCTCAGAGGTGCCACAGAGGAGAAGCCCTTGTCCTTGGGGGGGCCCAGCTTCCCAGGGGTCCTGCAGAGGAAGGGGCTCATGGGGGGTACCTGGGGGCAGCAGGGAGCTACAAAGGGCATCTGGGCCTTGAGGTCAGAGGACTGGGTTCAGTCTGGGGTTCCCATCTTCTGGCTGCATGACCTCAAGCATGTCACTTCTCTGTAAAACCGGAATCACAAATGCTGACTTGCAGGATCTGTGCAAACAAAAGGCCCAGTGGCTGGCATGAGTGGGATCCCTGGGACTGGGGTGGTCCCACCAGCTCCTGGGACCTCAGAGAACAGCACCTGGGGGAAGTCCTTAAAATCCAAAGGAAAAGCACGAATCTGACTTGAGCACATGCCCCTAAACACTTCACCACTGCCTCCTCCCGAAGCTTCTACTCCCCTCCGTGAGCTGGAGCTACACCAGGCTATGCCCTGCTGTGGGACTTTACCCCACTCTGCATCCTCTGGTCTCAGCCCATCCTCTCTCTGGCTGGGGGATGTGTGCAGGAATGGCTCAATCAGGATATAATCGTTTTTAATTAACGTGCGGATCATTTCACAGGCTGATCTCCTTGGAGACCAGAGGAAGACAGTCTTTTAAGATTTTCTTTTGCCTCCCCCACTCCACCCCTCCCAGTTGAAGGCCGTCTCCTGCTTCACCCACCCTAGCCACAACCTTGAGAGCAGTACAAAAGCCTGATGCCTGGATCCCTCTTGGGGCCATTAGGAGGAAAGTGTATGTACACACACGCACACATGCGAGCGCCCAAGCCCTGGGGCATATTCCCCTCCCCCTGAAATGCACAAATGAGATCAAAGACTCACAGACATACACACACACCAACAGACAGGGCACACACAGGGGGACACACACACACAGAAGTATGCAAGCACAACATGTGCCCAAGCTGGAAGGCACATACAGACCCCTTAAGAAATATACAAACAGGATTAGAGGCACACAGATGTGCACACACACACACACACACAGACATACCACAAAAACAGAGACACCCACAGATGAACACACATACAGACACACCACACGTACACACACAGAGACACACACAGATGTGCACATGCCCCTGGGGATGCGCCCAAGCACAGAGACACACCACAGAAATGTCCAAATACCCACACTCACGACAGGGCTTCTCTTAACCTCCATGGCTGGCATGCTGGCAGGGGGAGGAACCGACAGTCCCTGTCCTCTGACGAGGAGTCAGAGCCATAATTACCTTGCCCGCACAAAGCCTCCAACTTGGGGGTACCCTGCTACCTGCCTGATCCAATGAACAGAGAAGCCACCCCTGACAAGTCCTGCCTCCCTGACACCACTGGTCTGGGTCCTTCTGACTGGAGCCTCCCACCCCTGGCCCCCAAACAGCTGTCCCAATCGGCCCTGCAGAGCCCACCCAGGGTGTCCAGCACGAACCAGCCCGACGCCCCCACTGGGGTCACGGTCCCCAGCCACTCCCCGGGGTGCCCAGTGAGGCCTGAGGGTGGTGGCTGCTCTCTTCTTTATTTTACACAAACCCCTTCTCTCCTTTCCTTTTTCCTCCCTCCTTTTCTTCCTTCCGACCTCCCTTCTCACTTTTCTTTCTCTCCTACCCTCTCTGCTTCCACCGTCTTCCTTCCTTCCCACTTCCCCTCCTCCCCAGGGGGATCTCCTGGGGTCAATTTCGGGCCAGAGGGGGAGTTAAGACCCTGTCCTCCCATTCCTTCACGCCACATTCCAGTGCCAACACCTGCCCCTGGGTCCCGAATGGATCCAGGTCTAGGTCTCTGGACAAACTGAGGCACAGGTCAGGGGCACAACCACTGTGGTCCCCAGAGTTCTCCAGTCCCACCCCTCTCACCGCAGCTGCTTAGGATCCTCAGCTTTTCCTTCTGGAGGATGGGATGGCAAAGAGGGAGGGGAGCTGTGAGGAGGGGCAACAGGAAGCCCATGGCCAGCCAGATCCCATGGACATGCCCAGTGCGGGTGACACAGGAGGGCTGAAGAGCCTTTCCAGTGGGTGGCGCCATCGGCAAGCTTGCCCTCTCGGTCCCCCCATCTGTGAAATGGTCAAGGCTAGCCTTAAGGACCTCCAGGGACCCTTCCCAGGCACAAAAACCAAAAGGGCAGTAGCCAGTTCTTGGCTGCTGTGTGACCTTAGGATTCACTGCCCCTGTCTGGGCTCTGGTTTCCTCTTCTGTCAAAGGCGGGCGGTCAGACAGGTGAGTCATTGCCAAGGCTCCTTTTGGCTCTGGTGGAAGGTTCTAGATGGTGGTGAAGGAAAGAGAACAGTGCCCCACTTATCCAGGGAAAACTAGAGAAGCCTGTTTCTCCCACTGCAGGCGCGTCGGAGCCTTCAGCATCAGAACGTCATTTTGAGGAAATCATCTCAAACATCAAGAAAAGCTCTCTACACAAGATACATCCACTACGTCATTCGTCAGGAACATCCAGAATGCTGAACAAAAGGGGAATATTAAGCAAATTATGGCACATCCACTTGATTGGAAAAGCCTGAAGACATTAACCCTGGTGTTTATGAGGAGTTGGTTACAAAACAGGAAAAGGCTGGCGTTATCACCCAGCAAAGAAAGCAGGATATACATCTTAATATAGACAACGACACCAAAGTCTTTAGAAAACAAACCAACCACCACGTCAAAAAAGACTGGGAAGAACTACATCAAAATAGGAACATTGTCAGACCCCCTAAGATTGTCAAGAACCTTTTTTATTTTTCTATTTTTCAGATTTTCTGTGAACCTTATTTTAAAAAGGCATATTTGAAAAAGGTGTTTTTTTTTTTTTTAAAACAAAAACAAAAATGACTTGGAGGCCTCCAATTGAGAAACTTTCCCCTTTCATTCATTCATTCACTATGGATTCATTCAATCCTGTGTTTGTCCAGCCAAACACAGGGCACTGTCAGTGTCTGCCATGTGCCAGGCTCTGGGGGCTCTAAAATAGGAAGAAAAGGGTTCTTGCAAATGAACTCACAGTCTGGGGAAGGGAAGGAAGCCCCACAAATAACTCTCCACTAAAGGGCTTGTGCCCTAACAGGCCTGGGGCATGAGCAGCAATGAATCCTGCTGGTTTAGGTCCTGCATCCTGAGTCCGTTGGCAGCAGCCAGCATCTCACAGTCCCACCTACAGGTCAGAAACTCACCCTTAGGGCCAGGCCTTCAGCTGGGTGGAGAAGTTCGGGTTGGGGGTAGGGCAAAGGTTTGGGCAGAACCAGCCGGCTCAGGAGCCTCCCCAACCTGGGCAAAGGGCTCCCCCTTCCCTCCAGACTCCCCTTCCAGTGTCTGGTGGCCCTGGCTTGTAACCCCTCTTCCCTCCCGGCCACAAGGCCACTGCCTGGCTGTGTGGCCCACTCTGGGCTCTGATTTCTGCCTCCCCCAAAGTCCCTGAACAAGGCCCCACCCAGCCTGGTCCTGTCTGGGCTGCGAAGGGGGAGTACAAGGCCTAGAATCTGCTAGCTCCTGTCAGCCAGTGTCAGGCTGTTAGCAAGTCAGAGGGTCCAACAACGTGTCCCTGCTGTGTGGGGCCTGACAGATTTCTGGGGGAGGGTTAACTCCTTCTATTCCTGGACCAAGAGACAGAACAGCCTGAAAACTGTCCGGTCCCCCTTCCCTCTCAAAAGGTGCCTCCCCTCTCCCCCAGGATCCTCTCTTTAAGAAGGGACATGAAATGCTTTCACGTGCCTGGGCTGCCAGCTCGGGGTCTCTGAGCCTAGCTCTCTGGCCCAGGAAGAGGAAGGGGAGGAGGCACCTTTATCGCCCTGGGCTCCTCGCCTGGGAATCCAATTAAGGCTGATTTTCATGGACTCTCCACCCCCAGGCCCCGTCCAGCCCTTCACCTCTTCCACATTCCCCTCTTCCCCATCCCCCCCACCAAGGAGCAAAAGAATCGGGGGCTTCGAGTGCCCGGAAGCTTCTGACCCAGCAGCCCCCTTCGGAGTGAGCCCCCCCCGTCAGAACTGCGGTCCCCAGAAATTTTCTGTGCTCCCACTCCCTTCCTATGGCCCCAGCGGGAAACGAAGAAGTTCCCACCGCTTTCCTCCCCACTCCTTTTTCCCTCCCCCGGCCCTTGAGGGAGGGGGCGAGGGGTCCGGATCTCCGGGTCACCGGAGCGGTGTCTGCCATGCAGGAGACAAACACTTCGTCACACAAGCACATCACCCTCGGGATCACCTCCTTCAGTCCGCATTGTACAGGAGGGGAGGAGGCTGAGGCTACAGGGGCCCTCGACGTGCCTGAAGTCACCAGCCAATCACCAAGCCCAAGAGGGGCTAGAATCCATGACCCCCGGCCGCGAACCCAAGCTTCTCTCTTCTGCGCGCACACTCCCAGGCCCCTCCCGGCCCCGGCGCCATCCCAAGTCAACGTCTCTAACCCAAACAAGCCCTTCCCCCGAGAGCCCCCTCCCCCTGCCCGGGTCAGCAGCCCCTGGAGAGACTGAGCTACGACCCCTTCCCCCGCACAGCAGAGGCGCGAGATTTCATTGTCAGCCTAGCCACTCGACCGTGCGTGAGACCGGGGCTCAGGGCAGGGGGGCTCCCGGGCAGGCTCCGGTACGGGGAGTGGGGAGGGGTCTCCAGGGGAAGTGTTTGAAGCTGCTCCTGCAGCTCCGTCCAGATCCGGAAGCCGCTGGAGGAGGGAGGAAGGCGGGGGTGGGGAGAGCGCGACCTTAAGCGCTCGCGGGCGGCGAGGAGGGGCTGCGCCGGCCGGAGGAAGCGCCTGGAGGCGTCAGGGGCGCCGAGTCCCTCCGGAGGCCGCGCTCCCGGGAAGTTTCGCATCGGTTGCCCGGAGCAGGATCGGGCGCACTGACGGCCCTCCCCGGCCCGACCAGCTTCGGAGCGCAGATTGCGAACTTGAACAGAACTCCTTTCCTCTCCGGCATCCCTCAGTCCGCGGCCACCAGCCCCGCCATCTCGGCCCCATACCTTCCGCCAGGGCCACTGTCGCCAACACCGTTCACCAATGCATTGTGGAGGGAAAGGGAGGGGGGAATCCCCATTACAAACAAACTGCGGCCAAAAAAGGAAAAAAAAAAAGAAAAGAAAAACAGAAAGAAAAGAAAAGGAAAGAAATTCCTTCTCCTAAGACCGATTCCCTCAACCGGCGTGGAAAACCCCCAAACAGGCAAATCCGCAACTCCAGCCAAGATCACGGCGCGGCGGGAGGGGTGCCCGTGGCGGGCGGCGACCTCCGCCGGCAGCTCAGGGTTCGGGGCAGGTCTGAGCGCGGCGGCGGGCTGGGGGCTCGGGGAGCCCTCCCGCCCGGAGCGGCCCGCCGAAGACACAAAGCTCCGCCACCAACAATACCTGCGGACTCCTCCTGGGTCTCCCGGGCGCCGGCGCTGAGCGTCTCGCCGTCTCCCTGTCTCCGCCGTCTCTCTCCTCCTCTCTCGCGCGCTCTCCCCCTCGCCTCTTCCAGAACGCGGCGGCCAGATGAGATCCTTGGGAGAAAAAAATGTGAGCGCTCGCACGATTCCTTTCTCTCGCCAGCCGCTCGCGGCGGCCCCGAGCTCGCTCCTCTCCCTCGCGCTCTCGCGCGCGCCGCGCCTCTCGCGCCCCGCGTTTCCTTCTCAGCAGTCCTTGCGAGCGCCCTCAGTAGCCATTATTCACGGGCCGCCGGGGGACAGGAGGTAATTAGAGACGGCCCGGTGGCCGCATCCACTCGGCAAGCGCGATGCGGGCGCGGGGCGCGCGCGGGGAGGGGCGCGCGACGAGGGGGCTTGGCTGCGCGCAGCCCGCGCCCCAGACGCGGGGGAGGGGAGAAGGAGGGGGCAGGGAGGGAGGAGGCGGGGGAGGAGTGGTGAGCTCGTGAAGGGAACGGGAGGAGGGGGCGCCGGGGAGACGCTCCCGCGGCTCTCACGGCGGGGGCTCGGGGTCACCGGCTGCGAGGCTCCGAGGCGCTGAGGGACTGGGGGGTGTGAGTGCGAATGTTTGTGTGTCTGTATGTGTGTGTGTGTGTGTGTGTGTGTGTGTGTGTGCGCGCGCACGCGCGCGCGGGCGTGTATGTGTCAAAGATAGAGAAGGGGAGGGAGGGAACGCTTTAATATTTTTCCAGTGACTTACAAGCCTGCGGGTGAGATCTTGGCTGTGCGTTTAGGTCCGTGTGTTGTATCAATGTGGCTGTATATTTCTGGTCTGTCCTAGGAGTGAATGTCACGGGGCTCGTGGGGGGGTGGTCTGGATACAAGCTTGTGAATGTGTTTCTGGGTCTCGGCGGGACTGAGTGATGCGGTGCCTGCGAGGGGTTGTGTGTCTGCGTGCGATTGTTTATAGGACTATGTGACTGCGCGAGGTACTACGTGGGTGGGATTGTGCCTATGTGGGGTTGAGTGTTCGCAGGGACGTTGTGTGTCCGTGTGGATCTGTTTGTGAGTGAGCTTGCGGTTGCGTGGGGATGTGGGTCTGCGCATGTAGGGGGCAGTGCGCCTGTGCGGGGCTTTGGGTTGGTGAGAGGCTGTGGTGGGTGTCTGCAGGCTGCCGTGTGTGTGGCTGCGTTCTGCGTGGGGTCTAAGGCCTGGCGGGTGGGGGCTAGCCCTCGAGGCTTGGGGATCGCACCGCGGCAGAAGAGCTGCTTAAGGCGCGAACAGGCGGCGCTGGGGTCGGGGCGCAGCGCGACGTGTAGTAGCGAGGGGGTGGGGCGGGGAGAGAAGGCGGAGAAGAGAGGGCCTTCATCCCCCGCCTCCCCTCGCCGCATCAGAGACGCAGCTTGGAGATCCTGCCACTTCCCGGCCCCGCGGTCCTAAAGGCAGAGTTTAGGGCCCCTGCCCGACGGGGAGAGACGCCTACGGGCGGGGGTTGGGGGGCAGCAATAACTGAGACTCAGAGATCCTGGGGCAACCCAGAAGCATGCGGGCCGGGGGATGGGGGGAGGCTCTGCCCGGAGAGGCGGGTCGCGGCCCGGCGACTGCCAAGAACTAGGCCAAGACAAAGAAGAGCGGGACGGGGGCCTTGGGGCCAGACCGCACCTCCAGGTTCGCCCCGCGACCGAGGGGCGGCCTGCCGGCGCGCTAAAAGTGGCCCAAGAGCCTGGCAGCGGTAGCGCGGACCCTCTTCGTCGTATTCCCAGGAGCCACTCCAGAGCCCCGGGGGCACGTAATTACTTGCCCCGAGGCGTGGCGGCGGTAAGAGGGGTTCTGAGCGCAGCTGGTGGGCGCCAAGCCGAGCCATGGAGCTGACTGAGCGCTCTGCTGGCCCGCCCCGCTCCAGGACGCTCGCCACCCACGCAGCCATTCATTCACTCAGCCATCCATCGGTCTCTCCATCCACCCACCTTTCTATCCATCCACGTGTCCATCCATCTACCCGATTTACGGCGCCAGGGATCACGCAGATGTGTCAGATCTGGCTCGTCCCACTTTTTCCCACTGGCCAGTAAGTCTATCCATCTCACTCTCCTTGGCCCCCACCTCCACTTCCTCCTACTAAAGGCTCCTCTCTGCTCTGACAGGAACGCACCCCACGACCTCCATCACGCTTGGGTTTTGTGGCTCAGTGATCTCTCCACCCCCCCTCCCCATCTACTAACCCCCGTACCCTGCCCCTACTAAAGTATCCATACATCCTACACCCCACCCCCACCCATAATTACGTGCCAGGTGGGCATGAGTGCCTTCTGTCTGGCCTTCCCTGAAGCCTGGTGGGGCCTCCTTGGAGAGGGTGGGCAGCAGGCAGCACATACCCACCACACTGCTTGGGTGCCTTCCTCAGCCCAGCCCCTCTGGCCTGGGGGTGGAGGGCTGGAAGAGGCACATGACACCATTGTTGTGCCTCCAGGTCCCTGGCTGAGGGCTGTGAAGGGTCTGATGGCACAGAGGCCACCAGGACGCCAGTGGCCTGAAGAGTCACTCTCAAACCTATTATTGGTACTATGTCAACAGAGAAAGTAAAAAATCAGATTCCTGGGCTCTAGCCCAGACTTAATCAATCCAATTACCCAGAGTCTTTGCACAGTCTTCTTCTGCCTAGGAATCTGCATTTTCACAGCCAGATTTAGGAACCACCAGCATCTTACAGCCTTCCCAGACCCCTTTGCGCTGCTGCCCAGAACTGGCCCCATCCACAGCTATCTGAAGAGCAGGCCTCTCTACCAGAAATGAATCCCTGAGGTTCTAGACAGTCCCAGTTCCTGGGGCTGTGGTCTCCCATATTTAAAATATGAACCTTAGTCTCTATCTTCAATTATCTGCCTGGGAACTAGGGTTACTAGTCCAGAAGCTGCTGGGTGAACCAGGAGACACCCACTGCAAAGGACCACAAACCCTTGTCACGGCTGACTCCTGACCCATACATATCCTCCGCCCCAGACTGTCCCTCTCACATCCTGACTCAGCCACCTCCTCCATGCAGCCAACCACAAGGCCAAGACTGGCAGAGGGTGTGTGAGGGTAGCATGTGCTCCCTTCTCCAGGAGAGTAGGGACATGCTTCCCTCCCCTCCCTGGTTTCTGAGTGATCAGAAGAAGGAAAAGTCCTCCCAGTGGCTGATGAGATCCCTGATCAGGCACCCCCCCCAGCCACCCGCCACCTCTTGACTTCATGTCCCACCCTGTCAACTCCACTCACTATGTTGCTATCTTGCTGTTCCTTGAATTCACTCTCATCTCAGGGCCTTTGCACTTGCTGGTCCCACTGCCTGGACTGCTCTTCCCCACCTTCTAATGTGCCATATAATTTACCTACTTATGTATTTTGTAGGTATTTTTGTCTTTTTGCTCCTTGGTGTATCCTCTATACCTGGAATGGTGCCTGGTACACATTCCTTAAGTATTTGTTGAATGAATGAAGGAGTGAATGAATGAAAGAATGAGGCTGAACCAAGCCCTCCTCCTGTGAGCCTGACTTAGCGCAGGGTTCCTCTTTTTTGAACCAACAGCTCCCTTGGAGAACATGGGGGTGGGGATGAAGAACATTAGCACCAGGATAGGTCCTGTGACCCACCCGAGCTTGCTCAGTCAGTGCCCTTCATGGATTCTGGACTGGGATGGGGTGGTGGTGGGGTGGCTTGTCCCAAAAAGCATCAGAGCCCTTCACCTGTTCCAGGGGCCTCTCTTCTTCCTCAGCCCATGGGGGTCTCCATGGAGTTCCTAGGGGCAGGTCCCAAAACAGTGGGGCAAAGGGGTCCAGATTCAGGAGGGCTGCCATTCACATTTGCCAAAGGGAGATGGCAACCCCTTCCTGACCAGGGCCCTTCCACAAGTATGATCACGGAGATCACACAAAAGCACCCCAAGGCCAGGATCTGCCTATCCCTGAGGAGAACCCCAGGCTCACAGCCTGCAAAGAACTTGCCAAGAACACACAGCAACACGATCTGATCCCACCTGACTCTCAGTTTCAAGATAGGCCTTGCTCACCTCTGCCTAGCACAGTGCCTGGCACAAGGTAGGTGCAGCAGCTCAGTATGTACCAAATGAATGAATGGAGCGGCAACTTCAGATTCAAACCTAAGTCTGCATGGCCCATGAACCCTCGGCTTATTCCATCAGACCCTACAGGTAAGATTCCATTGAATCATGGTGGCAGCACCCAGCACTGACTCCATTAATGTTGAGGGAACGACCAGCAGAGGAGGCTGTCTGGCTAGCAGCCTTCCCACTCCCCTGGGATCTGACTCCGCCTTCCATCAAGTGAGTCCTGCCCCAGGGAAGATGGGATCCAACCTTGCTTGGCTGGCAGTAGAGTTCTGTGGGCCAGGGTGGGGGTGCTCACAGGTCATAGAGGGTCCAGTGCTTCCTGGTTAGGTGTGGCTGTGGTCAGGAGAGCCTGGGTCTGGACAGGTCAGATCTTTTGTTTGCCTAACACCATCTGAATAGCTGCTTTCATGCAAAGCATGTGTCCAGACACCATTCCAGGTTAAATAATAAACAGGAGCTAGGGAGGGAGGCTGGAGGGGCAGGGTAGGCAGTGGGCTGAGGGCTCCCAGCAGGAGCCTGGGGGCAACCAAGGCAATAGGGGCAACCAAGGACAAGGCTCACTGACAGGCTGCCAGGGACAGGGTTAGCCAGGGGCCCCCTAGGTGGGAACAAGGGGAAGCCAGGGAAGCCCACCAGGCCAGGCAGGTACTGCTGAGTCCCAGAAGTCACATTAAGCTCAGCCCTGGTCTGGTAAACCCCAGACTGGAAGCCTGTGGGCCTGGGGTCAGAGACGGGGCCGGGTTTTAACATTATTCCACACATTTACTGAACAGTGGGGCAGCAATTTCAAATCTCTTTGTATCTTCCCCTTCTCACTGGTCACCCTCCACATTTCAGAGATGGGGCCACTGAGGTCCAGACAATTAACTTGCCCAAGGTCACACAACTTGAAGGTTGACAGAAGGATTCATGCACTGGGCTGGGACATATTTATTGAGCACCTCCTATGTTCCATTCCATGTGTTGACGATTCAGAGATAAGAAGAAGACAAAGATTTCGTTCTAGTCTCAAGACAGACAAGAGTGATATAATGTATTATGTTAGGTGAGGCATGCTGTAGAAAAACAAATAAAGCCGGGGAAGGGGGCTGGGAGCACCTAGGGAGGGGCTGTGTCTTTACACTGGGTGGTCAGCACTTAGACTTGAGAACATTAGAGAACAGACCTGAAAGACTAGCGAGGCATGCAGGTATCTGGGGGCAGAGCTGTGCAGGCCTAAGGAATAGCAAGTGCAAAGGCCCTGAGGCAGCATCCCAGCTGGAATTTTCAAAGAATGGCCAAGAGGCTGGTGTTGCTGGAGTGGAGTGAGCAATGGGAGTGGGAAGAAAAGAGATGGGAGAGGGTTGGGGCAGGGGCTACCCTGCCCCGCAGGGCCTTGCACACCATTGTAAGGACTCTGGCTCTCACAGTGGATGAAATGAGTTTCTGCAGTGTTCTGAGCAGAGGAGGGACATGCTCTCCCTTAGGTCCTCACAGTTACCCCCCAGCTGCTGTGAAGGGAACAGACTCGGGGCCAGGGCAGGAGCAGGGAGGCTGGTGGGGCGGCCCTGCACTAGTCCAGGTGTACAGTGGTGGAGTTAATGAGACAGGGTCAGATTCTGGGTTTATTTGGAAGGCAGGGCTAACAGGATCCACTTGGCCTGCGCAACTATCAAGAAAGATGGGTAGCGCTGCTGGGATCCGCCATTCAAGCCCATGGGTTTGGGGCACAACACCCTGCCCCCACCCCCAAACCTAGGGCTGGTGGGAGAACAAATGCCTCAGGAAGGAACCTCCCCCTCTGTTCTTCCTCAGCTCTACCATGCTCCCTCTGACATGTTAACGGCCTTCATGCCCATCTGGTAGCTTAAAAAACTGCTGAAGAGGTCCCATTTTTAGTGACTGTATCAGGAGCTGCAGCCCACCTGGGTCAGCAAGGGGTGACCTTCTCCAGCCACCTTCCCACATTCCCAGCCTCAATATCCCCTTTTTATGAACATGTTGATCCCAGCTGCTGGCCCTGCTGGCCCCATGGATCCAGTTTTGTCTCCCAGACCAAATGAGCACATCTACCCTACAAATCTCTCCTCTGGTATATGTTTATGGAGCCCACTATGTGCCAGGCATTTTTAGGGGTGCTGGCAGCAGTGAACAAAACAGACATCCCTGCCTTCCGGGGCTGGAGTGGTCATTAAACAACTACAGCTCTGTTCCTTTTTCTCCCCATCAAAACCCTCTAACGCTTAGCACTTCCTGAGCGAGCTGGGGCTACCATGTGCAACTGAGAGCAAAACACTGGAGAAAATGCTTTTCTTTGAAACCAAAGAGCTCGATATTTTAGCTGATGGGGTGGTGGGGGAGCCATCAGGATTGTAAATATTCAAGTTCTCTTAAGTTTCTGGAATATTTTCAAATAGTTTAGGTTGCCCTCAGTCTACCCTCCCCAAATCTCAGGATGGAGGCTGATCTGGGATCCTATGTGGGTTCTGGCCCAGTGCCAGCAAGAGGGCTGCTTTGGCGTCCCGGGGCGGGGGGGGGCGCATCTCAGTCTCTACCCTGGGTAAGACCAGGTCTTTTTCCGCCTGCCTTTCATCTGGGCGACCTTTGATCTCTGTCTGTGGTTTCCCCTGCCATCTGTCTGTCTGTCCATTCTTCCTTACTGGACTGTGGGAAGCCACCAGATGAGGTCGGCACAGCTTCGGGCTCACACAGGGCAGAGTCTGAGTCTAGCTCCCCTTGACCCGCCCTCTGTGTGCTCTGCTCACTGGATACGGCCCAGGAAGGACCTCGCCTGCAGCCTGCGACCACACTGCTGCGCCCGCTGCGGTCTCCTTCTCCTGAGTGACCCAGGCCAGGGCAGCCTTGCCAGTCTCTTGCCACCTCCCCCGGCAGGGGCACTCACCTTCCTTTCTCAGCACCCGCCTCTGGGTGAGGCAGACGCAGCTGGCCCTGCAGGAGGAAGGCCTGGGGTTCAGAGGGCCCCACTGGGGGAGGAGGCTGGCTGGGGGGAGTAGGGAAAAGAGAGGAGGGCTGCCTGGGGGAGGAGGGGAAAGCAGAGGAAGGAGAGAAGAATGAAAGGCAGGGGAGAGGGGAGAAGGCTGACAGAGCCACAGGTGGGCGCTAGAGGGACCCTGAGGAGAGACTCAAGAGAGGGGGTCTCCTCTCAGCCTCCCGTGGGAAGTGCTACCCCTGCTCGCTAGCTCCTGGCCACGACGAAGGCCACCTGCTCCTGGTCCATCAGCCTGGCCAGGACTCTCTGCCATGGGCCTGCTTGGCATCCTGCAGGGTCCACAGGTGCCTTCTTCCCCCTGCCCTTTGTGGTGCCGGGGCTCAAACCCACCCCTTGGCCAAGGAGCCACTAAGGGGCTGGGACGGAGGTGTGGCCAAGGCCTAACCGGCCCTCTGCGCCATATACACAGATCTCCCATCCCTGCTACAGCTGACCCTTAGCCACAGCAGTGGCCACATTCTGACCCTTGACCCCAGCCAGTCGCAGAGTGATTCCTCCCCGACCCCAGCCACAGACTGACCTCTGACCCAGGCCCAGTCTGAGTGAGCCCTGACACCAGTGGAGCCCCACTGTGGAGATCATCCCACCAGGCCACCTGGGACCACAGGGGTGGGGTGGAGGGAGAGGCCAGGAGGGGCCCAGCTCAGGGCCTTCCTACCCCTGGGGTGAGCGGCACCATTAACCCTGCAAGTGCCCCACACTGAGGCTGCAGAGTCCAGCAGCGCCAGGCCGGAGGCTGGCTGGGGGCCAGGGCCGCAGCAGCCCCTCAGCCCCGCCCCAGACCAGACCCACTCGCAGAACACACCCAACACAGAGGTCACCCAGAATCAGACAGACCCACACACACACCTGCATGAACAATCAGCCCCAAGACCCCCTGTGCAAATGTACACGCGGACACATATGTGCAAATGACAGAACCATACACTCATACAGACTCCAAACAGACGTGCACATGAACAGACCCCACCTCTGCCCCTGCACGGGGCTCTGGGGATAGCTAGCTGCCCCTTCTCACCTGGATACACAGGCCCTCCAGCCCCAGGTGCCCAAGCATGGGAATGACAACCCACCTCTCCTGAGAGGAGCCCAGGAAACCCAGGAGAGCACTTGAGACTACGACGCCAGGCCCAAGTCTTGGCTGTGCCTCTGTGGGACCCGAGGGCAGTCACAGCCCTTCCTTGGGCCTCAGTGGCTTCCTCTGCCTGCCTGGAAAGGAGCTCCCAAACTCAGGCAGTCTCATCTTACAGAGAGGACAAACGGGAGCTGTGGGGCCACCCGTGTCAGCCAGTAGATTGGGGGCAGTCAAGACATGCACAAACATGAATACTCCCCTAGGTGGAAACACACGGGCACACGTGGGTACACACACACTCATGCAGATATACACCCATGTACACGTGTAAATGGAACACATGCACGTGGTAAAGACTCACGGAGACTTCTCTACGTAAGAGTGCACACACATGCCCAGGTATCAGTCACCCACCTTCATGTATCTTTTGTTCCCTGACCCTAGGCAGCGCCGCGGATGGGGACCCAGAGCTTATGGGTATCTCCAGGTAGCTCAGCCACTACTCAAGGGACCTTTTCAGCCCCTCCCCAGGTCAGCTCAGAGCTCCATGGGCCTCTGTCCTCCCTAGACCTGGTGGCATCTGGGATGCTGCCTCCAGGGCTTCTGGTCCCAGCCAGGTGAAGTCCCCTAAAGTCTCCTGACTTTGTCCTGAATGGTGGCTGCAGCTCTCATCTGGTGCCAGGCTGGCTATGACATGCCTTAAGTCCTTGGCACGACTTAGACAACTCCCTCTGTGCTAAGGGAGACCCAGTCCCCCGCCTGGGTTTGTCATCTGGAAAACAGGACAAGAGTGTGCTGCATGGTCCTTCAGCAGGGGAGGGCACAGAACACTCAGACACCAGAAGGACATAGAACAAAATAGCCGGGATTCCCCTCAGAGCCTCCAAGTTCCTGTCTGCAAAGGGGCGAGGGCCCGGTCCTCTCTGCTGTGCGCTGGGATCAGACCTGGCTCAGCTTCTCTGGGGGCCAGGGTGAGGCCAGGGGAACACATGAATGGGAGTCCTTTTCAGGGGCACCTGGAACACAGAGATCACCTCTGGAAGGATGGAGAACTGCTGATCAAAGTCGAGCCTTGGAGATGTCCTGGGGTGGGAGGGACACTCACTGCTATGCTATTTGAATTCTACCACATGAATGTCTGAGGAGGAGGAGGGGTGGGAGGAGGGGAGAAGACAATGATGGCTTTCCCTCCTGCTTGGCTTCCTCCCAGCAACCCCTGGTGGAACCCAGTTGGCTGTACCAGGGCAGGGAGGTGTGCAGGGCTGGAGCTGACTGTGGCGCTAACTCTGCCAAGTAGCCCCTGAGGAATCCTCGCAATTCTCTGAGGTGGCTGTACTTATCCCGTTTAGGAGACGTGGACACCGAGGCTCAGCGGGCAGCAGAGAGACGCATGAGGCCTACGTGACTCTGGGTTGAGCCTGAGCCTCTGCCCTGTCTAGAGAGTTCAGGGAACTGCTCTTATTTACCTTTCACGCCAGGGCCTACCTCAGGGCAGTCCAGCCCGGTGCATGTGCAAAGGAAAGGGCTAGAACCCCCCAGTTTCAGGCGTGCCCCCCTCCCTTGGGCTCTCTGGAGAGTACTGGGTGGTAAAGCGATGGCTCCTATCCTCCCCACACACCCTAAAACAGGAAGAGTGCTGCCCCCCCGCCCAGTGCAAGTCCTGGCTCTGTCCCGCCCCAGCTGTGTGTCCCTGGGGAGCTCCACACCCTCTCTGGGCCCTGGTTTCCAGAAGCTGAAAAGAAGGATAATCCTGTGTTCCTGCTGACCACATGGTGGGGGTGGGGGGGGGTGTAGGGAGGTGTGGGAAGCAGCCGCCTAAACTGGGAAGTCCATGAGGCAGAAGGTGACATTCCTATCTCTCTCCCTAAACTTAGCAGAAAGCTCATGGTCTGAGACAAGGAGAACCCTCCTAAACCCAGCACCTGGAATGAGGCAGCTACAAAACCAGATACGAGGCTCCTTCACTCAATAAACTGATGGGGCCAAGAGCCAACAACTAGCATTTCCCTCCAGTTTCTATACACTTTTGTAGTGGAGAGCTTGCTTGTTGGCTGGCTTTCTCCTACAACCCACGGCACTCCCAAAATGTCAAGAGACACCCAGCTGCTTCACAGTATGTTTCTGAGCCTCAGTTTTTTCACCTTTAAAGTGGGAAGAATAGCAGGGCCTGGGTTGTGTTGGGAACAAATAGAAATTAGTACCGGAAAGTGACCACAGGGTTTTGCCATATCATGATCCCTTGATAAATGTTAGCTCTGATGATTATCATTCAAATCTCTATGGAGAGATTTGAGTTTTCTATCTCCGGGATTAGAATCAAGTTCCAATCGCACAGTTGATGGCCTGAACATCGAATGTGGAAATCCTACTTGGTTGTGCTGCCGGGACGGAGGCCCACCCATGCTTTGTCCTTAGTACTGAATGACCACCATGTGCCCCAGGTTCCTGGCCCCTCAGTCTCCTCACAAGCTCCCAACGGCCATGGGAGATGGGCATGGAGGGGCCTAGGAGCCCCTTGCTGCAGATCCAGAAACTGGGGTTCAGAGAGGGAGCTGAGGAAGCAACAGGAAGACAGATTTCACCTCCATATAAGGAAGAGCTTGCTAACAGCACAGCTGCCCAGAAATGGAAGGAGTCAGCTGCCTCAGGAGGTGGTGAGCAACCTGAGGCTGAAAGCATGCAAGCAGGAAAGGGCGGTCTCTAGGTGGGGGCATCGTGTGGGGGCTGGGACACTATTCAGGGGAGGGCAGCTGGGATCTCTGGTCCTGTGACTTGACCAAGGCCATGTGAGCAGGAATGGAATTCCAGAAGGTCACAGCCAGGGCCAGAGCAAGTGTGCTTCAGCTCCCAGCCTCCCATGTGAAAGCTGCATAGCCAGACTGACCTCCAAGGGCTGGAGCAAGAGGCCGAGCCCCTCCAGGTGAATCTCCCTAGCCCTAGTCATAAAGTATTTTTTTATAGGGAGAAATACTTTCTTTTAATTTGTAAAAGTTGTAACATACACAAAAGTAGAAAGAAAACAAAATCCCGAATCCCCTCACCCTATAACAATTACTGTTAATATTTCCTTCAATCTTTTTTTTTTTTTAAGAGATGGGGGTCTTGTTTTGTCACCCAGGTGGGTGTGTAGTGGTGTAATCACAGCTGTCTGCAGCCTCAAATGCCTGGGACCAAGCAATCCTCCCACTCCAGCCTCCTGTGTAGCTAGGAATACAGGGTCACGCCACCACACCTGGCTAATTTTTTGTAGAGGTGGGGTCTCACTATGTTGCCCAGGCTGGTCTTGAACTCCTAGCCTCAAGTGATCCTCCCACCTCGGCCTCTTAAAAGTGCTGGGATTACAGGCATGAGCCACCATGCCTGGCCACTTCCAGTATTTTCTATGCCTATCAATTTTGGTTAGAAATCCTGATGTGCTTAAAAATTTTTTTTATTGATATATAATTCACTATAAAACTCACCCTTTTAAAGTGGACAATTCAGTGGTTTTTGGTATATTCACAGAGCTGTGCAACTATCACCACTACTTAATTTCAGATCATTTTCATCCCCCTCCCAAAAAGAAACCTGTCCCCATCAGCAGCCGCTCCCCATTTCCCTACCCCAGCCCCTGCCAGATACTCCTCTCCTCTCTGTCTCTGCAGATTTGCCTGTTCTGGACATTTCATATGAATGGAATCATGTGGCCTATGACCTTTTGCATCTGGCACTGTTGTGTTTGTAATGTACAATTTCTGAATCCTATTTTCATACAGCAGAATATACAGCCACCGTTTCCATGTTACTACGAAATCCTTGTAATCAATATCACGGTTAACGTTTGCACACCGTGGAGAGGCTCTACCAGTTTACTCGACCCTGTGGTGACCATCTCCACCTTGCTCAGGCCCCATCATCCATCCGCCAGGCTAAGTGTGGTCACCCCCTCCTGGGCCCATCCTTGCCCCCCTCAGCCCTTGCAGCAGCCAGATGGAGCCTGTTAACCCAAGTCGGATCCCGACCCTCCCTCACGCAGAACCCTCCATGGCTCCCACCTCACGTAAGACTTAAAATCAAACTTAAACCGAAGCCCGCGATCCCTACACCAACTGACCTCTGCACCACCTCTGGCTTCACCTCTTCCCACTCTCCCCTTGTTCCTCCTGCTCTGGCCACGCTCGCCTCACACAGCAAGCATGGGCCCACCTCAGGGCCTTTGCACTGGTGGTTCCATCTACCTAGAAGTCAGTGCAGCATCGCAGCCACTCTCCATTCTCCAGCCCTGCTTCCTTCTGCTTTGTAACACTTGTCACCTGATACATCTGCTGGCAGTCTTCTTCCCCTGTAAAATGGCAGCTCCATCGCATGTTGTCTGGTTCACAGATACATCCCCAGCACCTCGCACAGAGTTGCAGCTCACTGACTCTCTGGGCTGTTTTCAATAAAACAAGGAATGTAAGGGAAGCAAATGCAAAACCCAAGTGCCCCACAGTGCAGACGTTATAAACTAGCAGTCCTCTGCCTGTGGACATGTGCGGTTTAAACCACACTGTGCCTTTTGTTAATTGAGCCAGCATTTGAAAATCAGGAGAGTTCACATAAAAATCCAAATTCTGGCTTCTCTTGAAAACACAGATCTGGTCATCCAGGGCCGAACATCCCCGTGACAACCATCAGCAGGCTCTGAGAGGCCAGCCCTGGGGCGAATAGGGTGCCCACCCACGGGTCCTGGGAGGTGAAGGCTCTGACCCTCCTTAGAGACCCTCCTGGGACCAAGATGTGGTCCTGGGGAGGACAGCTTCCCCTGAGAGAGACTGGAGGCCTCACCTTCGGCTGCTGCCTGATATCTGGGCCCTAACGTCCCCAGCCACCAACAAAGGTCCCACCTACCTTTATTCAACTCCTAGGACCTTCCCAGGCCCACTAGCCCTCTCTCAGAGAACGTCTGCAGCTGTGGTTCCCTGTGCCTGACACTTCGCCCTAGGTCTTCTAAGAGGCTCTGCCTTACCTTGCCTCCCGGACCCATCAAGGCCCCCCAGGCATGTTTGTGTCCACGTGTGCCTCCCCATTCTGACTGTGAGCTGGGAAGAGGAGGGACAAACTGTTTCTTCCTGGCCCCCGGGCCCCTGGCAGTGCCCAGCGTGCAGTTGCCCTGGTTACCTTTATTAAAGGACTGAAGGGAGCCAGGCATGGTGGTGTGCACCTATATCTCCAGCACTTTGGGAGGCCGAGGAGGGAGGATCATTTGAGCCCAGGAGTTTGAGGCTGTGGTGAGCTATGATTGTGCCACCGTACTCCAGCCTGGGTGACAGAGTGAGATCCTGTCTCTTAAAAAAAAAAAAAGAGGATTGAATGAAGAGCACCCATGTGAAGGGGCTGGGGGAACTGAGGGACAAGGCACACACCTAGAAGGGTCTCATCTGGGTCACACTCAGCACCAGCACACGCGTGTTAGTCACCTGCTGTGTGCCAGGTGCTGCAGGGGCACAAAGACAGAAAACGTGGGGAAGCCCTGCAGTGTGAGACAGGTCCAGCCAGAAAGCCAGACGGCTGGTGCCCAGGTGTGCTGCTGCAGCTGGGCACGTGTGTGCACATATGTGTGTGTTCATGTTAAAGACAGCTCCGTGGCCAGGCCAGGTCTGGAGTTCTTCCAGGGCCTCAGTCTCCCCACCTGCACACAGGGCTCCCCTGATCACCAGCCTCGCAGGCCCCACAGCTCAGCCCCGCCTCTCTACCCTGGAGAGGTTTCCGGTACTGCGGCCCTGGCTTCCCATCCATCAGGATTTTGCTGCATTCCTGTGAGTCATTCTCCAAACAAACTGTGCGAGGGAGAGAAGGGAGGAGGGGGAGGGAGGGGAAAGCTGGGAAGCAAACCCAGCCATACATCCTCCCTCCTGCCTGCCCCCCATCAACACCCCCTCCCTCACACACATGGGGCCCTCAGGAGGGCTCTGCAGCACGAGGCTGGTCAGCTTGTGCCATGAACTTGCTGTGTGACCTTGGGCAAGACCCTTGCCCTCTCTGGGCCTCTGGAAAAAATGACCCCAAAGGTCCCCAGCTACAGAATGCATGGGCTTCTGAGGGGCTCTGTGTCTCAGACCAGGCAGGGCCTTGGGGGAGGGGTGCCCTAGATGCCTTCAAAGCAGTCTCTGCTCACTTTCTTACCTCAGTTTCCCCACCACTGAAACAAGGAGAGGCAAGTCTTTGGTGGGCATAAGAGCCACACCTCTAGGTGAGGCTGGTGGGGGGCTGAGGCGCGGGCAGAGCCACCTGTGCTGATTGCAGGGCCAGGGACAGAGTCAGGGCTTCCCACCAGAAGTATTAATCCCCTAGCAAAAGCCAACGTGCCACCTCTGGTGGTCCCCAACTCATAGGCCCAGGGGCCAGGAGACTGAAGAGGGTCTCTGGGCAGCCCCAGCCCTGGGGGTAGAGGGAGGAACTGCTGGAAAAGGAGGAAAAACCCCTCATACAGCAGCAGTGAGGAGGTACCCTCAGCTATGTACACGTGGCGGTGTCCACATGGGGGAGCACACCGAGAGCACACTGGTGCCCCAGAGTCTGTGGTCACATGGCTCAGCTCCTGGGTGGGGCCTGGGTGGGTGCAGAGCGTGTGCGTTTGGGGGACCCTGTGTGTTTGCGTGTGTGGCGTGTGGGGCGGCCCTTCTCCCTGAAATGCTCTTTTTTGTGGCCGAAGCCCCCTCTGGGCCCTGTTTCTCCGTGACAAGCAGGATTCTGAGTCACCACCGCTGCTGCCACCTCTGACAGCGAGTGTATGCCACAGCGCACGTGACCTCGTGTGTGCTGTGTGTGCTTGTGTGTCGTCAGAGCCCCAAGGTTGAATGTGTATGTGGTCGTGTGGCTGAGGCTAGGAGGGCAGTAGAGAGAGCGAGAGTGTGTGTGTGTGTGTGTGTGTGTGTGTGTGTGTGTGTGTGTGAGAGAGAGAGAGAGAGAGAGAGGGAGAGAGAGAGTGTGTCTGGAGGGCACGAGAAGGGATGTGGATGTCTGTGGATTGACCGCATGTGACAGGTGTGTGTGGGTGTGTCCACGTGCTGTGAATGAGCGTGTGGGGGCGTGTGCACTGCCACAGTGGGCTGGCATCTAACAATGTGTGTGTGCGTGTGTGTCTGGTGTGCAAGAGGTTTCCTCCTGAAGCACCAGCTCTTAAGACCGTCCCCTTCTGGGCTCATGCTATCTGGCTGCATGGCAAGCAGGTTTCCAAGGCCCTGGGAGCTGTACCTCTAGCCCACCTGGTGCTGATCTGTGGCCCCCTTAAGCTGCAGAGCAAAGCTCCAGGCCCTCGGCCCAGACAAATGCCCTGACATATTACTCTGGACCCAGTGTTGGGGTTCAAGGGCCCTGGGCAGAGGCCCCTCGTTTTCCCAAGGCCCAGCAGCTCCTTGGCGCAGAGAAGGGCAAGGCCAGGGGCCTGGAGAGGTACAGGAGGTGGACCCCGGCTACGCAGGAAAGAGACCTTGGGGGCAGCAAGAGGGTACTTGGCAACTGCTCCGGGCTGGGCCTGGAAACCCTGCACTGTGAGCTGCATGTTAGGGCAGCCCAGAGAGGGTCGCTGAGCCATGGCTGACAGTGGTCACCACAGCCTGGGAGGTCAGAGGGTGGACAGGGGCTTTTGGAGGCCAAGATGAGAAGGAAGTAGGGGCAGAGGTGCCCTGGGGGCAGGGAATGGGCATTTTTGCATGAGGGAGAAACCAAAGGAGACAGAGAAACTGGGAGGGCCTGCCTGGAACATCCACCTACCCAGGGCAAACAGCACGCACTCACAGCCCAGGCTCCTCCCTGGAACATGGGTGCCATCACCTCCTCAGGGCTCTCAGCAAGGTGCTAGCGTACTCGGCCCTCCACAGTGGCCACTGTTGTTACAGTGGTGGTCCCCGGCTGCTGCTGGACTGTGTGGGAAGAACCCCAGTCTGGAAGGCAGGAATGGGTTCCTCTCCTTCCCTTTGCCCTTGGGGCCTCAGTCTTCTCATCTGTAAAATGGTATGTCCTGACTTACTCTGTATCTAAGGGTAGGAAAGGCCCTCAGAAGACTCTGAGACAAAGTCTTTCCCTTGTGCCTGGAGCGGGGTGGAAGGGGCCCTGGGCACCGGGTTCAACTCCACACCCTGGCAGCTGAAGCTGGAATGATCTGGGCATTTCTAGGTGGGCTTAAGCATTTGAGCACAGAGAGAGGATGGGTCAGTTGGCTGGTGTGAGCCAGGAACGGAGATCCTGGCCTCCCGACTCCTGAGGCACTGCTCTGTGCCCCTTACTTTGTCTGGACTCCCTTGGTTGGCAGAAGGGGAGTGTGAGTGAGAGATGGCCACCACCAAGGGGCAGGCACATGGGGACACACGTAACAAAAAGTGAGTGGCCTGGGAGTCACAGGAGGTGAGCAGGGAGGGGTGGGAGAAAGTGACCCATTCGCCCACAGTCAAGATGCAGCCCACGCTCAAGAGGTCATGATTCTGGAATGGGGTCCCTAGCCACATGCCATGGCGCGCACCCATAGTCCCAGCTACTCAGGAGGCTGAGGCGGGAGGATCGCTTGAGTCTAGGAGTTTGGGGCCAACATGTCTCTAAAAAACAAATAAATAAAAATATAGAACTGGGTCCCCCCAGCCTCACCCATGAGAGTAGCCCAGAAGGGAGGATGAGAGGATGCAAAAGCCAATTCCTTGTTCACTCAATCTGGGCCAATTAGCACTCGTGTTACTGGAGGGAACATCACATGCTGAGCAATGGCTTCCCACAGTTCACCTGGGGCCTCTTCCTGGGGAGGGGCCTGACCCCCTGGCCCCTCAGGTCAATATTCACTTGGAGAGGGCCCAGATATACACCACTGGCTATGGCTTCTGAGGCCTGCCCAAGACTCCAGGAGCCTCCTCCAGCCCGCTAAGCTCTGTCTGGTCCCTCAAGTTCCCAGGAAGCCTGCGAGACCCAAAGTAAGGCAGGGCCTGCTTCTAGTGGCCTCTACCTCACTTAGAATGAAAACTAGAGTCCTCCAGGAGTCCCCTCCCGTCTCCCACTCCCTCCAGCCACACTGGCCCCCTTGCTGTTCTTGCAACACAACACAGGAGCACCTTCTTGCCTCAAGGCCTTTGCACTGCTGTTCCCTCTGTCTGAAATGCCCTTCCTTAGCCTTCCATGAGGCTCACTGACCTCCCAAGTCTTTGCTCAACTGTCACCCCAGTGAGGCCTCTCCTGACTCCCCAGTTTAAAACTGCTCACATCTCCCCCACTCTTGAGCCCTTTCCCTCCTCCATTTTGTCATTATAGCTGTCGCCTTCTAAGACACTCCACAGATACTCACTTAGCATGTTCGTCACTTAGTGCCTGTCTCCCATCAGGGCAGAGATCGCTGTGTCTGCTCACTCATGGGCACCGAGAACAGAGCCCAGCTTATAGTAGGGGCTCCAAAACTCTCTTATATAGGAGAGGAAACCCTCCATTCCAATGGTGGGGTTTTAAAATCTTTTCCCCTTTGGGAGTTTTAATTTTTTTTTTCCTGAAGTTGGCAGAGTATGTGCCACGCCCTCAAATCAATGGTTTGCTTATGGGCGTGGGAGGGGTGGTTCTCACTTTCCTTCAGTGAAAGGCTGCCCCTCAACCACTGGCCACCCAGCCGTGGGCTCTGCTCTCCCTGGCCTCCCTTCTTCCTCAGACCCTGCCGGCCCCTGCCCTCCTGGACTCTTGCCCCCTCCACCTGGTCTACCTCCCTCTGACCGCCAGCCTCTCGTTTCACCTACGCACACCATCCTCATCCCTCAGCCCAGAGCACTGGGTGCCCCATGACCCACGGGCCAAAGGCCAAAGTCCCCCTCCAGCCTGGCTGTTACCTGGCTAGACCCATCCGCCCGGGGCCTCCTGCCACCTCTAGGCCTTTTCTCAGGCAGACGCACCCCTGACTGCCATTCCTTCCCTCCACCTGGCTCTGCAAGTCTGACATCCACCCCACCCTCAGCATCCCACGGGGAGCGCCGTCCCCAGCGCCAGCTCTGCAGAATTATCTCCAGTTCCCCTGTTGGCCTGTGGGCTCCCTTGGGGCCTAAAAAAATGTGTGCTCAAGAGGTGTGTTTTGAAGGAATGAATGAGGTAAAGTATGAGAAGGTGAACAAATGAGTAAGAAAATGAAATGAACAATTCTAGAAATAGGTCAGCAATAAAGTTCTATTTTTTGGCAGGGCTCCTCCGTTGCCTGTTGTTCTTTTGCATGGATCACTGGTGGGGGTCAGGTTTGAGTGATGATGATGATGAAGATGAAGAAGAATTAATATCAGTCAGGATGGGTTAGGCTATGTTGCTATAACAAAATCCCAAGTCTCGAGGGTTCAAAACAACAAGAGTTGATTTCTGATACATGTTCATTGGGGTGGCGGGGAGGCTCCTTCTCACTAAGCAGTCACCACCTTGACCTTGGGCTGCCAGAGGAAAGAGAGTTCTGCGGACCCCCCCACTCCCCTCCCACCCCCCCGCCCCCGCTATGAAGTGCTCTGGCCCAAAAGAGACACATATCACTTCTGCTCATACCTCACTGGCCAGAACTGGTCACATGACCCCACCCAACTGCAAGACTGCCAGGAAGCACAATCCTACCACCAGCCTGGGAGGGCGAGGAACTGGAAGCTTGGGCCAGCAGCTCTAAGGACTCCTCCAGCAACACCAACAACAATGCAAGCGGCAGAGAGCCATTTATCGGGTCCCCCCTGTGCCCCGGATGCTGGGCTGAGGATGTGAAATGGGAGCTTCATTTAACACTCATGGTAATATTCTGAGACCGGTACCACAAACACCCACATTTTACAAATGAGAAAGCTAAAGCCCCGACAGTGAAGGGACCCACCGAGATCAGGTAGCTCATAAGGGGTGGGGCCGAGGTCAGAACTCAGTCTGTGTCATGTCACGCCCCACTGCCCAGCACAGTGCTCTGCTGAGGCTGGCTGATGGTTCAGGACAGCCCCAGGCGGACAAGGAGTCCCCCATGTGGAGGGCCATCCTGACTGTCCCCACCAGAAAGAGCGTCCTCACACTGCCACATGCGCTCCCAGGAATCGAATGCTAGAACCCCTGGAGATAATGAAGCCAGTCCCAAATTATGCTGAGAGAGAAACCGAGGCCCAGAGGCAGCAGGGATGGGGCCAAGGTCTTACCCTGTGCAGGGTGAAAACAAGACTGCAAGTCTCTGTCCACCATGGTCTAAGTGTCCCCACCCGCCTCAATAGCACTGGGTGCCTGTGGTGGCTTCTGCCTCAGGGAAGGCCCCTTAGAAATAAGGGTGGTCACACATACCCCACTTTCCTGACAGGCAGGGCAGGGACACAGTGGTCTACCAGGGCAGGGTACCCAGGCCCTGGCCCATCAAGCCTATGGCCCTAACCGCCTGGGCCACCCTCTGAGGAGCTGGGCTGCCTGGCCGGCATGCAGTGGCTCACTGCTTCCGGGGACTGTCCCCATCAGAGAGGCCAAAGAGAAGTGGACAGAGGTAGACCCTACTCCAAGGCTCCACAGCCAGGACTTCTGAAAACAAGGCCTTGAGGCCTCCTGGGAAGCCACATGGGGTTCATACGGGGAGTGGTATGGAACGAAAGAAAGGGGCCAGTGGAGCCTGAAAACAGACCCAGCTCTCTCTGTGACCTTAACTCTCAGAGCCTGAGTCTTCACTATGCTTGTTCCTGGTATATTTTTTTACCCAACACCTCCCACCCCCTGACACCTGCCCTGAGCCCCAGAACCGTGATCTAACAGCTTTCCTGAGCCACAGCTGGGCCCTTACACCACAAAGTTTCTGGGGAAGACTCCGGCTTCAGTTGCCCTCGGAGGGTCCCTCCCTAAGGTTTTGTGCCTAGGGGCTTGATCAAAAGGTAGCCTGCACTCCGAACTGAAACCCTCACCGGCATCCCTTCTCCAAGCAGTGCCAAGGACTTGCAGTGTGGCCTGCCCCCATCGGCCTGGCCTCCAAGGGTGGCCGTCCTTCCGATGTGGATGGGAGGCTGGATCCTCCCTGGCCTGCTGTGAGCCCAACCTCTGCCTAGAAGCCTGGGGGTGGTGGTGGAGGTGGGGACAGTGGCAGAGCATTCCCGTGGCTCACAGCTCCAATCATCCAGTCCACAAGCATTTATTGAGCATATACTACACACAAAGTGTACACTAACCACCACGAGAGGATGAAGTGGAAAGGGCATGACCCCACCTCCCCACGAGGCCACATCTAGCAGAAGATGAATTACTGATGCCACAGCTTGGTGATTACAAGCATAGGCTTTGAAGTTGCACAGGCGTGGGTTGAGGCCCACCTCTGTCATCTCTGAGCTGAGTGACTTTGGGCTCACTGCTTCTCCCCCACTAAGCCTCAGCATCTCCATCTGCAAAATGAGATATTAACAGAATAACCCCATGGGTGGTGACAAACTACTGGGTACCAATAGCTTCACGCGGAGCCTGGCAAGGAGGAAGTGTTCAACCCCTGTGAGCCTCATTCCTCGCCGTGGCTGGGGCAAGGGCAGAGCCCTGAGGCATGCCAGTAGAGACCTCCCTCCAAGTTTCCACCACCTCATTAATCAGGGAAGACTGTCCGCCCGCCTGTGATGCCACCTGACGCCCCTGGCAGCCTGCCCATTCACCTCCATTTTGTCTGCAAGGACATCTGGGGACAAGGATGGGGGGGGGAGGCATGGAGTTGCAGGGGGAAGCATGCCAAATTCTGGCTAAAGACCAGGTATGCCGGAACCCCGGCAAACCAGAAAAGGCCTACCCAGCAGACCCAACTGCCATTGAGCCCACATAGGGTCAGCGCCCATCCCCTCTTCCCACACACAGTGGGCCTACAGTAAACATGTGAGGGTTGGAAGGTTGGCAGGGACCAGCTTGAGGCTAGGTTGTGTCCTGAGATGAGGTGGGTGGCACAAGCTTGCCTGCCATCTGAAGGGTCTGAATTTAGCCCTCTTGGCAATAGGGAGCCATTAATGGTTGTTGGGCAGCAGAGGAACCTCTGCCCACCTCTCCAGCCTCATGTCTCACCGCTTTAGAGTAAGGTCAAGCTTTTTGTGGTTGTCCCTCACCTGCCTCCATTTGAGCCAGCATTCTGCCCCCGCCAGGCCTTAGCCCCAGCTGTCTCCCCACCTGGAATGCTGCTTCCTCTGATGAGCTCACACTTATCCTTCCTTCCAGGCTGGGCTTAAAAGCCTCTCCTGACCTTCCCAATGTGAGCTCAAAGACCATTCTGTTTCCTCTGAATTGGTCCTCTTCACACTGGAGTACTCTAAGGCTGCCTCTCCTGCGCTGGAGTCCTCCAAGGGCAGAGCCGGAGTCTGACTCCCCTCTGTGCTCCCGGCATTGCCTGACACAGGCAGGACCAGGGCTGCGTGGTCTCCAGTGGGCATCACGTAATGCTCTCGGGTCTACCTCTGAGATGGCACGGAGGGAGGACGCAGGAGCCCACGGGGTACAATGTCATTGGTGCAGCCCAGAGGGGAGAAAGGATGGGACTGGAGGGGGCAGAAAGGAGGGGCTGGGTGCAAGGGCGAGTGGAAGGGGGGTGGAGAAGGGGGCCATTTTCCAGGAGCCACGTAAGCAGTTTGTCTACTCCCTTTTTGTTCCCTCTGCAGAAACAGAGAGAGAGGAGGGAGTGAGGGAGAGAGGAGATGTAGGCCCCCGCCCCACCAGGGTTCACCTGAGGGGGCTGGAGAGGAGCATAGGCAGGTCCCACCGGGGACACTTAAGGTTTCCCTGAGGTTCCCATCAGTCCCACAGCCCCCAGTCTGGGTAGGGGACTCAGGGCAGCACTGCAGTCTCCCAACCCCAGTGCCATGGGGTCGGGGGGTAGGCGCAGGTGTGTAGAGACACAGCAGTCTGACCAAACGCCTCAATCAACTGATGTCCAGGGGGAGGACACCCAGACAGCCTCATCCTGGGTTACTCTGCTCCCCAACAGAGGGACCAGACCGAGGCTAAGAGGACAGAGGCTGATCCCGTTGGAGGGGCAGGGGTGGGTTTGTTTCAGGCATCCGAACAGCTTCTGAAAGGTGAGGCGGGTAAGGAGATGAGGCATTGGGAGGGGTCTGCGAGGTCACATTAAGCTGCCTCCCCAAGGGCGCCTGGCATAGTGTGTGACCACTATCGCCACTGTTTGTGCAGACCCAGGTGGCACCGGCTCAGCGGGCAGCGGCCAGTCCCGGAGGGCCTTGACTGCCAAGCCAAAGCTAGCCCAGCGGCCAGAAGCTGACGGACGGCGGGAGCGCAGGGCCGGGCCGGGCCGGGCGGAGGCTGCGGCCGCGCGACCGGGCAGCGCGGTTGAGCGCAGGGCCGCCGGCGGAGCCGCCGAGGCAGGGCGATAAATTAATGAAATGAACCTGCCACGCCTGCCGCTCCCGCCCGGCGCCGCGCTCTGGTCTCGGCCTCCGCGGAGGAGGCCAGCCCCTCCGAGCCCAGCCACCCCGCCCGGCCCGGTCCGGCCCTCCCCGCCGGGCGTCGTTTTCCAGGTAATTAAGGCCGTCCGAGCTGGCGCGCAGCTGCTTCCGCGGCCGGCCGCGCCTCCGGCCCGGGCAGGTGCAATTAAACCCTCGTGTTCGCAGCCATTAAGCATTAATGGAACTCATTAGCATAAGAACGAGAAGACGCTTTGATGGCGGCGACCCCCGTCGGGGCAGCGCGCGAGCGCACAGGGCCAGAGCCGCGCTTCCAGCCAGCCGGAGGCACACCTGGGAAGGCCAGCCAGGCCCGGGGCGACAGGAGGCTGGGCCGTGGGCGGGGCCCCGCCCGGAGGCCTGACTCAGTACCTGGAGCTCCAAGCTGCCTCTGAAAGCCCGGGGGTTTCACAAGATCCAGGCTGGGAGCCGGCGCCCAGCCCAGGTCCCAGGGAATAGGTAGGTCTTCGGAGGATGAGGGAGGAGACCCAAGCCACCCAGAGGGCAGGTGCAGCTTTCCCAAAGAAACAGCTGGGGAAGCTGAGGCCTGGAGTTGCCAGGTGACTCATACAAGGTCCCCCAGTCCAGGTCTCAGTTCATTTATTCAGCAACAATAGCAGCCAACGCTTATGCTAATTCTAAGCATTATTCTCTCACTTACTAAATTCTTTCACTTAATCCCCACCCCCCAACAAACCCAGGAGTAGTGGATACTCCAGAACAGGAGTAATCACTCTCGTGATTTCATTTACAGAAGAGGAAACTGAGGCTTGGAGAGGAACACCCAAGGTCTCATGGCTGGTAAAAAGCCACAGTGAGGATCTGAACCTGGGCAGTCTGGCACCACCCCACACCTCCCCACCCCGGCCCCAACCACACCTGGGCTTGTAACCAGGAAGCCACACTACCATGTGTGACCAGGCCAGGAGGGCCACCAGGCAGGCATGGGCACTGTGGCCAGGTGGTGGGCTGGGCTCCCACCCAGCAGACAGTAAGTAGCTAGCTCCAGGATCCTGGCCTGGGGGAGTGGGCTGTCAGCATCCAGATGAACTGGAAATGGGGCTGAAATGACTCACCTAAGGATTACTCATGGCAACTCATTTGATTTTTTTCCCCAAACAATGGGTGGGCCTTCAAAATGGGTCTGTGGGCAGGATGTGGCAGGACCAGCAGGTTGCCATCTCAGTCCAAGTAGTGCAGTGCCTGGCAATTGCTAGGTGTTCCAGAAACACTAGTCAAGCAAATGAAGGAATGAACGCATGAATAAATGCTTCTCTCTGCAATGGGGGTGGGGAAGGGAACAGGGACTTACTCTCCAATTTCATCTATTCCGGGCTTTCTTTGGTCCAGGGGGTGGCTCTGTGAGAGCAAAAGGGCTCAGAGGAAATGGCAGGTGGGGCTTGAGGCAGTGATGCTGTGCTTGGCTCCAAGCATCCCCTGGGGCAGTGCCTCCAGCATTCCAAAGTCAAGGTTGTTGCCAACAGATGTCTCCAGGGCCCTGGCAGGGAGCGCAAAAGCACTGGAAAAGGAGACATAGACTGCCTGAGTTCCACTCAGAGGTGATGGAGCTAGAAGGAAGCTGCCAGCCTGTGTGAGAAGCCCAGAGAAGGTGGGCAGTTACCTGGGGCCACACAGCAAGAATCTTGGTCTCCTGATTCCTTCCGTCCTGGCTGAGCCTTTACCTGGTATCTGGGTCAGCCCCCAGCCTAGGCACAAGACTCCCAGTCTCCCTTAGAGAAGCTCTGCCTGTGTCTTCATGGCCTCTGTCTTGGCTTGTGATCAATGTGCATTCCCATACAGGAATGTATAATGACTCAAATAACTTGATTCTTTGATTAGTGTCTTTCTTCCCTTGGCCACTCCTTCCCAAGGACAGGGATTCTGTCCATCTAGATCATGGCTGATCTCAGTGCCTGGCACACAGTAGGCCCGCAAACAAAGATGCTGACCAGATGGAAGTATTGTTACTACAAACAGTCACAGTGCCAAAGAAGAATTTATGCCTGGTGTGGGCTTTCCTGCCTCCCCTAGCCCTCCAGCCCCCTCACAGCTGGCTCAGGGGCCAAAAAGGGCCTCAATGCCTCCACAGCTGAGCTGGCCTGGGGGATGTAGGTGGGGGAAGGGCTCGGTGCCCCTTCCCAGCTGGACCCTGAGGCTGGTCTGCAAAGGTATCTGTCCCAGGGAGGCCTTCAGCAGCCTTGTTAGGAACTAGTGACAGACACATTGGCTACTACGGTTGTGGGGGGTGGTCCCAGGGCTGTTACAGGACTGCCTGAAACTTCTTCAGCCACTGGGCCCCATCTGGGCCAGGGCTAGGCTTGGGGGAGGGACAGAGACAACGCCTCAAATGCAGAGTCCACCCCATCCCTGGGACTTGGGGGACTGAAAGCAGTTTTCCCATCATTCTTTGTTGTTCTTGAGTCCTGGCTGGACTCAACTCATTGAGTGGTGGTAGACAAACCCCAGCCTGCTCTGTGCCTTGGCCATTCTAGTCCTGATGCTCTAAGTCAGCCATGAGCCACTCAGCTCATGTGTGAGGAGCCACAGGCACCTGGGAACCCACCCACTGTGTGACAGAAAAGGAAACTGAGGCTCAGGGATGGGTGGGGGCTGCCCCTTAGCGCAGCACTGGAGTGGGAGCCCTGCTCTGCACTGGCGTCCTGGCTGTGCCCCATCCAGACCCCAGTCTCTCCATGTGTGAGATGTGGGCCTGGCCCACCTTGACTGCCAAGTCCCCTCTGGTCTCTGAGCAGAGGCCCAGTTCTTCTGGAAGAAGGTCGGGGTTGTCAGTGTGCCTTCAGCCCCCTAAGCCTGTCCTTCTTGGACCTGAGGCCCAGCCACACAGCAGTCACAGGGCCAAGGTTTGCCAAGTACGTTGTTCTTCCTGGAGCCCAGAGCCTGATGGAAAGGCAGATGCCCTGGCAACTCAGCCAGTGGCCAACGCCCTGGGCCATATACCACAGGACGTACTCACACACACAGGAACACACAGAAAGATACTGAGCCAGACACACACAAAGAACACATGGCCTGCTGCAGATACCATGACATATTGTAAGCACCCATGACACACTCAGACAAACCCACCCCTCAGCTCATTTACCCAGCTCAGACACAGACACACAAACAACCACACACTGGTTCCAGTCACAAACACATAAATACTTCAGAGCATAGCACCCCCACTTATACACACAGACACAAAGTCACATATTACTTACATGCACACACACACACACACACACAGGCACACTCAATAATCCAACACAGAAAGATTCAGATACATGCATGAATATACCAATCATACGAGAACCATCACCCACTCCACATAATATCCCCCCGAGAAACCCACACAGACACACACTGCACACACACAGGCCCCCAAACCCAGGAACACACAGACACACACCCATCTTGCCACTTGGTTAAATTCCACACACAGGCAGCACCCTCTCCACAAGAGCAAATCCAGATAAATAAATCATGTTCACAGCATCAATCTCAGCCACAACCTGGCTGCCTCCTTGATACAGGTAAAGTGAAACGGGTCTTAAATATTTTATAAATGAATAAACCTGTTAAGAGAATATAATTTACAGGGCCATTGGCTGCAGGCTGACAACATCCCTCCCTCCTCATCTTTTCATTTCTGAGAGCACACAGCAGCGGTGGCAGGTGGTGGCCAGGCGGGCCATGGCATGTCTATGCCACACCCGCTGCCCCTATGCAGGGCCATTATTCCAGAGAAAACATGCATTCTGTGATTTTTCCATCCAGTAAATCCAGCTGCCACTTAGAGACAGGGCCCTGCATTCCCATCTCTCTTCAGTTTTTTTCCCCAAGCCTTGGATGCCTTTTAAATGCCAATCCATCCATCCCTGGCAACTGTGATTTCCCAAGGCCTATTTCACACAGGGCTTCAATGTGTTAGAATTGAACTGTCCAGGAATGAGGGAGAAAATGTAGGCCTGGCAGCAGAGGTGGGTAGGGGCAACGGCAGCTCGCAGCTGGGCTGGAGGGGCAGCCGGGCAGAGGGAGGTTGTGCCTGGTACAGACCTGCATGCCTCCAGGGAGAGGCTGGAAGAGGGCCTGAGGAGCCCAGGGCAGCAGAAACCAACTCTGAGGAAGTCAAACCTGATGTGGGTCACAGGACCAACAAGGGAGGGGCCTTTGGGTCTGCGTGTGGCCAGGCAAAGGAGGTCCTGGATGAGGCTGAGGTCTGAGACCTCCCTATAACCTTGCACATCTGGCCCACAGTAAAGCCCCTTGCTGTTGGAGCCTGGATCTCAGCAAGGGGCCATGAGTCTTCCATGTCCCACCTGCCTGGTCTGGTGAGACCAGGCAGCCTCTTGGGCCCCTAGCAAGCAGGATCCCCTGGCCCAAGGTGCTTATCAGAGGTTACTGGCAATGAGGAAGGACTCCTTGGAGGTCCTGCAGGTAAGAAGAGGATGAACAAAGTCAGAAAGTGAACACCCAGTCCAACAAATCACTCCCAGAAATATCTGCTTCATTTCTGATGCTCTCCCAAGATCATGGTTCAGGCGTGTGTTATACAGGATTAAGTGAGAAAAGCAGGATATCCAAAGGTGTAAACATGAACGATGGCATACCTAAACAACAAAAAACACAAAACATAAAACCCCATGAATGGAGGTGAGGGTGGGGATAACAACAACTGTGGCTGCCTTTGGAAACTGAGAGTGTATTTTCTTTTGATTTGTCATATTTTCAAAAAGTCTATAATAAGCCTGCCCTCCTTTTGTAGTGAGGGGGAAAAGCTATTAAAACCATCAAGTGCCTTACAAAACCAAATATATAGCATGACTCCATATTTTATAATTTTATTTTTATCAGAAGTGGTTTACAGAAATACACTGACAGTGGTTATATCCTGGTAGTGAGATTATAGGAGATTTTTACTTATTTTCCTGTACTTTTAGATTTTTCTACAACCAACATATTAATAATCTGATGATTTCTATTAAGAACAAAATGCTTAGGGCTGGGAAGTTCTTTTTTTTTTAAAAAAGGGATCAGAAAGCACCCGCGGGTCCCAGCACAGGGATTAGATGGATGGAAAGTCCAGCGGGAGGAAGTAACCGCTTGAGCTAATGCCGACCCGGGAAGTTCTTTTTGATGGCAGGCCTGAGTCCCTTCTGTTGCAATCAAAGCCCATTCTCACCCTCCTTGTGCGTGGGCCCCAGGTGAGGAGGGAGAAAGGCGAAAGGACAGCTACTCAGCCAGCACACAGCCTCCATTCCAAGACCCAAAGGCAAGCATTAAATTTAGCTGCCTGCCCAATACAGGTGGGAGGGGACAGAGGTCAGCTGAGTCTGTGCCTCTTAAGAGGAAAGGGGAAAGAAGGCAGCCGCAGTGAGCGGTTGGGGACTTAAGGCACGAGAAGGCCGGGCTGGGACAGGGCGGCATTGGCAGGAGGGCAGGGCTGGGTTGGCAGCAAAGTTCCGGAAGAGGCTGCCCCCAGGGCAGGCGGGGTGCCAGAGCTCAGGAGGTAGGAATGTGCTTCCTGGCCAGACAGTCCAACGGCTGCCAACTAGGGGAGGCCCGTGCTCCTCGGCTGGAGGGAGGTTGGCTGGGGCTGCAGGGGCCAGGCCGTAGGGCGGAGAGTAGGCCCCCACCGGGGCCATGGTCAGTCCCAGGGAAGGACGGAGCTGGAGGCCCAGAACCTGCAGCTAAGGAGCGGCGTGACCCCCACCTCCAACAGCGCCCCCCGCCGCAGCAGGAGGGGGCGCCATGTCCAGCCTCCCCATTATCCTGAGGCCCGGCCCAAAAGCGGCTCCCCGAGGCTCCTGCTAGGCTCAGTGAGCAGAGCCTGTCCCGCGGCTAACCCGCACAGGACCTCACTTATCCTCCCCAACTATCCACGGAGGAAAGGGAGGTTCAGGCAGAAGCGGTGCCCGGCCTGGAGGACGTGAGAGAACCGGCCGCTGCGCCGGGACTACAAGCCACAGCCTCGGTTCATCGTTCCGGTAAAAAAGCCCCGATCCCGCCACGGGGCGGGGCCTCCTCAGCCCCGCCCCGCAGCCCCGCGGAGCATGCCGGGCCGGGGCGCTGCCATGGCGACGCGAGCGGCCCGCCCTACCCCGCGCGGCCGCGGCGCCCCGAGGCTCGCGAGCCCCCTCCCCGCGTCGGCGTCGCGGGCCAGGGCCAGGGCCAGGGCCTGTGGGACCGCGCCGGAGAGGAGGCCCGGCGCGGCCAAGATGGTGGGCGCCGCGGAAGGCAGGGGCGGAGCTGGGCCGGCAGGAAGCGCGGGCGTTTGCCCTCTCACCGCCCCCTCTCGAGGTCGGAGAGAGGAGAGGAAATGGCCCCGGAGGCGATCACGGAGCTGCCCGCGAGTCTGGCGTGACAGCGCCTACCTAAGCCTTCCCGCGAGGCTCGGGCCCGCCCGGCCCCCAGAGAGGTGCGCCGGGCCGGGTGGGGAGCTGCCCTCGCTGGAATCCAGAATATGACACACACGCCCCCAGAAAAGATGGCCCTTCACTGTGTCCACAGCAAGGCCCCCAGTAAAGAGGGGACAGTTTGGTTCCCCAGTCCCGGGGGCCTGAGATGCCAACCTCTGTCCATCTACACCCAGGCATCTGTTATTGGACAGGGAACCTGTAATCCCCGCAGCACGGCTGGCTCCCTGTCAAAGCCTCCAAAGTGGCCTCACCTCTGAGCAGAAGTCCTGCCCTCCCAGGAGACCCAGTGAGGCTGGCAGCTCCTCAGGGAGACCTTGATTCTCTTTTATTCTGTGTCTTGCCAGCAATGAGGGGGCGGGGAGTGGGTGGCAAGGGTAGCATGGGAGCTGCCACCGACTGGGCCAGCCCAGATGACTCTTCCTATGTGTGAGTCCTGCGTGTGAGTGCCCAGATTAGGTGGGCAAACAAGCCCAGATCTGTTAAGGAGTGAAGTGGTAGAGCTGGGACTTGGCCAGGCTGTGTCTCCAGATGTCTGTCCACACGTAGTGGCACTCCCTGCCCCCTGGCCGCCCAGCCTGCGCTGGTCCAGCCGCGTATCTCTGGCCCAGGGCAATGGCCCGGTCTCCATCCCTTCATCCCCTCCTCCCCTCCCCCTATCACAGGCCTGGCTTCCCTTCTGAAACGTCAATCTGCAGCCACACAAAGCCCTGTTTGTTTGCTTTCTCTGCTGCTCCCCCTGGATCCGATGTCTTTTCTCCGCTACCTGCCGGTCGGGCTTCCTCTTCAAGCTGCCAGCCCAGCCAGCTGAAGGGAAGGAGTGGGCGGCCATTGCTGCAAGCCCCGCCTCTTGGCCACCCCGTGGTTTCTAGAATCCACCTCCTCAATGCAAGGGGCCCCTAGCCCGGTGGCCCGACCAACGACAATGGCTTTGGAGCCCCCTTGCTGCATCTCAGAATGTAGGGTGCCAGCAGGGTGGAGCAGGAGAGATGCCTGGGGCAGGGGGAGGGGAGCTGGAGAGGCCCAGCCAGCCTCCCCTCTCCTTTTGTGAGCAAGGCTTGTTTTGTTTGTCAATCAGGAAGGCTGCCCCTGCCTTCCCAGCAACCCAATGGCTGCCAGGAGATAAGGAGATGAATGGGACCAGGAGAGCCTAATCAGAGGAGGTGGAGGAGGTGGAAGAGGCAGAGTGATGAGGCTCTGGTTTCATGGCCCCCACCCACCTCTCACTCTTTTGAAGGACTCCCAGGTATCCCAGGCACTGGAGTGAGGGCTTACAGGTTGCACTGGGGGGCTCACTCAGTGGGTGCCCTCTTAGTGCCCACCCTGGGCAGACACCCCGGCAGATCCCTCTGTGTGGCAGGCACCCACTGCAGTGTCTTGGGAAGCACTACACAGTCAGCCTGAGCTGAAACAGGGCTTTCACAGGCAAAGAAAAACAAACACCCGCATTCCATACCACCTTCTCTACCTGCAGAGCAGAGGGAGTCTGCCCTCTCTCCCCATTCAAATAAAGAAACCCAACACTGATACAGCACAGAGATACCGCAATCTCGCCTGGCTCCTACCCAGGGCTCTTTTATCGCACCCTGCCAAGCTGGGTGGCCCAGGGACCTGACCGGGCCTCCCACTTCCCCTTCCAACCCCTTCCTTGCTGAGTTTAACCCTTACAGCAACTCCAGGATAAAGGCATGATTATGCCCGCTTGATAGATGAGAAAACAGGAGGCTCTGAGAGGGAAAGCCACAAAAACAAAAACTGCCCCAGTCAGAATGCAAGCTCATGGCTGTCTGACTCCAAGCCTTAAAAACTTCCCGTCAGGTCACAGTATTATTTCACAGCCAGGGATTATCTCCTGAATGGATAAGTGACTAACATGAAGAGGGCAGTGAGCAGGAGGCAGGGCCTGGCTTTGGAGCCCAACAGATGTGGTATCTAATCCCAGCTCTGCCATGTGGTTGCTGTGTGACTTCAAGCAGGTCACTTAACCTCTCTGAGCTTCAGTTTTCTACATAATCCATATAGGGCAGTTAGTTAATAAGGCTTAGAGAGGACCACTCAGTGCCTGGCATAACAGCAGGCACTCTTCCAATGATGGTTTTTCTCTACAATCCCTTTCAGCATCCAAAGAGACAGATATTCATTTGTTAGAGAAACCAGGCCTTTCCCACCTCTGCTTTCACCAGCTGATCCTCCTGCCCAGCACTGCCTCCCACCATTTCTGGCCCTCTCAGAGGCCAGAGGATGCCAACCTGAGCTCCCCAGGCTCCTGTCCTGCCTAAGAGATCAGGGCCTCTCAGTTTAATTAGCCAGGGTGGGGGCCCCTAGGAACAGTGTCACCCCAAGGAAACAAAGCTAGGTCCATCCACATCCTGCTGGACTCAGGAAGAGACAGCCACTGAATTAAGTCTGATTTGGCAAAACATCTGTTTTTAGTGCTATTTCGGGCCACGGTGGGGATTTTCTGTGCTTGTCTCAAAGGTATCATAAACCAGATTCCTTCCCACCTCCGCCACCCCTATCTGTGCTTGAAATGAAAATACTGTTCTTCCTCTTCTCTCTTTTTTCGTGCTTCTCTTTCCCACCTAACAGAGGGATACAAATGACAGAAAAGGGCAGACACTGGGTCCCAGGATGGAGGGCAGCACCTGAGCCTAGGGTACCCCTACCCACTCACCTGGTCCCTCAGAGCACAGCATGGGGGGGGGCGTGTAGCTCCCTGAGGCCAGACTAAAGGGGAGAGCGCCTACCCTCCTTTATCTTCTCCCCACCTCTGGAAGCTACTTCCTAAGTCCCCTGAGGCCAGGTGTTTTTCTGGTGTCTCCGAGACACACAGCAGGTACTGGGGAGCCTGCCCTGCCCATGACATGCCCTTTCAACTTTCTGCGTCTGAGCCTTTGCCTGGACTGCGCCCTCACTGGAAAGACCTCCCCCAAAGCCTCCCCTTGAAGGAGTGGAAAGCCCTGTATCACTCTCTGCCCTCTGCCTTTTCCTTCTTAGCTCACAATTACAATTAAATCCATATCTATGCAGTCATTTCTGTAATGTCTGCTCAGCCACCAGGCTGTCTGCTTCAAAAGGGCCATCTGCTTGGCCCCTCTGCTTGCCCAGGGCAGGGCTTGCCACCCCCTTGGCACCGTGGACATCTGGGGCCAGCTGATATGTTGTTGCGGGGACTGTCCTGTGCATTGTAGGATGTTGAGCAGCATCCCTGCCCTCTACCCACTAGATGCCAGTGGCACCTCCCCAGCTGAGACAGCAGAAATGCCTCCAGACATGGCCCAAAGTCCTGAGGCACAAAATTGCCCCCAATGGAGAACTGCTGCTTCACAGCCTAGCACAGTGTCCCCTGGAATAAGTGAATGCATGACTGACCCCTCTAATAGAACAGCTGATTTGTATTTTACCTCTTAACACAATAATGCAAATTTCATTTTCCCTATCAGACTAGAAGCTTCCAGAAGACAGGCCCATGTGACCTCAGCTATGTATCGATGCTGCTTGCTCATAATTATTTGCTGAAGGAATAACTGTCAAATGTCAGAAAGCTCCAGACCAAAACCCATTTCTGGTCATCTCCCACCCCCGCTCCCTGCCAAGCTTACCCCATGCCTGGATTGCTGGGTGACTCCGCTACAGCAGCTAAGCGTCTCTGGGCCTCAGTGTCTCTCCAATCACTGTACAGTTCTTTGTCCTTTGGGGCTAGTAGGAGGTTTACAACTGCACATCTCCAAGGAGCTGTAGCCTATAATAAGAAATCTTCCACGTGGTTTTTACTTTATATTTCTTAAGAATTCTCATTCTCACTAATAGGTGACATTTACTAAGCACTCTACTCTGCCCAGCACTGGCTAAGTACTTTAGAGGGCCTATCTGATTTGATCCTCTTAAAAAAAAAACTGTTAAATAAGTACTATTATTTTTGCCATTTGATGAGTGAGGAAATGGGGGTTCAGTGAATTTGAGGGACCTGCCAACGCCACACAGAGGTGGCCTGGTGGCCTCTGGCAACTGAGGCTGTCCCAATCATAAAACATTTTTGGGGCTAGGTGTGGTGGCTCACGAACACCTGTAATCCCATCACTTTGGGAGGCCAAAGTGGAAGAATCCCTTGAGGCCAGGAGTTCAAGACTAGCCTGAGCAACGTAACACAATGAGACCCCATCTCTACAAAAAATTTAAAGATTAGCTGTGTGTGGTGGCACACACCTGTCATCCCAGCTACTCAGAAGGTGAGCCAGGAGGATCAGGACCACTTCAGCCTGGGAGTTGGAGGCTGCAGTGAGCTATGATTGTACCACTGCACTCCAGCCTGGTCGACAGAGAAAGACCCTGTCTCTTAAAAAAAAAAAAGGAAAGAAAGAGAATACTTGTCTCTATACTTGATACTAGAATTCTGTCTTGAAGTGTCAAGCCTACCTGGTGCCTTATTCCCTGTGAATAAGGCCTCATGGGGCCTCCCCATCACCAGGCCCCAGCAGCGGAACAGAGAGCCAGCTCCAGGTCACTGCAGCGGGGTCTGAATCAAGGAGTCAGGCTGCCTTGGCACTCCTTTCTGGGCGCCATCCCTCACAGGGAAGCCCTGGCTGGGACAGCCTCCCCCAGCACCAAGCTGGTCTGTGAGATTCTTCAGGGCCGGAATAAAAATGACAATGAGGAGGAGCCATTCTCTGGCATTTTCTATGCACCAGACACTGTTTTAAGTACTTTATCTGCATGAACTCAGATGTATTAATTCACCTAACAACCCTATGAGGTAGAGTCTAACATTTCCCCCATTTTACAGATGAGGAAACTGAGTAAAGGAGATAAATAACTTGCCCAAGCTAGTAAGGGGTAAAACCTGGATCTGAACCCAGGCAGGCAAAGTCCAAAAAATACTTGTGTATCCACAATGCTGCGTTAGAACTGCATCTCGTTTATGGCTGTGTTCCCACTACCTTGGTGTCCAATGTGTGCTTTGTGAATGAATGAATGAGTTTGTGGTTATGCTGCCATCAAAGTCACAAGTTGCTGGATGCTTTTTTGGGGTCTACCCACACCATCGAGGCAAAGTCCTTCTGGATACAGAAATCCTGGCCGGTAAACTAATAATTCCCACCTGCACCATGTGTAAAAATACCCACTCAATCCATCTGCCTTAGAAAAGAAACAAGCATGAAACTCCTCATTTTGGCCAATGTCACTGCAGGTAAGTTTTAGAGGTAACCTGGCCTGAATGGAGAAAGAATAATAACAGCCATCTCTTCCACATGCGAAGTCCTTTAGCAGTATGAATAACAACCCAGCAAGGCATGAGTGCTATGCACCAGCAACCAGGAAGGGCCTGTTATTATCCCTATCTTAAAGGGGGTTCGGGATGGAAATGGAGCCTCAGAGAGAGCGGCTGGCACCTGGATTTGAACCCAGGCTGGCTTGGCCCCAAAGCCTGTGTTTATGACTCCAAGCTATAGGAACTCCTTGCTTTCCAGGTCACAAAACACACCATCATCACCTTTAATGCTTGCTCTAGTTCATGTCTGCATTTTTGACAGAAGAGGAAACTGATGCTCAGAGAGGGGAAGTGACCTGCTAGGAGCAGCAGCTGGAACTCCTAATTCCTAATCTTGTGCTCCTTCTCCTACCCCAGCCCCAGCTTGCCCTCCAGATGGGCACAGTCTCCAAGAAGGCAACTCTAGGAGAGCGAGCCCAAGCTCCACTCAGTTCTGCATGTTCTCCCTCAAGCCAAGCCCCCCAGCTGTGGGCCTGCAGATGCTCTGAGTGAGGGGACCCTCTCCACTGGGTCCCCCAGGCCCTCACTCCCAAGGAGTAGGGACATGGGCCCGCAGGCCATCTGTCTGAAAGCAGTCCACCCTCCCCTAACTTACAGATGAGACTGAGGCCAGAAAGGAGGGAGGAGACACCCCACTAGCCCTGGCTTCCCACCCCAACTCCTAACGGCCCCCCGGCCCTGCCCTGTACCCCACTGCATCCTTGCCCCTCCTCTCAAGACGCACTCCTGCCAGCATACTGGGCACATTCTCTGCCACAGCCTGCTCACTGTGCAAAAACTGGGTGCTCATCGCCCATCTGACCCTTAGACTTCACGGGCCTTGAAGGCCGGACCACAGGCTGCTCACCTCTGGTGCCCGGTGTGAGCACAGGGCATGTCTGCTGAACCAACGGACGAAGCCTAAACATCCACCATCACAGAACCCTGGTGTGCCTGGCTGCCTTCCCTCCTGGTACTAAGCTTATCGTCCAGCAATGAGAACATCTTCCTTTCTCCTTCCCTCCGCCCCCACCTCCATCGCTCCCTGCACCCCTGACCACCCCCATATTCCCTACCCCCCACCCTGCCTCTCTGCCCCCAAGCTTTCCTTTTCTCCTACATCATCTCTCCCGCCAACTCTGTCGTACCCCTGCACGCACACACACACACACACACACAGAATTCAATTACCAGTAGAGCAAAATCTGTCTTTTGCCAGCCAAGCCGCAACCTGCACCTCCAGTCCTGCCTCCCTCCTGCCTGGTGTCACATTCCAATCTCAGATCCTCAGTGACCCACCAGGAACAGGGCACAGCTCTGCCTCAGTGCCTGGGGAAACAGGATGAGCCAGTTTCTCTCAGGCCCCTCAGGGAGCAGCCTGGGGAAGCTGGCCCTGGCTCCCCAATCCCCTCACCCTACTCTGCTGAAGTCTGACAGCACAGAACCCACAAAGAGTGCACACCCTTGCTAGGATTGAAGGGGCCCACAGGAAGCAATGTCCAGGTTCTCACCCACTCCACCTCACCTGGCCCTTCCGCCAAGAAGCATTTCTGATCGCCCTGTGTTCTAGGCCTCGCCCTTGGCGCTGGGCCAGAGAGAAGAGGTAGACGTGCTTTCAGGCCTAGATGCTTCAGCCTCGTGGGGAGCCCAGACACTGACAGAACTGCCGATAATTCCATGACAAACGCCATGCCAGGGGTATAGACAAAGGGAGATGACTCATTCTGCCTTGGAGGTCAGAGGAGGAGGAGGCAGGATGTCTGTTTTGGTCTTGGGAGGCAGGGAAGAAGGTGGAGGGCATCCAGGTGGGAGGAACAGCCCAGGCAAGTGCACAGAGGTAGGGAGGCACATGACAGCACCTAGAGAAGGAGGGGTGGGCTGTGGCAGCAGGCAACAAGGCTTGAATGATGGCAGAACAAGCAAAGGACACCTGAAAGGTACCTGGGCAGCAAGGGGAGGACTACAGATGGGACCCTTATTCAGAAGGCAGCAGGAGCCCAGCAGGTGCCCCAAAGGGTCCTGGGAGGGGGTGGGATGGAGGCAGGGAGGCCAGTGAGGATGCCCCGGCAACAGCCTGGCCTCTTCTGCCACCATTCTTTCTGAGCCCAGGCCTCCCCTCCCGGCCACAGCACAGGCCATATCCCTGCCACCCTCCAAAGACTTGCTCTCCTCCTTAAGCCCCCTTTGCCAGGAACGCCACGCTCCTTCCTACCAAACCACGCCTGAAGCGCCTGCTCAGAGCCCCCTCTCCACGAAGCCCCAACCTCCGCCAAGACCCAACTCTGGCCGAGGTATTATCTGGGTCTCGAATCACCCACTTGGCTGTGACTTCTTGGGGGGCAGGCGCAGGGATGTTTCCTGCTCGGACCCTGGCACTATACACAGGGCAATGGAAACAGTAGGTCCTTGAAAATCCCTGTTCCCTTGGGCCCAGCGCCCACAGGACACTGTTCCCACAGAGACACTGCTCTGTGTACACCGTTGCAGTTACATGCACCTCCTCCCTCCCTGTGGAGCCACACATTGGGCCGGAAAGGAAAAAGACACATACACGCCATGGCCACAGGCAGCTGTTAAAAGCCGTGAGGTACAAACGTGGGCTGCCACAGAAATAGAATAGTAAGAATAATATGATAAAGATAGCAACCCGCATTGATTGGGAGAAGCACTGTTCTAAACCTTATATGCATTAACTTATTAAATCTTCACATCAGTCCTGGGAGGTCCATTGTGTTATTCTCCCATGGTACAGATGGGGACACTGAGGCACAGAGAAGTAAACAACTCATTCAGTGAATGTGGTGGAGCTCAGAGTCAACCCAGAGCTTTGTCCTGAAGCATCTCACCCTACAACCTCTCGAAGACAAATGGAGAGGAAAAAGGAAGTCACAGAGTGAGAGCCACCAGTGTATTCTTGTTTGGGGAAAAAAAAGCTATGTCTGTACTGGTATATATGATGCATGTACACATTAAGTGCCTAGCAAAAAGTCTGGGAGGATACATTCAAATAGTTAACCTGTGGGAAGGTGCCAAGGGAACTTTTACTCTATAAACTTCTGGGTTATTTGCATTTTTCACAATGAGAATATATCCATGTGTTACTTGAGTACTTAAAAAAGAGAAGAAGTGTTAGGGTCTCAATTAATGTTTGTTGAATGACTAGATCACAGATTCATTTCCAAGGCCTGTTTTTCAAACCCATTCGTGGACTGTGAAATTTAGTGGGTTGAAACCAGCAACTAAAAAAAAAATCAAACAGACTAGAACAGAAAATATCAGAGACCAGCAGACATAGTAGAGGAATTATTTCACTAAACTTTTGTTTCAGTTATATACAGTGGGTGTGAATGGTATTGTGACCTAAATTGTATTTCTTACTATAGGTCACTGGTAGGAGTTTGAAAGCAAAGCCATCAGTCTAGGCTTCGGGGTCTAAAGAGTGAGACAGGGTCCCTGCCTACAAGAGCCTCATGGACCAGTGGGAGAGAAAGGCAGTTTCCCTCCATCTGGCAGAAGCAGGAGGGATGGGTGGCTGTTGGGAAAGGTCCTATTTTGCCCACTCCACAGTTGGCTTCTGGGGCCTGCATCACCCTTGATACATCCTCCTTCCCTCCAAGGCTTTTTTAACTGTGAGAGCTTTTGCCAGACTTCCGGGAGTGAGCCTGCCTGGAGATCAGAATGACTGTGTTCGCTTCTGTGTCACCTAAAAGGCCATCTCTCCTTGCTCCTGGTCCTGGGCCCCATAAGCCCCCCGCCTCCCCGAAAGCTGTCAAGGGGGGAGGGGTGGGAAACTAGATTACCTTCCAGCTTCCAGATCCCGAGGGCCACGTCCCAGGGAAGCCTCTGAAAACGCAGCTGTGTGGTCAGTCGGGAGGGGCCTCAACTCAGTCTGCAGCGAGGGCTGGCCCCCACCCAGGGTGGGCCTGACCCTGAGCAGAGCGAGGTCTGTGCAGAGAATGGAGGGGGCGGTGGCAGGAAGGGAAGCAGAGCCCCCAGCTCTGGGCTCCCATCGCGCTGGCGCCTCCACATCAGAGCTCGCCTAGCCCACCCCGCCCCCCTCCCAGGGCAGCAGACAACTAAAAAAAGATAAAATAAAAAGAAGTAATTCCCCTGCTCTGACGTCAGCGCAAGGTCTTAGCCCGGCAATGGCATGAAACTGGATTGCAACCAGATGTAATGCCCTTGAATTCTCAATACACGGCTGCGTTAGAAAAGAAATAAAGAGGGGGCACTCTGGGTGGGAGGGAACAGTGCAGGTCCCGCGTGGGTCTCTGAATCAGGGCCCGCTGAACCCACGGGGAAGGCGCTGCAGGAGGGAGTGAGGCGTGCTGGAAGCGCGGGGCCGGCTCCGCCATTCAAGCGCGCTGCCTCCCCTCCCCCAGCCCCCCAATAGCGCATTGTTACACTCGGTTTTCTCCATTCAGAGCCAAAGCCCCGCCGCTCCCTCGGGAGCGAGGGCTCCTCGGAGGAGGGCACGGCTCCGGCCCGCACTCCGGCCTCTGGCTTGGAACTGAGAAGGACCAAGATCCTCAAGGGAAACCGCTCGCTGGGAAAACAGGCGCCCCAGGAAGCTGGGGCCGCAACGACCTCGGGCCTGGCTAGTGTTTCGCTTCCCCTCCGCCCCTCCTCGGAGGCTCCTGGTGCGACCACGCTCCAAATGTCACCCCCGCGTCCTGCCACCCCTCTGCCTCCACCACATTTGCCCCCATGTCCTCCTCCCGGGTCCACTGCCTACAAGGCATAGCGGCCCAGCCCAGAAAAGAGCCATAGGGCCGGGGGCTTGGCCGCGCCGCTGTCTGGGGGGCACCAGGCTCGCGTGCCCCCACTCGTGACGTCATCCCCGAAGGGCCCGCGCGCCCCAGATCTGGCCGCCACGGAGCTCCCCGGTTCGCTGGGGGCCGCTTCCTGCCCGGCGGCGGGCCTGCGCACAGGCCCCAGCGCCGCTGCCCGGGTGGGGACACCGCGGAGAGCCCCGCGTGCCCCATCTCGCCACGCACGGCCCTTACTGCCCTTCGCGGCCCTGACTCCCAGGCCATGGCCACGCCGAGCCCCCAGTCACGCACGGAGAAGTCAGCTCCCCGCCCCCCACCCTGGACGCACTCACAAAGCTCCCCTCCCGCGCCGCGCGAATGCCCCCCACGTCCCCACCCCACGCTCGCAAGCACTGCACGCCTCGGCGCACGCAGAGCCCCCTGCCACAATCGACCCTCGCTTCTCGCGCCCCCACGTCCCCACCGGACCCCAGCTGGCCGCACACATCCTCCAGAAGACCCTCCCTCAGCCGCGGCGCAGGGCGCCCCCACCCTGCAGCTCCCCAGACGGCCATCCGGTGACCTGGCGCACCCCCCACACCACACAAAGCAATGACCCCGAGGACCCCACATCTCTGTCCAACGCGCACGCTCGCCCGCCGAAGCCGCCTCGACTCCTCACCGGGCCGGGGATCCCGACACCTCGCGCCGCCCCCGCCCCGCGGTACGGTCCCCTGCGGCCCCGCGCCCCGGCGCTCGCTGCTCACCTCGGCGCCCGCGCTCACTCGGGGGCCCTGGGTCTGGCGCTGCGACTTCGCGGCCCGGAGGCCCGGGCGGCCATGGGGGTCAGGGTGAGGCGGCCCGGCCGGCCCGCGGCCAAGCAGGAAGGAGGGTGGGCCGCAGCGCCCCCTCCTCGCGCCGGCGCTCGGGCCGCGGGCAGGGCGTCCTGCTCGGCTCGCCTCTTGCCCTCGCCGCCGCCTCGCTCCAACTCGCCTCTCAGAGCCCAGCCGCGAGCGGGGGCGGCGCCCGGGAGCGCGGGGAGCCGGCGGCGCGGGGACCGGGCCCTGTCCGCGCACCGGGCCTGCCTGGTGTCCGCGGGTGCCGCGGGGAAATGCGATCCCCTCCGCACAGGAAGAGCGGACCGGCGGGCGGGCGGGCGACGCGCGGGGGGAGAAGGAGAGCGAGAGCGCGAGGAAAAAAGTTCCCGGGCGGCCTGGCTACGCTCGCTCGTGGCCCGGGCGCCAAGTGGACCGTGCGCGCCCCAACAGCACCCCCTGGCGGCCCGCGCGCCCCACTGCGCGTACCCCGCCCGCCGGCCTGGGGGGAGGGGGCTTTGCTGTGGGATCCCGGAGCAGCCCTCGAGGACTCTAACGCCCCCGCCTGGGGACGCCGCGGTAAGGGGCTCCGGATTGCGGCTGGAACCCGGGCGGAGGATTTGGACAGGCATCCTGCCCTCAGGTGCTTCCAGTCTGGGATCAGACCCCCACCCTCACCCCACCACTAGCACTCACCTGTGACCACCTATTTACAGTTTGAAAACATTTTCGATTTCAAAACTACATAGGCTGTACACAAATTTCTTCATTTGCTGGGCACCTGGCACCTTCCTGAGCGCTGAGGAATCCACAGAGACAATGTGGTCCCTGCTGTCATAGAGCTGGCATCCTGGTGGGAAGAGATAGACAGCAAACAAATGCTTAGATACATAAAGAAGATAATTTTAGAGAGCAGTAAGTGCTAGGAAGAAAATTAGCAGGGGAAGTGATGGATAGGGCTACTTAGCTGGGGGTGAGAGAAGGAGGCCTGTTTGTGCAAAGATCTGCACAGCAGGAAGGAACTGCCATGGACAGAGGCTGGCGAAGAGCATTCTTCTTTTTTATTTATTTTTTTAGAGATGGATTCTCGCTATGTTGCCCAGGCTGGACTTGAACTCCTGGCCTCAAGTGATCCTCCCACCTCAGCCTCCTGAGTAGCTGGGACTATAGGTATACAGGTACATGCCATCACACCTGGCTGGGAAGAGCACTCGTGATGGAGGGAATGGCAAGTGCAGAGGCACTGGGGCAGGAGAGAACTTGGTAAGTGGAATTGTGAGGAGGCCATGAGCAAGGAGACAAGTAGTGGGCAGACTGAAGTCAGAGCCACAGTGGAAGGCCAGAGCCTGCAGGGCTGCAGAGGGCCTGGTGAGGAATTTGGTTGGTAATTCTAGTGCTATGGGAAGAAAGGCTTTGGCAGATTTTAAGCAGAGGAGTGTTGAATGAATGAGTGAGTGAATGAACGTATTAACTTACTCCTGAGCAATTGCAGCTCCAAGGCTTCTGTTCAGCACAGCTCAGGTGGGAGCCCACTGCCATCTGCTTGGGAAGCCTCCAATCCCACCCAGCCTCTGGGCTCTGTGGGCAGGACCCCATCCACAGCCCCATGGAAGCCTGCTCCATTTGCTTTTGGGGTGGGGGTGGGGGTGGGTGGCCAAGGTGTCAGAGCTCCCAGGTGATCTGAGATAAGTGAATCCCCTCTCTCAAACCTCAGTTTCCTCATCTGTAAAATAAAGTATTATGATAGGTATGGTGCCCTTATTCTGTCAGACACTATACCCCTTTTCATACAGTGTCTTATTTGATCCTGGCAACCCCCCTGTGAGGTAGGCTCATCACATTTTGTGGATGAGGAAAGTGAGGCACAGAGTGGTAACGTCACCTGTCCAGGTTCTCAAGCTGCAATGACAGAACCAAGACCGGCACCCATAGCCCTTCCACCAGGCTCGGCCACCAGTCTCCCAGAGCGGTGCAAGGGGCAAGGCAGAGCTGGACCACGTGGATGCAGTGTGGACCACGTTGTTTTAAGCACATAGGTTCTGGGGGACACAGACTTGGTTCCTAAATCTGTCTCCTCTCTGCCCAGCTGGATGGCTTTGGGCAAACCACTTAACTTACTGAATCTCAGTTTCCTCACCTGTAGAATGGGTATAATAGTATGCCTACCTCATGGGGTTGCTGAGAGGATTACCTGGGGTAATGTGTGTAAAGCATTTACCCAGAGCCTGGCATGCAGGAGCTGCTGTCACTACTCCAGGTGAGAAGCTAGACAAATGGGAACAGTCCCTTTCATCCATCCAGGGCCCCCTAGACCCCACGGCAGCTGGTCTCCTGCCCTCCCTGCCTTGCTGTAACCTGCTCTCAGGGAGAGCCTAAGGGAAGGCCGGCTCTAGGAACCCCAATGGGGGCAAGATGAGGAGGCCTCCCTGGGGGACTTCTCCTTCCCACACAGGGTCCCAGAGACTAGCCCCTTCTCCCAGAGAGGGAGGGAAGCCAGCTGGAACCCCAAGTCCAGCAGAGCCCATTTTCTGGCCTTGGAATTGGTATTGTTTGCTTTTTGTTTGTTTTAAAAACATTGATATCAAATTTACATGACTGGACACATTGGGCCCCATGCTCAGTGCTGGGGGTGGAGGCTCACAGGCCTCTTTGGGGGCCATGGCTCAAGCACTGTTTCAGGAGGCACTTTTGTTCCAGATTAGCCTTCCTGGATGGCAGCAAAGGCTGAGAAGAGGGGGCTTTTGAGCCAGGCCATGAAGGACGGGCAGGAAGGGAGCCCAGGCTGAGAAGAGGGTGGCTGTCTCAGAAATTGAGAGGGGAAGGGACGTGTGTGCAAACGGAGAGAGTTCCCGTGGGGTCAAAGTAACTGCCATGTTTGAGCACCTACTGTGTGCTAGTTACCTTCCATGGGTATTAGATTCCTAGGGATGCTGTAACAAATCACCACAAATTTACTGGCTTCAGATAACACATACTCATTCTCTACAGTTCCAGAGGTTAGGAGTTCACGGGGCTACAACCAAGTTGTTGGCAGGGCTGGTGCCTTCTGGAGGCTCTAGGGGAGATTCTGTTCCTGACCTTTTCTGGCTTCGGAGGCTCCTGGCTCATGACCCCTTGGTGACCTCCAGAAGTTGGCAGAGGGCAAGAAAACAAATGATTGGTTTCACTGTCACAGTTCCACTTCCTCCCTTGGCCCTTCCTGCCTCCTGTCATAGGACCCTTGTGAGTGCATTCTGGATAACCCAGGATAATCTCCCATCTCAAGAAGACCCTTAATTTAATCACATCTGCAAGGATCTTTTTTTTTGTTTGTTTGAGACGGAGTCTCTTTCTATCACCTGGGCTAGAGTGCCATGGTATCAGCCTAGCTCACAGCAACCTCAAACTCCTGGGCTCAAGTGATCCTCCTGCCTCAGCCTCCTGAGTAGCTGGGACTACAGGCGTGTGCCACCATGCCCGACTAATTTTTCTATTTTTGGTAGAGACAGGGTCTCACTCTTCCTCAGGCTGGTCTTGAAGTCCTGAGCTCAAGTGATCCTCCCACCTCAGCCTCCCAGAGTGCTAGGATTACAGGCAGAAGCCACCACGCCTCGCCCCCCGCTTTTTTTTTTTCCACGTAAGGAACATTCACAGGTTGCAGGGATTAGGGTAGGACCCGAGTTTTTTTGTGAACCATTCTTCAACCTGCCACACCATGCTTTCTGTCAATGCTCCCTCATCACAACTCATTTTACAGATAAGAAAACAGAGACTCAGAGAGGTGAAGTCACTCATTCAAAGTCACACAGCAGGCGAGTTTCTTCACCCATCTCGTGCCTATTTATGGAGTGCCCATTGTGGGTCAGACACTGGGTTAGACTCTGGGTTGCGATGTGAAAGTTACTTCTGAGAAGCACTGTGGTGCACAGGCACGCAGGGTGATGACCTGGTCCTGCCAAGGAATTCAGGGAATGCTTCTTGGAGGAGGTGATCTGTGAGCTGAGCTCCCAAGAGAGATTTTCCTCTGCCTGCTTTAGCCAGGGGAGGCTTCTGAGCAAAAGAGTGCTGTGTCAGAGCAGGGCACCCGTGGGCCTAACCGTTCGAGACTGCTCTGAATGACGCTGGCTGAGAGGGCACAGGCTTCTCGGAGAACAAGGAACTGATCAGGGATCGCTGTCAACAGAGTCAACCCCAGGAGACTTCTGCTGCTGAGAACGCGCTTGTCGTCCTTAGTCGGATGCAGGTAGGAGGGCGAGGAGGGGCGGGCATGCTGTGCGGCGCAAAAGCAGTAAAGACAGGTGCAGGGGGCTCAAACTTGCGGCTCGAAGGTCGAATCCAGGCTGCTGAGTTGGTACGGCTTGGAGAGCAGAGCAAAAACTCTACAACTTTGGAGTTAAAATACCTTTAAGGAATCTAAGCTCTTGGGGGCCCTACCTCTACCTATTTTTCTATAACCACATTTAAATCACCTGGCTGACCCCCAACGGCCTTTGAGTTTGAGATACCTTCCCTTGAGGAGTCAGGGGCCAAAAGACTCCACATCCCAGTGGCCTTGAACTTCCTCTCTGTTTTCTCACAGGTCAGAAGGAGATAATGTTTCCTGCCTCCAGGACAGAAAGGCTCCTTGGGCTGGAAGATGGGGGGAAAAGGAGGGGAGCTATCTCAGGACAGAATCCTGCACCCTGCCAGGGACCAGGCTTATCCTTGGCCCACTCAACAAAATGCAAAGGGTGCTCACTGCGGCCAGGTATTTTGCTCAGCAGCTGCCTTATTAGGTAGACGTCTCCATATCAGTGGCTCCCTTGTTCAGACGAGGAAACAGACTCAAGGAGGTGAAGTAACTTGCCGAGATCATGCACTCATGCCTGGGCAGGAAGCCTGAGCTCCTACCCACGCCGCCCTCCTGCCTCCTCTGGGACAAAAGCTCCCAGACGGAGGCTCCAGGCCATTCTTATACAACCCTGGCAGAGTGTGGGTGTGCAGCAGGACTCCCATTAGCAAGCACGTAGCTAGCATTTATTTGGCACCTGCTATGTGCGTTTCAGTCTTTCTATCTCCATTTTGCAGAAGAGAACACAGAGGCCCAGGGAGGGGAGGAAGCGCTCCCAGAATTGGTTGCCTTGGCGTGCAGAGCTGTCAGCCTGGCTCTCTGCTCAGTCAGTAACAGGGAATGAGATAGGAAGTCAGAGGGGAACTCCCTCTCCAGCTCTGCATGGCCTTGGACACCTCCCTGCTTTCTCGGAGCCTCTGCTTTCTAACGGGGAACGTAGCAATACCTACCTCTTGGGCTTATTGTGAGGACTTAAAAACATTCCACCACTGTAGAGCTCTGCACCACCAACCATTGCTGCTCCCACTCCACCCCCACCCAAATCAGCCTCAGCCACCCCTCCAGGGCAGACCAATGTGAATGTGAACAGAGCCATTTCTTGCAGAGGTCTTGAGAGTGCTCAGAGCCTCTTGGCGGGAAGACTGCACCAGGGAAATGGATGCGGAGGCCTAGTTAGGGGAGCAGCAATGGGGGAGCAGAGAGGAGAGAACTGTGGGCTTCCTGAAAGGCATCTGATCTCCAGCAGAGAAAAGAGAGTGAGGAGGTGAGAGCCCTGCTTAGCTCCAGACGAGTTCGATCACTGTAGGGTGATTGGGAATTCCGTCCAGTTCCAGGAATGCCCTGCAAGGGGTCCCAGACCAGCTGGCCCTGGGCCAGACAGGCATCACTAGGGTCCTCCATTCATTCATTCATTCATTCAATACACACTTATTGAGACGAACCTTCTTCTAGATTCCATCTCCAGGAATGAGGTGATGTGGCTCCCGCCACCCAGCACCCACTGTCTGACATATGAGACAGACATTGGACACATTCTGGAGAGGGGCTCACTATCCCAAGTAAAATGCCTCTCTTACCACAAGTCCTCTTGCACTAGGAACCAACATTTCTTAGTAATTGGAGAAAAAACACTTAATTGGAATTTTGTTTTAAAAAATGAACTTAAGGCTGTGAAAATACATACATTTTATCTTCTGCACAACAAAATTTAAGTTGATGTGCTAATTCTTAGATCAGTGTGCTAATACTTAGTGCTGTGGTTTGAATGTCCCCCCCCCGACACTGATGTTGAAATTTAATTGCTATTTTGACAGTATTAAGAGGTGGGATGGTTAAGAGGTGATTGGGTCATGAGGGCAGATGGATTAACAAGAGAGTGGATTTGCCATAAAAGTGAGTTCTGCTCTCTTGAGCTCTCTTCCCCTTTGGCCTCCACTATGGGATGACACAGCACGAAGGCCCTCACCACACGCAGGTGCCACACTCTTGGACTTCTCAGCCTCCAGAACCATAAGCCAAACAAACTTCTATTGTTTGTAAATTACCCAGTCTGTGGTATTCTGTTATAGCAGCAAAACAGACTACGACACCAGGAGTGCAAAAAGTTAATTTGAGTAGCCATAGTTTTTCCCACAGAATTGCCCAGTGGTACTTACTGGGTCGTTTTGGGGTCCTAACTACTCAAAGGCTTCATTTACCACAGCCCCCTGAGTTCTTTGGGCCACTCTGACTTCTATGACATCCAAATCATTTTCTTCCAAAGCACTAAGTCATCTTTCTTCACATTATTTAGGCAGGGCTGACCCAGCCAGACAGAGCCTTGATTTGTCAGCCACTGCGTGTGAGACCCCAAGAGCTCTCCAACTTCACTCTCATCAACTTCAGGAAATTCTACAACTTTGGTAATGCTTGTAGGTTTCCTGTGCCATCAGCTTGCATAAGCGAACCTGAGACAGAAGAGATGCTGAGGGGAGGGGTGGGGAGAGATGCTGGTGCTCGGTAGGGTGAGATGTTGGAGTAGGGACTAAGTTTGTAAGTGGCAGCACAGTAGTAAACATTAATATGTTCCTGTTTTAACAACTTTTACTTCCAACTCAGATAACTAATGCTCAGCTACCAGGAAATTCACTTGTTAGGATCAGTCCCATCAGCCCAGGACCTCTTGCGTCTTGGAGTTACATTAGGGAGGGACAAAATTCCCTTGTTTAAGTCAGTATAATTGTGGAGCTCTGTTAAAGAACCTCTGTCCTACCTTTTGGTGGTAATTTTCCTGTGGGGAGCATTCCTCCCACTCTCAGCCTATGTTCAGGCTGGGCTGATCCCACCTCTGGGATGCACAGATTGTCATATGACTCAGGTTTGACCAAAGGGCCCCGTTTACCTGGCCACAGCAATTGGTTCAGGGATGGTCACATGATCCAAGTGCTCTGGGAGTTTTGCTGGAAGCATTGAGCTTTGCTGGAACCTCTGGGGTTGTTAGGCTGATTGGCTGAGTCTGAGAATAAAGGCAACATGGAGGAAAGAGGTGTGAAGAGACACAGAGACACATTCTGGGCACCTGCATCCAGCTGTGCCTGAAGCTCAGAAACCTCCGGACTTTAAGTTACTTGAGCCAATACATTCACCTTTCTGCGTAAACCAGTTTGAGTTGGTTTTCTGTTACTCGCCTCAAAGAGAACTGAGACTGTTTACCTGGAGGAAAAAAGTTGGAATGGGGAGCAGAGGGGTGTGACCAGTGGGTTCACAGATCCAAAGGGCTGCCCCGGTCTTGTGTGATGACACACAGACTACGTGGTCCCAGTGGGTGGAGGGCCTGGAGCGGGCTTTCAGCTCTTTAGGAGGAAGAAATTTCCCATAGTTAGAGCTGTGCAAAGAGGGCCATGGGCTACCTGGAGAGAGAGAGTGAGCTTCCCATCGCGGGGGTATGTAAACAGAGGCAGGATGCGATGAAGGCGACTCAGGCTGACCTGGACAGAGATCGTGTAATGAGTGAATATGACTTGGTACCTCAGGCCAACTTTAGTGTCGAGCTGGGGCATGCCAGTCACTCCCACTCTTTAATTATAAAATATTTGAAATATCCAAGAGGGTACAAAAAATGATTCAGTGATCACCCCTGAATCCACCACTGTCAGCTCAAGAAATAAAAGCTCAGCAGTGCAGCCGAGCTCCTGACCCCAGGCCCCCTTCCACCGTCCCCTCGCTGGTCTGTAAGCTTTTACTACACACGCACGGTCCACATACCTCAGAGGTCTTTTTTAAATAGGGGGTCAGAATTGCCATACTTTCAGGCCCTACGGATTTTTGTTATTACCAGTGGTGAAAATAAAAGTGCTTAGCTACTAATAAAACATGTATTTTCTTTCTTTTTAATAATAGAAAAGTATGACAAGAGCAGTCCCAAACAGTTTTCCGTCTTGTTTATATAAAAGCGATTTCATCACCTCCCCTCCCCACCTGGACACCCAGCCTCCTCCACCTCCCTGTTCCCAGCAGCTGGACTCAGATAATCACAATTCCAGGGCTAGGGATTGAGACTGAGATAAGGCATAGCAAACACTTTGCACATTCCCTGGCATATAGTAAGTGCTAATTTTAGCACTAGTTGTCATTATCACTGTCATTGTCATCTGGGAAATTGCTCCCCCACCCCCTAGTCCAGGTTGTCATGAAATCCTGGTGCTTTTACCCTTTGCTCCTCCCCTGACCACAGCCTCTGGAACTCGTCTTCTTGCCTTGGGTTTCAACCCCTCATCCACCCTCCTCACAGCGGCCCAAGCAGTTGTTCCCTTGCAATGTGTGGCTGGCTCCCTGGCTTGCCCCTACCCCCTGCCACCCCTAAGGCTGGCCTGGCCCATACACATCCTTCCTTACTCCATCCCTGTACTATGACCTGCAGGTCCCTCAATTGCCTCTAATCTTACTCCTCTGAGCTTCCCCATACGCTGTTCCCTCTGCTTAAGATGCTCTTCCCCCCTTGCTCTGTCTGGCTGCTCCCTCCACACCCTTCCAGGCTCAGCTGAAGAGTGGGCTCCTCCAGCATGCCCTCCCAGGCCTCCTTGGGTCAAATCAGGCCCCCACTCCCACAGCAATACCCCCCAGACACGTGTTACAATCCTCCAACAGTCTCTGGGAACATTATCCTTTATGAGTATCTCTTGCTCCAAGTGGTGAATTTCCTGAGGGTTCTGCAAATACTTTTTGCATAACAATTTTTAAAATTTTTTTTAAAAGACAAGAATCTTGCTCTGTCTCCCAGGTTACAGTGCAATAGCACCATCACAGTTCACTGCGGCCTCGAACTCCTGGGCTCAAGTGATCCTTGGGGACTACAGGTGTGTGCCACCATGCCTGGCTAAATTAAAAAAATTTTTTTTTTGTAGAGACAGGGTCTCCCTATGTTGCCCAGGCTGGTCTCAAACTCTTGGCCTTAAGTGATCCTCCCGCCTTGGCCTCCCAAAGTGCCAGGATTACAGGTGTGAGCCATCGCGCCTGACCTTGCATAACAATTTTAAAAAATAGTACCTCTTACTTTTCTAAGTTCTTTGCTCTTTCCAACTGATTCAAGCTTCACAGGAGCCCAGCGAGGGAGGTCCTACACCAGCCCCGATTTATAGACAAGGTGAGGCAGGGTCTATACGTTTCCTGTGGCTGCTGTAACAAATCCTCATGAAGTTAGTGGCCTGAAACAGCACACGTCTATTCACTTACAGTTCTGGAGGCCAGAAGCTCAAAGTCAAGGTGTGGGCAGGGCTAGTTCTTTCCGGAGGCTCTGGGGGAATCCCTGTTTCTGCCTTTTTCAGGCCCCAGTAGCCGCCTGGCTCCCTTGGCTTGTGGCCCCTTCCCCACGCCACCGCAACCTCCGCTCCCATCAGCACATCTCCCCCTCTTCTGTGACAGACTTCTCTCTGCCTCCTCATAGATAAGGACTCTTGTGCCCACCCAGATATCCGGGCTCATCTCCCACCTCCAGATCCTTAGTCTAATCACATCTGCAAAGACCCTTTTGGCAGGGGGGATCATTCTCAGGTTTTGGGGATGAGTCTTGAGAGGCCATTGTTCAGCTGCTCCAGTGGAGGACAGTGGCAAAGATGAGACTTGGACCCAGGAGGCCTGGCTCCAGATCTTGCTGCCATGGCACTTCCTGTCCAGAAGGTTCTCTGACTGGCTGACCGTGGGCAAAACATTCCAGGCAGAAGGAAGACATCAGCCCTAGCCTCTGGGCAGGAAGGCAAGGTTAGCATGGGAGGACAGTTTGGCCTCTGCCAAAGTATGGTGCAACAAACATAGCCTTGTGCTGGAGAGAGGGCACAGATTACCTAGACCCTGATGGGGCATCGCTGTCCTTGGCCTGTACACCGGAGGTCACGGCCATGAAGCTTCCGTGGAGGGTGGGGATGACCTGTTCCTCCCACCTCCTCCCCACCCCTGCACCCCAGCAGAGAACAGAGGAAGGGAGGCTGACAGATCAGCAGAGGCTGGTGACGGTTCTTCCGGTGAATGCAGTGTTGAGAATGTGCCAGGCAGTGTGACAAACTGTGTCTGTCTCTCATTTAATCTTTACAGCCATAATCCCTCACATACCCACTTAATGGATGCACAAATTGAGGCTTATCAACAATGGCTAGTATTTCTTGCTCATCGGCCACAGGTCAAGCCCTGTGCTCTATATGCTACAGATTCAGGCTCATCTAATGCCCACATCTCACACGGCCCTCTAAGGTGGGTACTGTCACCTGTCTGATTGTACAGAGTGAGAAACCGAGCTTAATAATGCAAGTGAGTAGTTACAGAACACCGAGGAGGGTGCGAAGAGGCCCGGATTGGGACGGGCAGCTAGGGAGCAGAAGGGGTTTGGGTGGTGGGAGGAGCCGCCGGGCCACGCCCTCTCGGCCACGAAGCAGCCAGGAGGCATAGGGCTCCTTCCCCTCGCCCCTCCCCCGGCAGCATGGGGACAGTGTGCAGGTCCTGGGCTGTGGGATGGGGGTGAGGAAGGAGTAGGGGGAAGAGGAGGGGGCAGGCAGGGAGTCAGAGAGGTCCAGGAGGGTCACCATAGTAACAGGAGCGGCTCTGCTCTGAGGCCTGAGCCTGAGCCTCCACGGGGAAGGAGATAAAAGGTTTTCTATCGATCTCTGTTGGCAAAGTCATCAGTGATAAGCTGGGCTGGAGGGGCCGGCTGGTGGGAGTGTGCATGGCGGCCGCACGCGCATGCGCTCATGAGTGCCCAGGGAGCCCCCACTGGCTGGGGTCAGACTGTTTGCTAGGTGACCGCCAAGCGAGGGTGGGGCTGGGCAGGGAGCCGTGTCTGTTTGTTTCTGCTTTAACCGGGGCAGCTGGCTAGCTAGGCCTCCTGCCTCAGTCTCCCCTTCTGTTCAGTGGGACCGCTGCGCGCAGCCGCTTCCCAGGGGCGGCAATGAGTCAGGAATGCGGATGCGAGAGGCAGAGCGGTGCAGGGGTCCGGCTGGTGCGCGTTGGAGGCTGTGCATGGTCTCAGCTGTCTGCTTGTGGAGGTTCGGCCAAAGGAAGCTTGTCCTTTCTCTTCAGAAGCCCGGCTGGCCGTCTGGGGCATTAACAGCTGCAGCTGGGGAAGGGCTGGCAGCCTTGGGTGGGGACAAGTACTCCAGCTGCCCAAGCAACCAGGGCCAGGCCAGTCCAGGGCCCCACTGGGCCAAGGACAGCTTCAGCTCAGGGCCCCTGGGCATGTGTGGCTGAGCACGTGCCCTGCCAGGCCTTGCAGTCCTGTGTGTACAGGCACGCACAGGTCACCTGCCCCACCTGTCCCTGCCTGTGTCCACCTGTGTCTGAGTTTATGTCTTGGTGCATTCCTTCACTCCACAGTTGTGAGTGCCTCTGATGCGCCAGGCGCTGGGCTGGGCGGGGTGCAACAATGCCCAAAGCAGGCAAAAATCTGTGTCCTCATGGAGCCGACGTTCTAGTGGGTGTCAGGGGCAGGGGAGAGACAGACTGAATAGATAAGTTAATGTACAGGCTCTGGATGATGACAAGCGTTCTGGGGAAGAGCAGGAGGGGTGGGAGAGGGGAAGCAGCCTGTTATTAGTTTCAGGGAAGAAGATGGTCTTTGAGCAGAGACCCAAAGGAGGTGAGGGATGGACTTGCACGGAAGAGCATGGCTGGCAGAGGCGCAGCAAGTGCAAAAGTCCTGAGGCATGGACAGAGAGGGGCAGGAAAGGCTGGGGCATCTGACTCTGACTCTGAGAGAGGGGCATGCCACCTCCCCTAAGTCCTCACAGTGTGCTCTGCCAGCTGCTCCAGGGCAGGAGCGCGGAGGCTGGCCAGGCATCTGCTGCACTGGTTCAGGCATCGGGGGGCCTGGCCAGGGTGCCACCAGGGTGGGGGCTGTGGGGATTGTGTGAAAAGGTTCCAGTTCCAAATATGTTTTGAAGACAGAATAGATAGGAATTTCCAATGTGGGGGGAGAAGGTGAGGAGTCTAGGACACTCCAGAATTTTTGGCCTGAGCACTTGGCAACATGCGTTTGGGGCAGCGTGCCCGTGGCTCTGTGCGGGCGTCCATTGTTCGGGGCCCAGGTGCATGGAGGGTGGGGCGTGGGGATCTGTCTGCACATGTGGGTGCGGGCGTGTGCCCCTCTGTGTGTGCCCTCAGAGTGCCTGGGGGAAGCTGGGGGGAGGCTCACCCTGTTCCCGATGGTTCATGCTGGAGGTGAGAACAGCCCCCTGCCAAGCTTGCTCCTTGGGGAGCCCATCCTCGGCTCTTCCTGCTGTCCTGGGACCCTGAAATGAGGGTGCTCTCAGCCAAGCCAAACCCCTGCCTCTTCATCCCTGCCGCCCAGGGGGTCGGAGCACACAAAAGGGAGAGGAAACAAAGGGGGGAGGGTCTATGGCAGGCCTTGGAGTGAGCACAGGCACTTTAGAGATGGCCTCTCCCCAGAGGACCACCTGTTGTTGGGGATGGGTGCTGCTGAAGTCTGTCCTAGGGCCCCTGAGAGGAGAAACCCGCCCACTAGCAGAGACACTGACTCCCGCCCGCAGGTCACCTTCCTGAAGCCAAAAAGAGTCACATCGGTCCATATAGTTCTCAGAATTCATCTGCCCTCTTTCTCCACTTCCCCACATCCTGTCCCTCCTTCAAGACCAGCTTTCATTCTGGCTCCAGGGACCCTCTCGAGGTACCAAGAATGTGGATGCTGGAGTCAGCCGGGGGACCACACTTCTGTCACCTGTTGCTGTGTGACCTTGGGCAAGTCACTTCACCTCTCTGAGCAGACATTTCCTCCCTGTGTAACTTGGAGCTGATAATACCTGCTCTGTGGGGCTGTTCAGAGATAAGTGCTTAGCTGTTACCTCTGTGAGCCTCAGTTTCCTAATCTGTCAAGGAGGCTGTGGGAAGATGAAGTGAGATGCTGTCGGAGGAGGCCCTGCTTGGCACTGGGCCACAGGACACCTCCCCTTCATTCATTCCTTCCTCCTCCTGGAAGCTGCCTGTGTCCCTGTGCTCCTCTGAGAGCCCCAGCATTCTGGGGAGCTCTCACCAGGCTGTGACCACAGGCTCATGACACCCATGGCGTCGGTGCTGATGGGGTCTCTGGGGTCTGTTGCTGTGCACGGCCCTACAGCCAGAGCCAACTTTGGGAGCTGGCCACAGAGGGCCTGGGACTCCTGCTCAGCCCCCTTACGGCTGGCCATGGGAGGTAAAAAATGGCCCCCAAAGATTGCCATATCATAATCCCTGGAAACTGTGAGCGTCCCTTTTACAATAAAAAAAGGGTTTTTGCAAAGTGAAGGATCTTGAGATGAAGAGATTATCCCAGGTTATCTGGAGACTCCCGAAGAGCCATCCCAAGTGTCCTTGTAAGAGAGTGGCAGAGATGGCGGGACACACACGGAAGAGGAGGTGGCGTGGCCGCCCAAGTGGGGACTGGAGTGATGCAGCCACGGGCAGGGAATACCAGGGCAGCCATCAGGGGTTCTCCCCTGGAGCCTCCGGAGGCAGCACAACCCTGCGGCACCTTGATTTAGGCCAGTGATACTGACTTTGGACTTCTGGTCTCCAGAACTTTGAGAAAACTCATTTGTGCATTTCAAGACACCAAATGTGTGGTGATTTGTTCCAGCAGCCACAGGAAACTAACCCACTTACATTTTAGGATTTCTTGGCTACTGCTGGGCCCTTCCCTGCCCACTGCTTGCCCGAGCTGGGAGGTGAGTTGGTGGGTGGGTAGGTGGTCATTCATTCCTGCAGGCCAGCAGGGGCCCCGGGCACAGTGGGTGGCAGGGCAGAGAGAACAACACGCTGGTGTTCTGGGAATGGCTGGACACTCAGCACAGGCTGGGAGCGTGGAAGGAATGAGCCCACACATACCTGGGGCGTGCATGTACACCTGGTGGGTTGTGGGTACATGTACACAGAGGTGGGGAGCAGGTACACGTGTACCTGGTATAGACCCAGCAGGGAACCCAGGTGTGCCAGAGATAGCCAGTTTCCTTACTTCCTTTAAATCAACTTATATCCTATTGTAAGCCTCCATCCTGCTGGCTGGTGGGAAGTTGGATCTCAGCCATCATTGGGTCCCCCTTTCTTCTCCAGACAGATGCAAAGTTCCTAGGGCCACTCTGAGTCTGGCCAGCACCTCTGGCAGGACTGTGGGGCGGGACAGTGTGTGGGAGGGTGACTGCCTTTTTCTGGCTGGGGGAATGACCAGCAAAACTCCCTTAGAGAGGAAATGCGAGGGGCCAGGCTTCCTCCATGGCATCAGAGTGTGGGGTAGGGGATGGGTAAGAAATAGAGCAAAACCGAAATTAATATCTGGTGTTCATCTAGAACCCTAGAGCTTTGCCGCTCGATATGGTTGTCATTAGTCACGTGTGGCTATTTACATTTCAAATGATTAAAAAGAAATACAATTTAAAAATGTAATCACACTAGCTACATTTCAAGTGTTCAATAGCCACATGTGGCCACCGTGTGGGAATTCACAGAAAGTTAAGAATGTCCTGCCACCAACATGAGTACTACACTTCTGAATGGAGTAATCTGCCCATTTACAGATGGGGGATGCAGGGACAGGCACAGAGGCAACTTACCCGGGGCCACTCATAGCAGCTGGGACCTATGAGCTCCGCAGGCAGTGGCGCCCCAGGAGTGGGTGCCTGTCTATGCCAGCCGAGTGAACGCACCTGTGCCGTCCTCTGCCTCCCTGGGGGAGGCTGGCTTTGGAAGAAAAGTCCTGCCCTCGTTCAGAGGTGGAGCCTCCTGGGCTCAGCTTGTTAAAGGGCCGTGTGGCTCCAACCCTGCCTTGGGTGCCATACTTCACCTCTTTGTGATCCAGTTTCCCCATCTGTGAGATGGAGATCGTGACAGCATCGCAGGGCTGCCGTGGGATTTCTATGAGCTTATGCTTGTGAAGCGCTCAGGACACGGCCTGGTGCATGGTAAAGGCTGGCTCGATCGCTTGACACTTTGGAGATGGTGGTGGTCGCGCAGAGACACAAGCACTGTGCTGCCTCAGAGCAGCTCCTGATGCCTGACATCCTCTCCCAGAGGTCAAGGTCAGGATTCACTTAGATTTAGACACCCAACCTCATTCGTGCTTATAGCACTCACCTGACAAATGTTTACTGAGCTTGCTTTTGCGGGTGCTAAGCTGGTACGGCGTAAGCCTGGAGCTGTGGGGGCTACTCCGGGCCGGGGAAAGCTGATCTGAGAATAAAGCGAACCCGAGGAAAGGGAAGCCCATGACATCTGAGAGCTGGGTCCAGCTGCTCCTGGAGCTGTCACTTTCCAGTTTTGCTTGCCAATAACCTTTTTGTCATTTGCAACTCAAAGACTAATACGAGGCCATCTGGTCCTATCTCCTCCCCCAATACTTGATACTTCTCCATAGCAGCTCTCACAGCCTCTGCTTGCATGCTCCTCACACTGGGGAGCTCACTACCTACCAGGGGAGCTCTGCAAGGGCAGGACCAACTCTGGTGCAAGTGAGAGCTGATGACTGGTTGCTCCTGTTTGGAAAGGGTGTGCACAGAGGGCTGAGACCAGGGAAAGGCGAGGCTGCTTCATGCTGGCCCAGCAGCAGGCCAGGGCAGTGGAAAGAGGACCATTCGTGGTCCAGCAGACCTGGGCTCAAATTTCAGCCCTCCTGGCAACTTGCCGTGTGACTCGAGCAAGTCCAGGGACTTCCCCTCACTGAGCCTCAGTTTCACCATCTATAAAATAGGTTCCCTGGCAACACTCATTTGACAGTGACATTGTGAGTTATTAAGTGAGAAAATGTGTGTGAAGCTCTGGGCACATTCCTGTGCGTGGCATGCCGTGGGCACTTGAGGGCCATGTCCTTCCTGTGGATGATGATAGTGGACATTCCACACATGTCTTAGAGGGTTTGCTCTGCCCTGTGAGGGGCTGACGCTGGGGGTCTACATGGGGGGCCTGGGCTGCTCCAGCTCTGCAGAGCATCTGCCACAGCTGTGACTCACCACCCGGCTCCAATCCCGCCCTCGGGCTGGCTGCGCTCACAGCCCAAGAAGCAGGAGCTGTCTGTTGTTATGGCGACGCAGACACATTGGAGTCCTGGGCCCATCAGTCACCAAGGCCTGACGCTGCGGGAGTATGTCAGCGTGTGGGTGTGGTGTGTGGGGTGTGTGCGTGGCCCATGTGTTGGTGTGTGGGGATGGGCGTGCGAACAGAATTCTGCATGTGCGAGGCAGCGTGCTTGCGTTTGCATGCGGATGGGATTCCTGCGTATGCGAGGCCAGGTCTGTCTATGTTGTGGGTGTCTCTGTGTATGTGGTATTGAATTGTGTGTGTGGTCTGCATGCTCGTGGGGTATATGTGTAGTGTGTCTCTGTGACACTGGCCCCGAGGCAGGGTGGTAGGAGTGTGGCCCAGGGAGAGGGCTATGGGCTGGGTGTCTATTGCTCTGGCTGTGTGGCCCTGGGTTGGTCACTATACTTTTCTGAGCCTCAGTTTCCCTCTCTGTAAGCACAGCAGGTTGCAAAGGGCAATCACACTCGTCATTTCATCTAATCCCCCTGTGAGTCCTGTGACAAGTTATCCATTCAACACTTATTTATTGAGGGCCAGCCGTGTGTCAGGCCCTGGAGATATAGTTGTGCACAGAAGTCCTCCCTGGAGGGTCTTCAGTCTGGTGGGCCATGGACAATGCACAGTAAGCAGATCAAACCAGAGATGCCAGGCAAATGCTATGATAATATGGGTAGGGCACAGAGATGATGGGGGTGAATATTGAGGATGGAGTGGGCAGGGAGGAGACCTTAAGTAGAGATTGAAGGAAGGAGGGACAGAGTCATGGGACGAACATTGCAAGCAGAGGGAACAGCAGGTGTAAAGGCCCTGAGGCAGGCTGAGCTTTGTGTATCTGTGGGTAGCCAGCAGATGGTGTGACAGAGTGCTGTGGGCAGGATGGGCGAGGCTGCTGCAGTTTGCAGGTGTGGAGGCAGGTACACAGGTGAAAACAGCCCAGATGTTCATTAATTGATGGATGGACAAGCCAAACATGGTACATCCACACAGGGCAATAGGAACCGGCAATAAATAGAGATGAGCTACTGGTATATGCAAACGTATCAGTGAGTCTTCAGTGCATTGTGCTGAGGGAAAGGAGCCAGACCGAAAGGTGATATACTGTACGATTCTATTTATGTGACACTCTGGGAGTGTCAAAATGATAGAGACGGAAAACCGATTAGAGGCTGCCAGGGATGGAGGGAGGATTGACCCCAGAGAGGCATGAAGGAACTTTCTGGGGGTGATAGAGGTGTTCTATGTCATGATAGCGGTGGTGCTCGCATGATTGCACACGTTCGTCAAAACTCACAGAACTGGACACTGAACATTGGCGAATTTAGTTGTATGTAAATTAAACCTCAGTATACCTGGCCATAAACCAACAAACAACGCCAACAAAGCTTGGGGCTGAGGGGCGCTGGTACCCTTCTGGAGAGCTCTCGAGAGGGCAGCTCTGGGAGACACACCCTTCTCCACATCTCACCATATCGTTTCGGCTGCCTCGTCCTTAATCTGGCTCTGCCTGGCATGCGGTAGTTTCTCAGTAAGTATGTGATCAACTGATTTGGAAACGATTCCCTTCCAACCGCTGAGGACTGGCCGGGCAAGGGGGTGAGGCTGGCTAGGGAGGGACGTGTGCATGTGTCTGTATGTGCGTGCACGTGTATGTGTGTGCAGGGCTCGGTGCACATCACGCCGAGTGTCGAAGCCTAACGGCGGTCTGTGGAGGTCGGGAGCTCCCAGATTTCTTTCCTGGCCCTGGACAAGGTGGAGTGCACTTGCTCATGCACGCTGAGGCTGGCTGTGACATGCTTTGGCTAATGACACGTGAGAGAAGTGAGATGTCACTTCCAGGAAGCAGCCTCAGGAGCTGCTGTGCAATTCTCTACTTTCCATTTTCCCTGAGCAGGTGAGCCCCATCCAAACAGAGCCTCGGGCCCCTAGATCCCGGACTGGCTCTGACGTGGAGAGTCTTCCTACTCCCCTGGGTGAGACATGTAGCGTGATCAAGCAGTCAACTTTTGTCTTTATTCATGTATGCATGTATTTAACTCTTTTTTAAAAATAGACCTTCTTTCTTTTGGAGCAGTCTTAGATTCACTGCAAAATTGAGTGGAAACTCAGAGAGTTCTCATATACCCCCTTGCTCCCCTCCCCCATACACAGCCTCTCCCGTTATCAGCATCCCCTGCTAGAGGGTACTTTCATTTCAACCAGTGAACCTACATTGACACATCATTGTCACTCAAAGTCCATAGTGTACATAGGGTTCACTCTTGGTGTTATATATTCTGTGGGTTTGGATAAGTGTACAATGACATATACCCACCATAGTGTCATACGGAATATTTTCACTGCCCTAAAACCCCTGGGCTCTGCCTATTCATCCCTCCCTCCTCCTGACCCCTGGCAACCACTGCTCTTTTTACCGTCTCTGTACGTTTACCTTTTCCAGAGTGTCATACAGTTGGAATCGTACAATATGTTGCCTTTTCAAATTGGCTTCTTTCACTTAGTAATATGCATTTAAAATTCCTCCATGTCTTTTCTTGGCTCGATAGCTCATTTCTTTTTAGCACTGAATAGTATTCCATTGTCTGGATGTGCCACAGTTTATTTATCCATTCACCTGCTGAAGGACATCTTGGTTGCTTCCAAATTTTGGCAATTATGAATGATGCTGCTATAAACATCTGTGCGCGTGGTTTTTTTTGTGGACATAAGTTTTCAATTCATTTGGGTAAATATCAAGGGACACAATAGCTGGATCGTGTTTAATTTGTAAGAAACTGCCTGTCTTAGCGTGGGCTGCCACAACAAAATACCACAGATTTTGTGGCTTAAGCAACAGAAATTTATTTCTCATGGTTCTGGAGGCTGGAAGTCTAAGATCAAGGTGCCAGCAAGGTAGGTTTCATCCCGACACTCTTCTCTTGGCTTGTAGATGGCTGCCTTCTACCTGTGTGCTCACGTGGCGGGGGCTGGGGAGAGAGAGAGAATGCAAGCGCAAGAACTTGCTCTCATGTGTCTTCCTATAATGACACTCCGTTGGGTCAGGGGCCCACCCTTATGACCTCATTTAACCTTAGTTATCTCCATAAAGGCCCTATCTCCAAATACAGTCACATTAGGGGCTAGGGCTTCAATATATGAATTTTGTTCTTTTTTTTTCCTTTGGAACTGATAGAACATAGAATATATGAATTTTGAAGGAAAGCAAACATTCAGTCTGTAACACTGCCAAACTGTCTTCCAAAGTGGCTGTACCATCTTGCATTACCGCCAGCAATGAGAGAGAGTTCAGCAATGATCAAGAAGTCAACTTTTGTTCTTTATTTATGTATGCATGCATTTAATTCTTTTTTAAAATAGACTTTCTTTTGGAGCAGTTTTAGATTCACTGCAAAATTGAGTGGAAACTACAGAGAGTTCTCGTATAACCCCCTGCTCCCCTCCCCCATGCACACCTTCCCCGTTCCCCGCTAGAGGATACTTTTGTTTCAACCGTTAACCTACAGTGACACGTCATTGTCACTAAGAGTTGCTCTGCATCCTCACCAGCATTTGGTATTGTCAGTGCTTTGGATCTGGGCCACTCTATTGTAACAGGTGGGCAGTGGCATCTCACTGTTGTTTTAATTTGCATTTCCGTGTACCATGTACCACGTTGAGTATCTTTTTACATGCTTCTTTTCCATCTGTGTATCTTTGGTGAGGGGTCTGTTCAGATCTTTTGCCCTTTTTAAAATTAGATTGTTCATTTTCTTATAGTTGAGTTTTAAGAGTTCTTTGTCTATTTGGAGAACAGTCCTTTATCAGATATGTCTGTTGCAAATATTTTCATCCACTTTGCGGCTTGTCTTTTTATTCTCTTGACAGTGTCTTTCGTAGAGCAGAAGTTTTTAATTTTAATGAGGTCCAACTTATCGATTCTTTCTTTCGCAGACTGTGAGGCGGGTGTGCGGTTGCTCCGGGCTGTGCCGCCGGCCACGCAGGCACTCAGGGTTCTGGTTGTTGGCACTGGGAGGCGGGGTGTGGAGGCTGCTGTAGCCCCCTCTGGTCAAAGGCAGCACAGTTTCTCTTGGACTCCCCAGACCCGGAACTGAGGCCTAGGGACCCTGGGCGTGGCCACACCCCTGGGGAGAGGTCCAGGAAGCCCCGGAGCCTGAAACACTGGCAGGAGGAAAGAGAAGAGGGGATGGAGCCCCCCGTGTCTGTGAGCCTGAGCGGGCAGGGCCTGGGTGAAGCAGGGTCCTGAGGCTACAGTGTCTCTGTGGTGTTGCTCATTCAGTTCTTCAAGGTGTGCTGACTCTGCCTGCCAACGAGGTCCCTGACTGGTCACTGTCCCCCCACCCCACCGCCATCACTGCCCACACCCCATCATTGCATTTCCCCCCAAAACGCCACACAGCAGCCAAGTCATCATTTAACAATGTGAATAGACTGTGCCACTTCCTTACCCAGCCCTCCCATTCCCATCATCCCTAAGACAGAACCCACACTCCTCGCTGTGGCTGAGGAGACCTGCATGGCCCAGCCCTGCCAACCCTGTGACTTGGCACCCGACCCTCCCCTCTTCTCCCTGGAGCACCTCGAGGGCTCTCTACTTGCTGGGCTCGCTCCTGCCCCCAGCATTGGCTCAGGCTGTCCCCTCTTCCGTCCCCCAGGCTGCCTCCTTCTCAGCCTTCAGGAGCTCAAATGCGACCCCTTCAGAGTGATTTTCCTAACCAACTTAACTAAAGCTCCAAGAGCTCTCAACAAAAATCTTTTTAGGGCCACTTAAAATTTAATTGTATTTTATTTTATTTTATTTCAGAGTATTACAGGGGTACAAACATTTTACATAATTTGCTTTTGTACAGTTTGAGTCAAAGTTGTAAGTGTGCCCATCACCCAGATAGTGTGCATTGTACCCATTAGGTGTGAATTTACCCATCCCTTCCTCCCCCCTCCCACCTTCTTGATTTCCGATGAGTTTGATTTCCATATATGCACATAAATGTTGTTTGATTAGTTCCAATTTAATGGTGAGTACACGTGGTGTTTGTTTTTTCATTCTTGTGATACTTCACTTAGAAGAATGGTCTCCAGTTCCATCCAGGTTAATATAAGAGGTATTAGTTCACCATTTTTTTATAGCTGAATAGTACTCCATGGTATACTTATATTACATTTTATTAATCCATTCATGTATTGATGGGCACTTGGGTTGTTTCCACATCTTTGCAATTATAAATTGTGCTACTATAAACATTTGGCTACAGGTGTCTTTTTTTATAAAATGTCCTTTTTTCCTTTGGGTAAATACCCAGTAGTGGGATTGCTGGATCGAATGGTAGGTCTACTTTTAGTTCTTTGAGGTATCTCCATACTGCTTTCCATAGAGGTTGTACTAGTTTGCAGTACTACCAACAGTGTGTAAGTGTTCCTATCTCTCGGCAACCACACCAACATTGTTGTTTTGGGATTGTTTAATAAAAGCCATTCTCACTGAGTTTAGGTGATATCTCATTGTGGTTTTGATTTGCATTTCCCCAATGATTAGAGACATTGAGTATTTTTTCATATGTTTATTGGTCATTTGTCTTGTTTTGATGAGTTTCTGTTCGTGTCTTTTGTCCACTTTTTAATAGGTTTGTTTGATTTTTTCTTGCTGATTTGCTTGAGCTCTTTGTAGATCCTGGTTATCAGCCCTTTATCGAATGTATAGCATGCAAATATTTTCTCCCATTCTGTAGGTTGTCTATTTGCTCTATTGATTATTTCCTTGGCTGTGCAGAAGCTTTTTAATTTGATCAGGTCCCATTTGTTTATTTTTGTTGTTGCTATGGTTGGTTTTGGGGTCTTCATAAATTCTTTGCCTAGGCCAGTGTCTATAAGACATCTACTGTCATTTCTTTTGTATACATCTTGTGCTCTTACCAATTTCATCTTCTTGATGAAATCTCTTGAGAGGGGCCTTCTGTCAGCTGCAATCTGGATTGGCTGCCCCTTCTGCCCCAGGCGTAGCTTAGATCATTCCGGGTACTCCCTCTACCATCACCTTCAGATCACTCTTTATCTCTCTCCAGAGATGGATTTCCTGTTTCCTGTGTCCTGTGATTTCCTCTCTCTCGGTTTTCTTTCCCATTTTGGTAGAGCTTATCTTCCACTCTTGCTGAGAAGGATATATGGGAAATAAATTTATTAGGACTTTTCATGTCTGAAAATGCCTTTAGTCTACCTTCCTATTTGATTTGTAGTTTGGCTGGGTATAAAATTGAAGGTTGGAAGTACAGTCATGTGTCACTTAACTATGGGGAATGAATCATTAGGCGATTTTGTCATTGTGGGTACATCATAGCGTACTTACACAAACCCAGATGGTGTAGCCTACTGCTATACACATAGGCTATGCGGCATTGCCTATTGCTCCTAGGTCATAAACCTGTACAGCACGTTACTGTACTGATACTGTGGGCAATTGTAACATGATGGTAAAGTATTTGTGTATCTTAACACATCTAAACATAGAAAAGGTACAGTAAAAATATGATATCATATTCTTATGGGACCACCATTATGTATGTGGTCTGTTGTTGACCAAAATGTCACTATGTGGTGGTTGACTGTAGCTTATTTCAAGGGCATTGTACCATTACTCTCTAGTTTCCAGTGTTGCTGCTTCGGAAAAGTTTGAAGTTAGTCTGATTCTTGCTTCTTTGTACACGATCTCTCCCCACACATACACTTTTTGATCTTCTCTTTGTCCCTAATCTTTATGATAATGTGCTTTGATATGAATTTATTTTCATTCATTGTTTTGGGTGCCTGGTGAGTCCTCTCAATCTGGAAAGTCTTGTCCTTCAGTTCTGGGACATTTTCTTGAATTATATGATTTTTATTTTCTGGAACTCCCATAACTCAGATAGTGGCCCTCTTCTATGGATATGATGCATTTTCTTAGTTTTTCTCTTCTATTTTCCATCTATCTCATTGCTCTTGGAGATTTTCAATTTTATCTTCTAACTCTTCCATTGAGATTTTAATTTCTGTATGTATATATGTGTAAATACATATACAGATATTACATACATATGTAATATCTATAAATATAACATAAGATAATATATAACATATTAAAAATATATGCATAATATAACAGAAAATATATAATATTAATATAACATATAGGTAGATAATTTTCACTGTCCCTTTTCTGTTCTTTGAGTATTACTTTTTTATTGCATCTTGTTCTTGGTTTAATGGTTGCAGTTCTCTTATCTCTTCTCTCTGAGGATATTAATGAGGTTGTTGCTAATTTTTGACATTTTCTTTTTCTTCTTCTTTTTTTTTTTTTTCCTGAGACAGGGTCTTGCTCTGTCACCCTGGCTAGAGTGCAGCGGCATCATCATAGCTCACTACAACCTCAAACTCCTGGGCTCAAACAATCTTCCTGCCTCAGCCTCCCAAGTAGCTGGGACTACAGGCGCACTCCACGACGCCTGGCTAATTTTTCTATTTTTAGTAGAGACAGGGTCTAGCTCTTGCTCAGGCTGGTCTCAAACTCCTGGCCTTAAGCGATCTTCCCACCTTGGCTTCCCAAAGTGCTAGGATTACAGGCATGAGCCACCATGCCCGACCTGACGTTGTCTTCTTCATATAGAGTCCCTGTTTCTTCCCTGTTGCTTTTTTCTTCATTTTTTTCCTTCAGGGCTCTTGAGCACCTGCCATACCCCAGGTACTGTGCACTTCCTATGTCATGCTGAACGTTCATAATTATTCTGTAAGAATATTCTGTAAGAGCATTGCTGACTCACCTCCTGTATTAGTTTTCTAGGGCTGCCGTAACAAAGTACCACAGACTGGGTGGCACAGAAATTTATTTTCTCATAGTGTTGGAGGCTAGAAATCCAAGATCAAGGTGTCAGCAGGGTTCCCTTCTGAGGCCTCTTTCTTTGGCTTGCAGATGGCGCCTTCTTCTCCCTGTGTCTTCACGTGGTCTTCCCTCGGTACGTGTCTGTTCAAATTCCTTCTTATGTGGACACCAGTTATGTTGGATTAAGGCCACCCATATCACCTCATTTAACCTTAATCACCTCTAAAGACCTCATCTCCAAATCCAGTCACATTTGGAGGTACTCGGGGTTTGGACTTCAACATGGAACTTTGGGAGGGGGACCCAATTCAGCCCATAACACCCCCATACCTCCTGACCCCCAGCTTTCTGCCTGGCTCCTACCACTTCATGGAAATAGCTGCCCCCAAAGTCACCAGCCACCTTCTTGTTACCAAGTCCCCTGGACGGAGGCTGCTCTGTCCCCTCTGGCTGGGTCTTTCAACAGCATGTCACCTGGGGGCTTGCTCACTTCTCCCTGCAATCCCACCCTCCTTTCATCTCTCTGGTCTCCGTTCCTGCCAGTTTTCCTCCCACATCTCTGCCTGCTCTGTCCTGGGGTCCCAGGCTTCATCCTCAGCTGGTCCCTCAAAATTTGAGCATCCCCAGATCTCTCTGGTCTGCCCCTTCAGCTCTCCAAGGCCATGAGGTCAGTGACCACCTGCTTCAGAATGGCACTGGGCAGGTGGGTGGGAGGCCTGTTAAAAAGCCAGATTCCCAGGCCGAATCCAAAGCTGTCAAAACCAGAATCTCTGGTGGTGGGGCCCAGCAACCTTCCTCTTCAGTGAGATCCCTACACAATCCTGATGCAACCCAAGTAGTGGACAGTATTTACTGAGTAGTCACCAGGCACAGATCGAAGCCCCGGCACATATGAACTCATTGGCTCTTGCCAGCAACTCTGCGAGGGAGGAACCAGCCCCCTCCACCTTAGGGAGGGGCAAGAGGCTCCAAGAGATTCAGTGACTCCTGGCGTCACACGGCTGGTAAGTGGCAGTGCTCAGATTTGAGCCCAGGTCACTGGTTTCGGAGCCCATGAGGCAAACTACCCCTGTAGGTTGTCACCAAGGTTTCAGAGCCACTGCCCTAGGTACTCATCCCTCTGGCACCTCCAAGCCCTCAGGTTTGAGCTCAGGGTCCTGTCGCTAGCCCAGAGCTTCCCCTTAGGCTGACCTTCCTGCCAGGTGCCGAAGGGCCCTGTCTGGATGTCTCTTGGGCACCTCCAACCCAACACATTCTGGACCTATTCTTCCTCTTCTCCCACAGTGCTCCTGCCCTGGTTCTGAGTCTAAACCGGCTGCCAGCCTCACCCCTTTCTCTCCCTCTCCTCCCACATCCCCTCTCCTCCTGGGCCTGGGCTTCCTCGGCCTCATCCCTCCTCCCTGGTCCCCTCCCCGACCCTCCTGACCTGACTGTGCCCCTCCCCTCCCCACTTCACCCTTACAGCCCCGGGACCTTTCTGCCACTCCATTCCCCTGCTCAAGACCCACCCCGGGCCACCCCTCGGCATCACATTAAATTCTAAAGGCCTTTCCTGGCACTCAGGGCTGCAGCCAGCCTGCTCTCTCGCCAGTGCTCTGGGCAGTTGGCCGTTTCTGGAAGGCATCGTGTGGCTTCAGGCTTCCCTGTGGGCCTTTCGCCTCCCTGGTGTGCTTTCTCCCTTTCTTTGCCGGTTAACTCATTCTTCTTTCTTTCTTAAGTTCTTAATGGAAGCAAAATTCACACAACATAAAATTCACTATTTTAGTCATTTTAAAGTATACAATTTAGCGGTTTGGGGGATATTCACGATGTTGTGTAACCACCACTATCTAGTTCCAGAACATTTTCCTCACCCTGAAGAGGAAACCGGAAGCTCCCATTTCCCCTGCCCCCAGCCCCCGTCAGCCACGCGTCTATTTCCGTCTCTTCCGGACGTTCCAAGTGAGGGGGTCCCACGCCACGTGGCCTTTCACATCTGCTGCTTTCGTTCGGGTTCACGCATGTGGCAGCGTGGCTCAGGACTTCAGTCCTTTATTTCTTTTTACCTTCTTTCCTTTTAAAGGTTGAATGAGGCCGGGCGCGGTGGCTCACGCCTGTAATCCTAGCACTCTGGGAGGCCAAGGCGGGCGGATTGTTTGAGCTCAGGAGTTCGAGACCAGCCTGAGCAAGAGCGAGACCCCGTCTCTACTAAAAATACAAAGAAATTAATCGGAAAACTAAAAATATATAGAAAAAATTAGCCGGGCATGGTGGCGCATGCCTGTAGTCCCAGCTACACGGGAGGCTGAGGCAGGAGGATCGCTTGAGCCCAGGAGTTTGAGGTTGCTATGAGCTAGGCTGACGCCACGGCACTCTAGCCCGGGCAAAAAGAGTGAGACTCTGTCTCAAAAAATAAAAAAAAAAAAAAAAGGTTGAATGACATTCCACTGTGTGAACGTACCACGTTTTGTTACCCATTCAGCCACCGATGGCCGTCTGGGCTGTTGCCGCTTCGGGCTGTTATCAGTAATGCCACCATGAACGTTCCTGCACGAGTTTCTGTGTGGACGTGTGTTTTCAGTTCCCTTGGGTGTGTAACGAGGAGTGGGATTGCTGGGCTACACGGTCACTCCGTGTTTAGCTTTTTGAGGGACTGTTTCCTGCAGCGGCTGCCGTTTTCCACGTCTGCCACCAGCGTACGAAGTTTCCACTTCCTCCACTGCGCACAAATACTTATTTCCATTTCTTTGTTATCACCACCTAGTGGGTGGGAAGTTGTGTCCCACTGTGGCATTAATGCTTCCTTGTCCTTCAGAACTTCATGCCAGGGTCAGTCACCTCCTCCAGGAAGACTTCCCTGACCCTCTGGCCTGGTCGGGCCTCCTTGGGCTTCCCACAGCCTCTGAGGCATCCCTCAGTCCAGGAATAAGTACGCCTCCTCCGCTGTTGGCTACACACATGCCCGATCGCCCGTAGGACGCTGAGCTTCGGGAGCGTCGAGTCCTGGCCAGACCCCCACGTGGGGTTTCATGTCCGGCACGTCTGAGTTGGTGGGTGGTGCTCTGTCTGGGAAGCCCAGCCTTGCCCCTAGGTGTCCCAAAGGCTCCACTTCCTCCCCTGCCCCCCACGAAGCCCGAGAGGAGGGCGTGAGCACGTGCATCCTCCTCGCCAGGCGACTACAGCGAGGCTGCGTCTTCAGTCCCTGCTCTTGGCCAGGGGCCCATCGTTCAGGCCACTGGTGTCTGAGGGCGGGGAGGTTCGGATGGGGACTTGAGCCCTGTTTTGAGTTCAGAGACCTGGTCTGTGGCCTGCCTGGTTCTGAGTGACCATGGAAAAGCCACTCCCAGTCCCAGGCTTGGTGTTCTCACCCGCAAAGGGGGATGCAAACCCCTGACTGTAGCAGGTGCTGTGGGCGCTGTGTTAGTCTGCTAGCGCTGTGTAGCAGAGTACCACGGGCTGGGGCTTGACAATAGAACCTCACTGTCTCATAGCCTGGAGGCCAGAAGTCCACGGTCAAGGTGTTGGCAGGGTGGGCTCCTTCTGAGGGGTGTGCAGGGAGGGTCTGTTCCAGGCCTCTCCTTGGCATGTGGGTGGCTGTCTTCTCTCTGTGTCTCTGCACCTCTTCTTCTCTCTCTACATGTCTCCATGTCCCAATTTTCCCTTTTTATAGGGACACCAGTCATATTGGATTAGGACTACCCTACTGACCTCATTTTAATTTGAGTCTTAACATTTAACTCTATAAAGACTCTGTCTCCAAATAAGGTTACAGTTGGCCCTCCGTATCCACAGGTCAAACCAACTTCAGATAGAAAATATTCCAAAAAATAAAAATAACAATAACAAGACGACAATAAAAAATAATACAAACAAAAAACAGTATAGTATGACAACTGTTTTGGTAGCATTTACATTGTCTTAGGTATTATAAGTAAGCCAGAGATGATTTAAAGTACATGGGAGGATGTGCACAGGTTATATGACAATACCGCACCATTTTATACCAGGACTTGAGCATCTGTGGACTTTGGTATCTGAGGGGTCCTGGAACCAGTCCCTGGAGGATACCAAGGGGTGACTGTACTTCTGAAGTCCTAGGAGTTAGGACTCCAACATAAGAATTTGGAAGGACACAATTCAACCCATGACAGTCTCCCAAATTAATGATTTGCCCTCAGATCCTTCTTGGGCTCTGCTGCTGGAGGGGCCCAGGGGAGACCCTGGCCTGCCTCGTTGCCTGTCCTGCTGAGGAGCAAGTGATGCCGGTTGCTGTGTCCCATGCTCTGAATGCAAAACCTGGCACAGCGGACAAAGTCCCGGACCTGTGGAGTTCATGGTCAGGGTGGGGGAGGAGGCGGGACAGGCTGCAAACACACAGTGTAATTTCAGATGGCAGGACGTCTCCGAGGATTATCAAGCAGGGAGATGGCAGAGGGTGTGCTTGGGGAGGCTTTAGCCCAGGGTGGTCAGAGAAGGCCTCACTGAGAAGGTGACATCTGAACTTAGCCCTGAGTAGTGAGAAGACTCCAGCCATGGCAAGTGTTGGGGGAAGAGCATGCCAGCTGGAGGAAACAGCAAAATGGAGGTGTCCCTGCCCCCTGCCCTACCCCCAACCACCAGCACTCACAGGCCAGGAAGAGCCAAGGGGAGTCACCTCAGAGAGGGCGGCCAGACTCCTGAACCAGGGGCAATGATGGAGGACACTCAGTTCTCAGGAGAAATGTGGAGCTTCTTTTGATCCTCTGGAGGGCTGTTGGAGAGAGAAAGAGCTGGACAAGCTCTTCATGGAGGCAGGAGGAAAAGCAAAGCATGGATGTGACAAGGAGAGAGCAGGAAGAACTTTGTAATGAAGACGACAGAGAGTGAGCTCCCCACCCCTGGAGGGTTCAAGCCCAGGCTTAATGATCTCTTGGCAGGATACTGTGGAGAGGACTGGCGTGTCATATTAGAGGGCACCCCAAAAGTCTGGGTTAATGCCAGAAGCACCCAGGCAGGACCAGCCCTCCGATTTTCAGCTGTGATAACATACCGGGCCTTCTCTTCTATCCCTCTTATGAATTCAAAGAAAACAACTCTGCCCTTGGCCTCGAATCTCATGGGATCCAGGGCCCACTTCCCAGTGGCATATGGTAATTCCTGTAGTGCAGTGGTCCCCAACTTTTTGGCATCAGGTACTGGTTTCATGGAAGACAATTTTTCCACGGATGTGGGCGGGGTGGGGGTGGCGTGTGGAGCTCAGGTGGTGATGTGCGGGCGGGTTCCCTACGGGCACAGACCTGTACTGGCCGAGGACCAGGGATTGGGGACCGCAGCTGTAGTGTCCCCGTCTCCCGCCAGGTGGCAATGTTTGCCTGGTGTTGAGGGAGGCTGACTTGGACTCCCTTAAGCATTTTCAAGAGACTGGGGAATTGAGGAGATACCAGGTTCCCAGGGCTCTTCGATGGCCAGATGGATCACTGCCCGAGGTGATGGGCTCACACGTGAGGGGGCATCGCGCGGCCTCTTGAGAAGGGTTGGTGCAGACCGGAGACCTACTCTCAGCTCTGCCACCTTCCAGCTGTGTGACATTGAGCAAGCCCCCTCTCTGAGTCTTAATTTCCTCCCCCATAAGTTGGGACTGGCACCATCTTGAGATTTTTCCAAGAGGATTAAAGTCAGTGCACAGTGCCTGGCACAGAGCTGGTTGGCAATAAAGCAGAGCCGCACCCATCAGTAAGACTGGCCCGTAGGAGCCAAGCTCTCGATGTCTACATGGCCTCAAGAGCCTCTGGGGGCCCTTTTCTTCTCTGAATCAGAGGTGGGTGGGTGCTCTTGGTCGCGTGGTGGGAACTCGGATGCATAGCGAGGATTTCTCCTTCCCACTGGTGACTTTCACTCAAGCAGATGTTCTTCTCACCCCAACTCCAGAGGGAATTGATCTGTTGGAAAAAATGGTGCTCCTTCCCTCTTCATGATTTGCCTTTCTCATTCCATTTGTTGGTAAAATTCATATAGGTTCTTAAATCCTTCAAAAGTGCTTACCATAGAATGCGAAGTTGTCTGTAGTTCCATTCCTGGTGGCAAGTGCTGGCAGGAGTTTGGTGTGCATTTCCTTGGGATTTTTTTCTAAGCGTACGCCTGAGGCCCCCGTTCATATGAAAGTTAGTATGGCTATTGAAAAATGAAAATGCACTGGTTCATTCACTCATGGCCTCTAGGGCTCAATGAGAAACGAGGCACCTGCCACGGAGCTTACCTCCCAGTTGGGAATGACACAGACTAAATAAATAAGAACATGTGTTGGCAATTGCTAAAGCACAGGAAGGGACAGTGTGTTTGTTTCCTGCTGTAACAAGTTACCAAAAACAACAGAATTTTTTTCTGTCACAGTTCTGGAGGCCAGACACCCGAAGTCAGTATCACTGGGCAGAAATCAAGGTGTCCAGAAGGCCACGCTCCCTCCGAGGCTCTCGGGGAGACTCTGTTCCTTGCCTTTTCCAGCCTCTGACTGCTGCTGGCTGTCCTTGGCTTGTGGTCACATCACTCCAATCTTCAAGGCCAGCATCTTCCAAGCTCTCCCTGCTCTGTCTTCATGTCTTCTCAGTGTGTGTGGTCGATGTGGTCCTCTCCTCTGTCTGCTTCTTCCTATAAGGACGCATGTGATCATGTACAGGGCCCACCTTGACAATCCAGGACAACCTCCTCATCTCAAAACCCTCAATCCCACTTGCAAAGACCCCCCCTTTGCCATATAAGGAAACTGTCTTAGTCCATTTCTATTGCTATAACAGAACACTACAGAGTGAGTAATTTACAAACAACAGAGGTTTATTTGGCTCACAGTTCTGGAGGCTGGGAAGTCCAAGGGCGCCAGCATCTGGTGAGGGCCTTTGGGCTGCGTCATGACATGGCACAGGGCATCGCGTGGTGAGAGAGCAGAGGCCTGTCAGCTCAGGTCTCTCTTCTTCATCTTATAAAGCCACCAGTCGCAGCATGGGGGCCCCCTGTGATGACCTTATCTATTTCTAATTACCTCCCAAAGGGCCACTTTCAGTCAACATAAGAGTTTGGGGATTAAGTTTCCAACAAATAAAATTTGGGAGACATTCAGATCACAACATTCCACCCTCAGCCCTCATAATTCATGTTTTTCTCATATACAAAATACATTCATTTTATCCCGATAGTTCCAAGTCTTAACTCACCTTAACTCATTCCAGCACCAACTCATAAGTCCGAAGTCCAGAATCCCATCTGAGTCAGCTACGCATGAGACTCAAGGCACGATGCATCCTGAGGCAAATTCCCTCCAGCTGTGAGCCTGTGAAATCAAACATTCTCCTTCCAAATACAACAGTGGGACAGGCCCAGGACAGACATTCCCATTCCAAAAGGGAGAAATAGGCAAGAAGAAGGGGGCAACTAGTCCCAAGTCAGTTCAAAACCCAACAGGGCCGACATTGAATCTTAAGAATCTAGAATGATCTTTCACTCCAAGTGACGCTTCCTGGACCTATGGGGTGGGGGTTGGCCCCCAAGCCCTCAGGCAGCCCCACCCCCATGGCTTTGCTGGGCCCACCCATGCTTCAGCTCTCCCAGGCTGGCATTGCACACTGGTAGCTTTATAATTCTGGGGTCTTGGTGGTGGTCCTGCTGCTACAGCTCCACTAGGCATTGGGGGCTCTCTGCAGTGGCTCCAACCCTGTGATGAGTCTCTGCGTGGGCCCCCTAGTACATCCTTTGAAATCTACATGGAGGCCGCATACTTCCCAGCGCTTGCCTTCTGCGAGCCTGAAGAATTAGCATGGTGTGGACACTGCCAGGGCTTATGCCACCAGGGCTTACAGCTTGTATCTTCTGGAGCAGTGGGCTGAGCTGCACCTGGGGCTGCTTAAGCCACAGCTGGGGTGACTGAGGATTCTGGCTCTGCCAAAATGCAGGGAGCAGAGACCCCGGGGGCCCTGGGCAACCAGCCCATGAAGGGCGCCCCAGCCTGCCTCTAAAACCATTTTGCTCTCCTAGGCCTCTGGGCCTGTGATGGGAGGTGCAGTATTGAAGGTCTTTGAAATGCCTCTGGGATCTTTTTGCCATTTTCCTGGCGATCCTTTCTCTCTGCACTAATTTCCTTACTGAGCAGTCGCTGCCACATTCCTGGTTTCCTCTCTGGAACATGCTTTTCCACTCTTCGCATGGCCAGGCTGAGAGTTTTCCAAATCTCTCCACTATGCTTCCCTTTTTATCATAAATCCCACCTTTTAGTCATTTTTCCCTCTTTCAGCTTAATGTAAGTGGTTGAAAGTAGCTGTGCAGCAGCCTGGATGCTTTGCTGCTTAGACATTTCCTTTGCCAGGTATCCTAATTTGTTGCTAAGTTATGCATTCCGTAGAGCCCTCAGCATGGACACAGCCCAGCCAAGTTCTTTGCCAGTTTGTAACGAGGACGGCCTTTCCTCCAGTTTCCAATACCTTGCTCCTCGGTTCCACCTGAGACCGCGTCAGAATGGCCTTCACTGTCCATATTTCCATCGGCATTCTGGTCACAACCACTTAAATACTCTCTAAGAAGCTCCAGACCTTTCCTAGTCTTCTTGTTTCCCGAGCCCTCACCAGAATTGCCCTCAGTGTTCCACTTACAGCAATACAGGCTTCTTCTCACCTGTTCCTCCAAATTCTTCCAGCCCATTGGAGTGATTCTGCCCATAACCCAGTTCCAGAGCGGCTTCCACATTTTCAGGTATTCATTATTGGCCCCACATCTTGGTACCAATTTTCTGTCTTAGTCTGTTTTCTGTTGCTATAATGGAATACCACAGACTGGGTAACATATAAACAACAGAAGTTTATTTGGCTCATGGTTCTAGAGGCTGGGAAGTCCAAGAGCACGGCGCCGGCATCTGGTGAGGGCCTTCGGGCTGCGTCATGACATGGCACAGGGCATCACATGGCGAGAGAGCAGAAGCTTGTCAGCTCAGGTCTCTTTCTCTTCTTATAAAGCCACCAGTCCCAGCATGGGGGCCCCACTGTGATGACCTTATCTAATCCTCATTACCCCACAAAGGCCCCACTTCCAATCAACATAGGAATTTGGTGATTAAGTTTCCAACACATGAAATACGGAGGATATATCCAAACCACAGCAGAAAACTTCAAGGGTTCCAGGATTAGGACGTGGACATCTTTTGAGGGCCATTTTTCAGAGAGTGATCAAGGCAGGTGGAGGCACTATTTCAGATGCAGGGACCCTTGAGGCAGAGGCCTGGAGGTGATGGAACAGCCAAGCAGGCCCAGCCCAGCGCCTGACACATGGTAGGTGCTCCCGGGTGAACTATTTATTGTTCAACCAAGAAATAAATGAATGAGCTGCTGACGGATCTCTCTCTGAACAGAAATGTGTGCCTTGGCTTTTGATCCCACGCCGGTTAACATCCTAACAGCCAGGCATGAGCAGTGAGGCTGTGGTGCTGCTTCTGTTTTCCTGAGCAAAGCCAAGCTGGCTGGGACCGTCCACAGCTCTGGGCATATCTGTCTGCCAGTGGCCTCCCAGCGTAGTCCTACCCTGTGCCAGTGAGTGAGGGCGCTCCACAGCAGGCGCACCTGGGCCAGTGCAGGAACAGGGGCATGGTGTTGGCAGGGCCTGGTTTCTGTCCTACCCTCTGTCTCTCAATCACTGTGTGACACCAGCAAAGCTCCTTCCTCTGGGAATCGAGTGCCAACCACCTCCTAGGCCCAGGTTTCATTGGCTCCATTCTCCCTCTGGGCCCTATGAAACTAACTCCCCACACCCTGATGCCTGGTCCCTGGGTGGGCTGCTCCGAGGACCCATTGCTCCCCTAGGCTGCCTGCTTTCCCGGAAGCTGGCAGGGATGGAGCCGGGGCCATGCTGGAGGGAGCTGCCCAGGGCTGGGGGGCCAGGCCAGGCTCTGCCAGTCGTCTCCTGGCCCATCGCCCTGACCCTGGTGCTGAAATCAGAGGCTCTGCACCCAGGATGCATTTTCCCTGTTGGTCTCCAGCTCCTCCTTGCAGGTGTCGGGGACTGCAGCTGGCGCCTAACAAAGGTTTGCTGGGCGTTCATACAAGCAGAATGTGTTGATAATAACTAACGCGATAATAACTATCGAGCACTTTCCACAAGCCTGCACCGTGCTGAGCATCCGCACAGCTGCTCAATGAGGCATCTGCTCATTTTCTAGAAGAAACCACATGGAGAGGGTCAGTCATCCACCCACGTCATCAGCCAGGAAATGGCAGGAGCTAGCCCCAGACCTGCCTGGATCCAGAGCTCGCCTGTGCCCCGGCACTCACCTTCCTGAGCTCTTAGCTCCTGTGGCTCTGGCCTGTGGGCTCTCCCAGGCTGAGAGAGGGGCAGACTCAAGTGCTCGGAGTTTCTACCCTCTGGAGCAGCCCTCAACCGATGCCCACGGCAGTAGGTGAACAAACGCCCTGGCCCAGGTGAGGTGGCTGAGGGGTGTGCTCCACTCTGCCTCTGTCAGGCCCCGTGGGGGGTGCCCCGTTGTCCCCAGTGGTTCCTGGCTTGAGGACACTCTTTTTACTGACCCTTCCCTTCCCTGCATTGCCACTCCAATCTCCTGGCAGTGCTTCCCAGGTGTGGGTCACCTCCCAAATAGACCACTGCTGCAGAGGGGCCCGGGCCGGCGCTGCGCACTTGTGTGTTGCCCCATGTGCTCCTCCAGCGGCCCCAGGACATAAGTATTCCTGGTCTTGTTTTACAGCGGAGAACAGAGCCTCAGCTACCTGAGCTGCTTGCTAGAGACCTGTCACTCAGCCAACAAGTGGCAGGGCCGAAGCCCTCGCTCACGTTGTCCCCCGTTGCGGTGCCTGTGGTCCCCGGACTGGATTTCCCAGAATGTTCCCAGAATTTACCTGGAACGTGTTGGCCCAGAGGCCATCTCCAGCCAGGCAACGGCTCTGGGTGGGCTGGGCTGGGGAGTACAGTGACCGTGCTCCTCAGCCCCCAAAGGAAGGGCTGGCCTGGCGGGGCAAGGTGCCCCAGGGCACCAAAGGGAGTGGGAGTTGCTCGCTGGAAGGGCCCTGGAAGCCCTCACCCTCTCTTTTCCCTGAAGTGGCTCCAGAGAGCCCAGGGCAGCCCAGGCTATGCTGGGGAGGCCGGTTCATGAGCCTCCACTCCAGTGGCCCCCTCAGCCGCTGCAGGCCAGCTGAGACCCACCGTGCCACCCCCGCCAGACGGCACTCCATCAGCCCATTACATGGAGAGCCCGGCTACTGGGCTCAGCTGGCTCAAGGTTGAACACTGCTGTCCTTGGGGGCACCTGCTGCCTGCTCGGCCACTCTGGGGCAGAGCTTCGAGGCCAGACCCCGACAGACCCCTCTGGTGTGCCCCCATCCCATCCTGCTCTGCCTTTGGTCAGGGCTCGCCTGGGGATGACGGAGGGCCCCAGAGAGGGGAAAGAAACCCCAGCAAGTGTGGAGACCACTGGCTCCAAAGTGTGGTGTGGGGGCTGTGATTTCCAGTGATGCAAGGAGAAGCATTTGCATAGTTAGCGTTTCTTTTCACATGTGTTAGAAAAAATCTGCATCTAGCATCAAACGTGATTCCATGAATATTATAGCTTGGGAGAAGGCTAAATTTTAAGAAGTGAATCAAACAAAAAAATATTAAGCGAAGGATATTATAGGACCATTTTGTATGTGCTAGATTGGAAAAAAATTGGGAGTGTGATGATACCAAGTGTTGCTGAGGACTGCGCAGCGGGAGCCTCGCTTGCTGGCGGTGCAAACTGGCTCGTGGGGAAGGGGAAGGCGTGTGTTTGTGCTTGCAGGCGCAGACCGGGCAGGGCTCTGGAGCTTCAGTGTGCGCACGAAGCCCTTGGGGAAGCTTGTTAAGGTGCAGCTGGGGCCTCAGAGGTCTGGGTGAGCCTGGAAGGCCTGGGTTTTGGGCAGCTGCCTGCAAGGCCGGTGCTGCAGACCCTCAGACTCCAGCGCACACGCCCTGGGGGCCGGACCCTGAATGTTCTCCACAGCGCTGTTGGCGATGGCATGACCTAGAAACAACCCAAGTGGCCACCATCAGGAGACTGGATTAAGAAATTGTGACTTAGTTGCACGATGGCATCCTATACATTCCAGAAAGGGCCTGGACCCGTCAGACCTGCAGAGGGCTTGCTGCTAAGTGGTTCTGGCCATGTCTTGGTTCACATGTTGGCCTTGCTTGTCTGGTGGGTGCCAGGGGCTGGCACACAGGAAGTGCTTAAACAACATTCATGCAATCAGAGAGTGCTCCCCAGAGAACAGGCGGGAGGAAGGAAGACTGGGTAAGAGAGAACAAGAGCAAGACAGGAGAGAAGGAACAGCCACACAGATAGTGAGAGGCTGAACTCCAGTAAACATGGAAAAGTGGGGGCTGCTAAGGTTCCTGGGCTGGGATCTGAGGGTCATAGGCACCCTGCAGGGAGAAGGGCTGGCCAGCGCTAGACCTCCTGGCAGCTGCTGAGGAAGGGAAGGGGCAGCTCTTTCATCACTGGGCCCATCTTGGGCATTGGGTCAGAGTGGCCAGAGGGGATCGTGGTGGTTTGGCCAATGGCTTCTGGTCCAGAGCTGGCTGCCAAGGGCAGTCTGTAGGGGAAAGATCCCAGGCTGGGCTGGAGGTTCAGCTCCAGGCAGGCCCACTGGGGCAGTGTGGGCATGTCTGGGCCCTCTCTGGCCTCGGTTGCAACATCAGTAAAATGGTTTGTTCCATAGCCTCCTTCCTGGGCCATAAAGATGATCTCCTGATTTGAGTCCTTAGTGGCACTTTGAACCTTGGCCTCATGTCTACTTGGGTGGGGGACCAAGAGAGAGAGCTCCTTCCTCCATTCTGTTGGCCCCCGTGGGCCCTGGCTGGAGCACCTCCTGCCGAGAGGGGCCGTCCTTTTCTTTTCATTCCTGGGCTGCTGATGCAGGAGTTAAGTCTGGGCACATTGTTATCACTGGTCCTTGTGAGCCCGCCTCTCATTCTATTTCATTTGTGATGTGTTCTCTTATACCTCCAGCCCTCTCCCGTCATACCCACTTAAAGAGGCCAATGTTTGGTCCTTAGCTACGTATCTAGACTTGTAAAAATTCATGGCGTGGTTTGTGTGGCTTTAAACCAGTGTTACGCTCTATTTCATGCTGTTCCATGTGATTTTAACTGAACATCCTGGTCTATCCCTGGTGCAGTGAGCACCCCTAGCTCACCACTTGTCCCCTCCCTGGAACCCCGAGCAGTACCCATAATGTTCTCTTCACCATCCACCTAGTGGTGGGCATCTAGGTGGGGTCACAGATGGGGGAAGGGTGGTCTTGCTGGTGATGGCTTACTCTGCGGGACAGAAAGTGGAGCCCACCCCACACTGCTGCAAAAGAGGTCCCAGTGAATAAAAGATCCAACTACAGAAGGTAAAACTATGTATGAGGTAAAGCTAATAGAAACAAATATTGGCCCATTTTTTGTGACCATGGGATGGGGGAAATGTCTTAAATGAACCCTCCATGCCCCAGACATAAAGTAAGAGGGGAGGGGGAGAGGGAGAAGAACTGAAGGGGAGAGTGCAGGATCTGCCCACACAGACAGGAAGGATTTCTGCTTCCTGAAGGCTACCTCGCAAAAAATTAAAAGATAAATTATAGACTGGAAGAAAATATTTTCAGTGCTTAAAACCAACAAGGGCAAAACATTGCTGAAATAAATTAAAGAAGACACAAATAAATGGAAAGACATCTGGTGTTCATGGATTAGGAGACTTAATATTGTTAAGATGTCAATACTACATAAAGAAATCTACGGATTCAATGCAATCCCTCTCAAAATCCCAACAGCTTTTTTGTAGAAATAGAAAAGTTGATCCTTAAATTCATATGCAATTGCAAGGGACCCCAGATAGACAAACGATATTGAAAAACAGCAAAGTTGGAGGACTACATTTCCTGATTTTAAAACTTGCTACAAAGCTACAACAATCAAAACAGTGTGGTACTGGCATAAAGACAGACCTATAAACCAATGGAATAAAATTGGAAGTCCAGAAATAAACCCATACAGTACTGCTAATTGATTTTGGTGGCACACACTTGGAGTCCCAGCTACTCAGGAGGCTGAGGTAGGAGGATCATTTGAGCCCAGGAGTTAGAGGCTGCAGTACATTGTGATCACATACCTGTCAACAGCCACCGCACTCCAGCCTTGGCAACATAGTGAGACCTCATCTCTTAAAAATATATATATAGGCTGTGCATGGTGGTTCACACTTATAATCCTAGCATTCTAGGGGGCTGAGGCAGGAGGATCACTTGAGACCAGGAGCTTGAGATCAGCCTGGACAACATAGTGAGACACTGTCTCTACAAAAAATAAAAAAATGGCCAGGTGTGGTGGTGTACACCTGTAGCCCTAGTTACTCAAGAGGTTGAGGCAGGAGGATCTCTTCACTTGAGCCTGTGAGTTGGAGGCTGCAGTGAGCTATGATCACACCATTGCACTCCAGCCTGGGTAACAGGTAAAACTATAAAACTCTTAGAAGAAAACGTAGATGAAAATCTTCATGACCTTGGATTTGGTCATGGATTCTTAGATATGACACCAAAAACATAAGCAACAAAAGAGAAACTGGATAAATTGGACTTCATCAAAAGGAAAAAATTGTGTGTATCAAAGAATCCTACAGGTTGAAGCTCTCTTATCCAAAATGCTTGGGACCAGAAGCATTTCAGATTTTGGATTTTTTTCAGATGTTGCAATATTTGTATTATACTTGCCCAGTTGGGCATCCCAAATCTGAAAATCCAAAATTCAAAATGCTTCATTGAGCATTTCCTTTGAATATCATGTTGGCACTCAAAAAGTTTTGGAATTTGGAGCATTTCAGATTTCAGATCCTTAAATTAGAGATTCTCAAATTAGAGATTCTCAACCGGTATCAACAGAGTAAAAAAGTAACCCATGGAATAGGAGAAAATATTTGCAAATCATACATCTGATGAAGGTCTAGCATCCGGAATATATAAAGAACTCTTATAGCTCGACAACCCAATTCAAAAAGGAGCAAAGGTCTTGAATGGACATTTCTCCAAAGAATATATACAAATGGCAACAAGTACATGGAAAGATATTTGACATCATTAGCTGTTAAGGAAATTTAAGTCAAAGCCACAGTGAGATACCACTTTATACCCACCAGAATGGCTATAATGATTGTAAAAAAATGAAAAATAATGAATGTTGGTGAGGGTGTGAAGAAAATGGAACCCTCATACACTGCCGATGGGAATGTAAAATGGTGCAGCCACTGTGGAAAACACGTGGTTGGTTCCTCAAACAGTTAAACATTGAATTACCACACGAACCAGCAATTCCACGCCTAGATGAATTCCATGCCCAAGAGAATTGAAAACAAGTCCTCAAACAAATACTCACACACAAATGCTTATAGCAGCACTATTCACAATAGCGGAAAGGTGAAAGAAGCCCAAATGCTCATCAACAGATAAATGGATAAACAAAAAAATGTAGTGTAGCCAGAGAATGAAATATTATTCAACCATGCAAAGGAATAACGTTACTGACACATGCTACAACATAGATAAACCTCACAAACATTATGCTAAGTAAAAAAAAGTCAGGCATAAAAGGTCACATATTGTATGATTCCATTTATATGAAATCTCTGGAATAGGTAACTCTATGGAGACAGGAAGCCAGAGTTGGTTGCCAAGAGCTGGGAGGAGCAGAGAACGGGGAGTAACTGCTTACGGGTCCTGGGTTCCCTCCTGGGGCAATGGAAATGTTTTGGAAGTAGACAGAGGTTGTACAACATTGTAAATGTACTAAATGTCAGTGAAATATACACTTTAAAATGGTTAATTTTATTTTATATCAGTTTCACAAGAAAGCATTCATATCTAGCACGTTAAAAGAACTCCTGCAGGACAACCAGGGAAAGCAGGAACCTTAACAGAAAAAGTGGGCAAATGGCACTAGTGGGCAACGACAGAAAGGACCCGAACCGACTGATGTGTGTAAGAAGATGCTCAAGCTAATGATAATTAGAGACGTGTAAGTTAAAATCACAGTGGGGTCCTCCTTCCTCCTGTCACAGCAGTCCCCAACCTTTTTGGTAACAGGGACCAGTTTCATGGAAGACAATTTTTCCACAGATGGCAGGGGCAGGGAGGAGGATAGTTTCGGGATGATTCAAGCATATTACATTTATTGTGCACTTTATTTCTATTAATTATACAACTCACCATAATGGAGAACCAGTGGGGGCCTCAGCTTGTTTTCCTGCAACTAAACGGTCCCATCCGGGGGTGAGGGGAGACAGTGACTGATCTGACAGGAGGCAGAGCTCAGGTGGTGATGTGAGCCATGGGGAGTGGCTGTACATACAGATGAAGCTTCTTGCTCGTCACCCGCCTCTCACCTCCTGCTGTAACAGGCCACGGACCGGGTGGTACTGGTCCATGGCCAGGGGTTGGGGACCGCAGTCTTAAGATTGCAGCAACCTGCAATGGACGATGGCCACTATGAGTGGGTGATGTGAGAAACAGGAATCTCCACCCGTGCTGACCATGTGACTCGTCTCCCTTGGTCACCATGATGTTTCCCCTCTCTGGACAAAAGAGAGAGCAAAGGAAGAAACAAGGCGCCTGTGGTCCCAGGTACTTGGGAGGCCGAGGTGGGAGGATCGCTTGAGCCCAGGGGATTGAGGTTGCTGTGAGCCATGATCCCAGCGCTGCGGGATCATCCCAAACTGGGCCTGCTCTGTTGATGACAAAATGTCATGTTACCTTGTAGGCATAACAGAGCCCACAACAATAGGTCATGTGACCCAGGCATGCACAACAGAAAAAGCTTTGACCTCTAACAACACCACGAACCAGCAATTCCTCCCCTCGGAAACAAGAAGATGTGGACACGCCCGGAACCTGAACGCCAGAACTCTTCCAGAAGCGAGGGGTCCGCTGGCGCAGAAGATCCTGGGCTAGAATCCATCGCAACCCACTTTCCTATAAATGGCCACATTTAAAGCTCTCCCATCAGACTCTGCTGAGCCGACATTCCTAAATCCTTTCCCTTGCTCTCAGAGCCTGCAAACTCGCCCCAGGCCCCAGACAGATGTGAGCCCACCCCCTGTCCCTGGCCAGCCAGCTCTGCAATTAGCCTTTCTCTCCTCAAAAGCCGGTGCCAGAGTGTTGGCTTCGAGTGTCAGGCAGCAGCTTGGTAATGCAGCCTGGGCGACAGAGTGAGACCCCATTCCTTAAAAAAAAAAAAGAAGAAGAAGCAACAATGACAAGATGTGCATGGCTTTACTTTGGGGTGATGCAAATATGGCTATGGCACTTAGAGGATCGTGAAGCTGATGGGATTCTGCGTGCGAGAGTGCATGAATCCGGTTATTCAACGCTGTGAGAGAGGCAGCCCAGTCAGACCTTTGGGGGAGAGAGAGAGGGAGGGAGAGAGAGAGGGAGAGACCGAGAAAGGATGATGTTGGAAAGAAGACCCCAGCCCCTGTTGACAGGAAGGGGATCCCACGGCAGGAAGGCAGGACTGCCCAGGGACCCAGGCACAGGAGGGGAGGTTCCGAGGGGCGGGGAGAGCTTGGCCGGGTGGAGCCTGAGGAAGGGACTCCAGGGTACGAGCAGGGAGGGCAGGGACACTGGGGCTTTTTTGGAGAACAGCAACTGGCTAGACCACTGCCCGCTTCTCCTGAGCTGCCCTGGGCGGTTGTGGGGTTGTCATTTGCGTCTGACAGATGAGGAAACTGAGACTCAGAGGGACAAAGCTAAGGAGATTCCCAGTGGAGCCACCTGCTGGGTGAGGCCCTCTCCCTGTCTGGACCTCAGTTTCCCTGTTTGCACCACAGGGGCCTAGACTGGACTGCTAGGGTCCTTTCAGTTCTGACCCTGCCCAGCGTCTGTGGGACCTCTCCCTGGGGAGCATGGGCAGCTGTAGGAGGACTTCATGGCTCCTGGGTGTCCTCGCAGCTGAGCTGGAGGGTGCCCTCCTGGTGGCTCCTGGGAGTCAGGAGGTGCCCACCAGCTCCTCTGCTCTCGGGCACTTCCTCCTGAGAAGCAGGAACGACACCCAGGCCAAACCATCTGGGTTCCTGTCTGCCTGGGTGACCCTGACCCCCGCATTGCCATTAGGCCACCTCCACTGGCATGGCTGCTGGCATGAGTCCAGGGAGAGTGATTGGGCTGTCTGGAATCAGAAGGCTCCTTCCCGGAACTACTTCCCCATCTTACAGCTGGGGAGACTGAGGCCCAGAGAGAGCAAGGAGCTGGCCTGAGGCCACACAGCAGTTTCTACCCCTCGTTTAGATTTCCCATGCCCCCTTCTCCACCTGGGTAGAAGCCTTCCCAGACTTCCCCAGGAATGGCTGGCATGCAAGTGTGCTCCAGGGAGGGGAATGGCCCCAGCAAGGCTGGGAGGCGGGAGTGTGGGATAAAGCGTCCGTTTCCTCAGGACTCCCACGCACACTTCTCACGCCTGGCCTGGGGCAGGGCTCAGCTTGGTGCCATCCTGTGTTGCCCTGGAAAACAGTGTATAAAAGGCCGCATGCCTGGCTTGGAGGAGGTGCCATGGCAGCTACTTGTGACCACGTGGGGTCTCTCTGCCTCCCTCTCCAACTTTGGGGGTGCCCGGCAGGCCCCATGCCCTCTGCCCTTCCTCTCGAGAAAGGGGAGCAGAAACCAAAACAACGCGATTCTATCCTCTGAGTGGCATTGGCCATAGAAGCTGCCCCTGCCTTCCTGGCTCCCTGGCGCCCACCCAGGGCCACATTTCAGACTCGCAAAGAAGACCTGTGTAGGTGGCACTGGAGGGTCCCCTCGGAGACCATGTGGAACAACTTCCTTCAGTTTACAGATGGGGAGAGCAAGGCCCAGACAGTAGGGATCCTTTGGGTTTTTACGGAACCCTGCCCGTACGCAAGTACCCCGCGGCCATCTCACTTCGAGGACCCACCTGGCCCCAGTGCCAACCAGCAGCGGCACAGGATCCCGCATCCCCACCACTCCAGGATGGCAGGTGGATGAGGGGCAGCCCACAGGGCCTGGTGGAAACCCAGGCAGAGTGCGGGGCACCGCAGGGCTTATCTGCCTGAGCAGCCTGCAGGTCACCCTAGTGGGGGCTTGGCAAGGTGGTGATGGTGGTGGCATGAGGGCCTGCAAGAAGTGCCTCCTGGCACCTTTGCGATGCTGCCTGCTCCAGCCTTCCCCTCTTTCTGTGGGGGATAACCGGGAGCGCTGCTGCCTCCTGCAACCCTCAGACCCCCGGCTCCTCATCTGTGCCAAAAGAAACCGGGGTAAGCCAGAGTGAAGAGGGAGGGGGCAGGGAAGCATGGCCTCCCGCCATCACTGGCCGCCTGCATGGCCGCCTGCCTGGCAGCCGGACTTCGCTGGGTGATGGAAATATGGCTGTTTAGTAGTGTTCCCCCCCCCCTTTTGCATTTTAGATATTTTTCTTAAAAAAAAAGAAGAAAAGAGCCGCCGAGACTTGCTGGCTTAGCATAGGTATTTAGAGGAGGACTGTGCAGCCTGGTTAGGGGTGTGTGGGGGAGTGTGTGTGAATGTGTGAGTGGGGTGTAGGTCTCCCCTCGTCTCCCTAAGGGTGGGTACAGGGATCATGACAGGAGCTGTCGTCAAGCCAGGATGGGCCAGGGACCCTCCACACACCCCTTTGTCCCTTCCAGCAGCCTCAAGAGGTCAGTCTCCTCATTCCCACTCTGCAGAGGAAGAAACTGAGGCTGAGATTGGTAAAGTGACTGACGTAACGTCCCACAGCCAACCAGCCAGCGGCACAGCTAGAGTTCAAACCGGGTCTGGGGCTCCTGAGGCCTGCACGGCGAGGCTGGCAGGGGCAGGTCAGGTTTGCGCAGTCCCGGAGGGGCCATGCCCCCTGCAGACGCCTGCTGTGCAGTGTGCTGCCCGCCTGGGCCAACACGGCACCCCTGGGAGGTTCCGCCCACGGGCCCCCAGGCCAGACAGAGCAGGTGGTCTGCCCAGCCTGAGAGGAGCCAGGCCTGGCCTGTGTGCATGACTAGAGGGCAGGTGGTGGCCTTGGACCTGGGGAGGCCTCCCACTGCCTGGAGAGCATGGTGACATAGCACAGCTCCTGGGTGGCTGTCATGCGATGAGCCAGCTGGGTTTACCTTGGAGTTGACATTTCCCTGGCCAACCTTTTCACTAAGTAGGCAGGTGAGTGGGTCCCCTGGAGTTTTGAGTGAGCAGGTGTGCCACCAACCAGGAAAAGTTGACTAGTTGTTTCCACTAAAAGAACCTGGAGGTGGACAGCCCGCCTTCCTTGACGAGCACTGTGCATGTCACTTGCCTGCCAGCCGCCCACTCTGATGCTCATGCTCCCGTGGGCTCAGGCGCGGTTGTGTTTAGAGTCTGTGTAGCCAGGCGCAGAGGCATGCGCCTAGTCCCAGCTACCGGGAAGGCCGAGGTGAGAGGATCCCTTGAGCCTGGGAGTTCGAGGTCACAGTGAGCTCTGATGGTGCCACTGCACTCCAGCCTGGGCAACAGAACGAGACCCTGTCTCTTAAAAAAAGAGAAAAAGGTGTGCAGCAGCCCTTCCCCTGTACTCGGCTCTTAAATTCTTGAACAGACTTTCAGTTGACCCAGTGACACGTTCCTCTCTCCTCTCCCAGTCCCCACCACCTCGCTTTGGCACTGCTGTGGACTCTGTTGTCCCTACCCTCCCAGAGTGTTCTTGTGCACCTGTGACGCCCCGGAGTGTTCGTGTGCATCTATGACAGTCCCTAGATGGAAGATGGGAAGGTCTGTGCTTTGTCAGCTTGTGGCTACCTCCACGTGCCCTCAAGACTTTACCCAAAGTCACCCTCCTGGTGAGGTCACTTCCCTACTTAAAATTGCACTCTACTCCCGCCCCACTCCCTGCCTGATTTTTCTCCAGAGCACGTGTGTGTCCTCCCACAAAGGCGGGGGTTTGTCCCCCTACAGCCCTGCACCTGGAGCAGCACCTGCTCCATCAGTGTTTGTTAAACCCACGAACGAGGTGGGTGGGGAACTGTAGCTTCGAAGGCTGCTGTTGGGACTTCTGGTTCATAACCATCTTGCCTGAATGTCGGGTGTCGCTCATAAACTGCTGGAGAAAATCAAGCCTGCCAGCCCACCCGCCCCTCCACAGCGCAGCCCTGGCTTGGCCTCCTCCTTCCTCTTCAGGACTGTGGCCCCAGCCCCTTGCTGGCTCCCTGCTCTGCTCTCCAGCCCCCAGAACACTGTCCGTATGCAAAGCTGATGGTGCCCACTGCCCAGCTCAGCACAGACTGGGGGCTCCCCGCTGCACTAATGCGGGGCCTCAGTGCTGTTGACATTGGGATGGATCATTCTTTGTTGTGGGGACTGTCCTGTGCATTGTAGGAAGTTTAGCAGCATCCATGGCTTCTACCCACTAGAAGCCAGTAACACCCCCAGTTATGACATCCAAAAACATCTCCAGATTTTGCCACATGTACCCTGGACGTGGGGGCAGAATTGCCCCAGTTTGAGAACCTTTGTGCTAAGGCCTTCGTGGTTTGACCTCTCTCCTGGTCAACCTCATCCCAAGTGGAGCTACTTTCAAGTTCTCAAAAAACTCAGGTTCCCTCCCTCCTCTCTGTCTCTGTACATGCTGTTCCCTTTTCCCAAAACACCCTTCCACCTTTCTCATCCCAATCTGTTTTAGCAGCATCTGCTTGGCCTTCCCCCCTCTGAAGACTTCCCTGAGCCCAGGCTGGATTAGGGGTCATCCTCAGTCCTCCCACAAACCCCTGAGTGTCCCCTACCAGAATGCTGCGCTCACTGACACTAGTGCCCCTGATGGTCTGGCTTCCCCCTTGGACAGGGGAGTCTTGGTACCTGGCATTTTTGTTTTCTGAATGAATCAATGAATGAATGAGGACTACCAGCTAACTTCCTCATTGACTTTTCTCCATCTTTCATTTTCAATTTGTGGATAATTTCAAAGAGATTCAAATCAAAGAGAACAGTGTAAAGAACCCCCAGGGATGAGGCGTGGTGGCTCTCACCTGTAATCCTAGCACTTTAGGAGGCTGAGGTGGGAGGATCACTTGGGGCCAGGAGTTCAAGACCAGCCTGGGCAATAGTGAGACCTTGTTTCTACAAAAAATAGAAAAATCAGCCAAGTGGTAGTGTGTGACTGTAGTCCCAGCTACTCAGGAGGCTGAGACAGAAGGATTGCTTGAGCCTAAGAGTCTGAGGTAGCTGTGAGCTAGGCTGATGTCATGGCACTCCAGCCTAGGTGACAGAGTGAGACCTTGTCTCAATGGCCCCACATTTATCAACCTTTAATCAATCTTGTGTCATCCCTTACCTACGTATCCCCCTCCTTTATTATTTTGAAGCAAATCTCAGATATATTATTTCATTGACAAATATTTTGACCTTTGTCTCTAAGAGGCAAAGTCTGTTCTTTCATCAATGTAACTAAATCACCATTATAACACCTAAAAAAGTAAAAATTTTGTCAAATGCCTTTTCTGCATCTGTTGATATGCTCATGCGACTTTTCTTCTTTAGCTTCTTGGTGTGATTGATTACGCTGATTTTCAGCTGTTGAATCAGCCTTGCGTGCCTGGGATAAACACTGGTTGATCATAGTGTATAATTCTTTTTATATATTTTTGGGTTTGATTTGCCAACATTTAGTTGATGATTTTTGCATTTATATTTATGAGAGATATTAGTCTGTTATTTTATTTTCTTGTAATGTCTTTTTCTGGTTTGGGCATTAGGGTAATCTTGTCTTCATAAAGTGAATTATGGAATATTCCCTGTGCTTCTGTCTTCTGAAAGAGATTATAGAAAATTGGTACAATTTTTTTTTCACAAAAAGCCCTTCAGTAAATGGTACAATTTCTTTCTGAAATATTTGGTAGAATTCACCAATGACTCATCTGAACATGATGCTTTCTATTTTGGAAGGTTATTAATTATTGATTCAGTTTAATAGGTATAGGCTTATTCAGATAATCTATTTCTTCACACGTGAGTTTTAGTTGATTTTGTATTTCAAGAAATTGGTCCCTTTCATCTCAGTTATAAAATTAGTGACCATAGAGTTGTAATATTTCTTTATTATCCTTTTCATGTCCCCTGTTTCATTTCTGTTATTACTAAATTACTATTACTAATTACTGTTATTACTGTATCTTTTCTCTCATTTTTTTTTTTTTTGTTAGCCTGGCTAATTGATTTTGTTGATCTTTTCAAGGAAACAGCTTTTGGTTTTGTTGATTTTTTTATTGATTTCCTATTTATTTTCAACTACATTGATTGTTCTAATTTTTTTTTCTTTTAGAGACAGGGTCTTGCTCTCTTGCCCAGGCTGGAGTGCAGTGGTATACTCATAGCTCACTATAACCTTGAACTCCTGAGCTCAAGTGATCCACCTCAGCCTCCTGAGTAGCTAGGACTACAGGCATGAGCCACCAAGCCTGGCTATTATTTAATTTTTTTTTTTTTTTTTTTTTTGTAGAGATAGGGTTTCTCTATGTTGCCCAGGCTGGTCTTAAACTCTTGGCATCAAGCAATCCTCCCTCCTTGGCCTCCCAAAGCTCTGGGATTACAGGCATGAGCTACCATGACTGGCCTAACTTTTATTATTTTTTTTCTTCTGCTTACTTTGGATTTAATTTGCTCTTTTTGTAGTTTCTTAAAGTGGAAGCTTAGATGATTTATTTTAGATCTTTCTTCTTTTCTAACATATGCATTCAATGCTATAAATTTCCCTCTAAGCACTACTTTTGCTGCATCCACAAATTTTGATAAGTTGTGTTTTCATTTTCATTTAGGTAAAAATATTTTTAAATTTCTCTTGAGATTTCTTCTTTGATCCACATGTTATCTAGAAGTGTGTTGTTTAATCTCCACAGATTTTGGAATTTTCCAGTTACCTTTATGTTATTGATTTCTAGTTTAATTCCATTGCAGTTTGAGGGCAGACATTGTATGATTTCTATTCTTTTAAATTTGTTAAGGTGTGTTTTGTGGTCTTGGTGAATGTTCCGTGTGAGCTTGAGAAGAATGTATAATCTGCTATTGTTTGGTGAAGTAATCTATGATTAATGATACTATTGAGTTCGATTCTGTCCTTACTGATTTTCTGCCTGCCGGGCCTGTCCATTTCTGATAGAGGGGTGTTGAAGTTTCCAACACTAAGGGCAGATTCATCTGTTTTTCTTAGCAGTCTTTATTGTTTGTTTCACATGTTTTGATGTTCTGTTGTTAGGCTCATGTGTGTTAAGGGTTGTTATGTTTTCTTGGAGCATTGATTCCTTAATCATTACATAAAACATTATCTTTATCCTTGATAATTTTTCTTGTTTTAGAGTCTGTTCCATTTGAAATTAATATAGCTACTCCTGCTTTCTTTTGATAAATGTTAGCATGGCCTATCTTTCTCCATCCTTTTACTTTTAGTCAATATATGTCTTTATATTTAAAGTGGGTTTCTTGTAGCAACATATAGTTGGGTCTTGTTTTTTGATTCACTCTGACAGTCTTTTAATTGGTGAATTTAGACGACCATTGACATTTAAGGTGGTTGTTGATATAGTTGGATTAATAACTATCATGTTTGTTACTGTTTTCTATTTGTTGCCCTTGTTCTTTGTCCCTATTTTTGTCTTTCACTCTTTTTCTGTCTTTGTGGTTTTAATTGAGCATTTTATATTATTCCATTTTCTCTTCTTTCTTAGCATACCAGTTATATTTGTTTTTAATGAATTTTTCAATGAATTCTCATTCATTGCTTTTGGGAATGCAAAATGGTACAGCCACTTTGGAAGACAGCCTGGCCATTTCTTAGAGAACTAAACATACTCTTACCATATGATCCAGGAATTGTGTCTCATGGTATTTATCAAAATGAATTGAAAAGTTATGTCCACAAAAAACCCTGCACACAGATGTTTATAGCAGCTTTATTTGTAACTGCCAAAACTTGCAAGTAACCAAGTTGTCCTTTAGTAGGTGAATGGATAAGTAAATTGTTGTACATCCAGACATTGGAATATTATTCAGCGCTAAAAAGAAATGAGCTATCAAGGCATGGAAAGACATGGAGGAAATTTAAATGTTTATTACTAAGTGAAAGAAGCCAGTCTGAAAAGGCTACATACTATTAATATATGATTCCAACTATATGACATTGTGAAGAAGACAAAACTATGGAGACAATATAAAGATCAGTGGTTGCCAGGGGTTTAGGGGAGAGAGAGATGAATAAGCAGAACACAGAGGATTTTTAGGACAGTGAAACTACTCTTTACGATGCTATAATTATGGACACATGTCATTATATATTTGTCCAAACCCACAGAATGTACACCACGAAGAGTGAAGTCTAGTGTGAACTATGGACTTTCAGTTGTAATGATGTATTGATGTAGGTTCATCAGTTGTAGCAGATGTACCATCTGGTGGGGGTTGCTGATAATGGAGGAGGCTGTGCGTGTATCGGGGGCATATGGGAACTCTCTGTACCTTCCTCTCAATTTGCTGTGGACCTAAAACTGCTATAAAAAAAAAACTAAAGGCTTTTAAAAAAGTAAGTAACTATAGTTCTTTTTAAGTTTATCAAATAGCTCACTGGGGAATCACGTTTTCCCGATTGGCATATATGTGTGTGTGTATAAACACACACATATAAATAATATATAATACATAGATATGGTTTTTTCAGTTTTTTAATTTCAAAATATTAAGGGGGTACAAATGTTTTTGTTACATGGATAGCTTTTATAATGCTTAAATCAGGGCTATTAGCGCACTCATCACCCAAATAGTGTTTATTGTACCTGTTATGCAGGTTTTTACCCCTCCCTCCCTCCCTCAACCCCCTTCTTGATTTTCAATGAGTTTTACTTGTGTGTGCCTGTGTGTGCCCATCAATTAGTTCCAAATTATTAGAGAGTACATGTGGTGTTTGTTTTTCCATTCTTGAGATAGTTCACTTAAGATAATGGTCTTCAGTTCCATCCAAATTGCTGCAAAAAACATTAATTCATTCCTTTTTATGGCTGAGTAGTACTCCATGGTATACATATACCATACTTTGTTAATCTACTCATGACTTGATGGGACTTGGGTTGATTCCACATCTTTTTCATTGTGAATTGTGCAGCAATAAGCAGTTGAGTGCAGGTGTCTTTTTGATAAAATGACTTCTTTTCCTTTGGGTAGATACCCAATAGTGGGATTGCTGGATTGAATGGTAGGTCTACTTTTAGCTCTTTGAGACATCTCTATACTGTTTTACATAGAGATTGTACTAATTTGCAGTTCCACCAATAGCGTGTAAGTGTTCTTTTCTCTCTGTATCCATGCCAGCATCTGTTGTTTTTGGAGTTTTTAATGAAAGCCATTCTGACACGGCAGGGTGATATCTCACTGTGGTTTTAATTTGCATTTCCCTGATAATTAGTGATGCTGAACATTTTTTCATATGTTTGTTGGTCATTTGTCTGTCTTCTTTTGAAAAGCTTCTGTTCATGTCTTTTGCCCGCTTTTAAATGGGTTTGTTTATTTTTTCTTGTTGATTTGTTTGAGTTTTTCATAGATTCTGGACATTAGCCCTTTATCAGATGTATGGTTTGCATGTATTTTCTCCCATTCTGTAGGTTGTGTTTTTGCTGTGTTGATTATTTCCTTTGCTGTGCAGAAGTTTTTAATTTAATCAAGTCCCATTTATTTATTATTGTTGTTGTTGTAATTGCCTTTGGGGTCTTAGTCATAAATTCTTTGCCTAGGCCAATATCTAGAAGAGTTTTTCTTACATTTTCTTTTAGAATTTTTATGGTTTCATGCCTTACATTTACGTCTTTTATCCATCTTGAATTAATTTGTGTAAGTAGTGAGAGATAGAGGTCCTGTTCTATTTTTCTGCATGTGGCTACCCAGTTTTCCCAGCACCATTTATTGAACAGGGCTTCTTTTCCCCAGTGTATGTTGTTGTCTTCTTTGTCAAAGATCACTTGGTTTTAATAAATAACCAGAAGCCAGAAGAAACTTTTTTTTAGAGTCAGGGTCTAACTGTGTCACCCAGGCTGGAGTGCAGTGGCTAAACCCCAGGCTCAAGCAATCCTCCTGCCTTGGCCTCCCAGAGTGCTGGGATTATAGGCATGAGCCACCAAATCTGGCCGATATAGTTAACTTGGGATTCAGATAAGGTCCAGCATTGTAATAAGTTGGTAATGATATGTCTCATTTAATCTCTAGGTTCCCTGTTCATTTCTCTTTGACTTTTTGTCACTTATTTTCTGAGGAAGCCAACCATTCACTCGATAGAGTCCCTACAGTTTGGACTTTTGCTTGCTGCACCCCTGTGGTGTTGTTTCACATGCTCCTCTGTCTCCTGTATTTCCTGCAAGCTGACAGTTGGGTCCAGTTCTTGCTCAGATTCAGGTTCCATTGTTTTTGACAATAGCCCAGAGGCAATGCTGTGTTCGACCATCAGGAGGCGCCCACTACCTGGCTTTTCTGTCTGTGATGTCAGCAGCTAGATGCCTTAATTCGGTGTGGTCTCCATCCCTGCCTGCCCCTGGCTTGCTGCAAGACTACCTAAGGTGCTCGCCTGTGACGTTTGCTGGTCCCCTGTGGCGTGTGTGGTGGGTGCAGCTTCTCAAAGGCCGAGCTCACTCTCCCCGACGCTGTTGAGTTCCCAAGACTGGTGACCAGGATCTGCTTTGATGACCGTGCTGTGAGGCTGCAGGAGGGCTCTGAGGCCAGGACTCCATCTCCCAGGAGTCAGAGGTGAGGACTTATCTCCTTGCCTCAGGATGGCTGGTATTTTGACAGGTCAAGGTGAGAGGTAGGGCACTGGGGAAGGGGAAACAGCCCTCACTGTTGGCTTCGCCTGTCGTCCCCCAAGGGGACCCACTGCACTGCCTGATATGTATAGAACCTGTTCTTCTGTCCATTATCCCGGTGGCCTGTGCCCTTGGGGTCAGGCTGGCTGGCTGGTGGTTTAAGGTGTGGATACTGGTGTTAGAGAGACCCGGAGTTGAGCCCCAGCTCCACCTTATACTGGTGCGTGACCTTGGGCGAATGCATAGTCATCTCTACATTTTCATCCCTTCTTCTATAAAACAGGTGTCATAATATTTGCACACATGCATCTAGGCTGTATTTTGTGCCCAGTCTTGTTTTGAGTGCTTTACATGTGTTAATCTACTGAGTTTTCCAAATGAGCCTATGAGGCAGGTACTACTATCTTTCCTGTTTTACAGGTGGAGAAATTGAGGCACAGGAGTTTAAGCACAGCTATGGAGCGATTGAACTGGGAAACAAACCCGATCGACCACGGAGCTCACGTTCTGGATACTGCTCTGGGCAACGCCCCCGTGAGCCTCAGTTTCTCTATATGTAGAGTGGAAGAGATAATAGTACTTACTTCCTTGGGTTGACTTGAGGCTACCCATGACATGCTCTCTTCAGCACCTGGTGCACTGTGGGTGCTTGGCACGTGCTGGCTGCGACCACACTGCTCCCAGACGCCTCCCTTTCTTTTCCCACGTTCAGCTACACACTGTCTGCCTGGGAGCACATCCTCCTTCCTCTTGCTATTTTTAATCACACTTCCTTGGAATTAGGGATTCTATATCTGGGCATCAGTGGTTATTTGTAGCTAATGTGGGAAGGCCAGGGCTTTAGGGAGACGTGGCAGCTTCTCAGGTGGGAGTAACTGGGAATACCGTGTTTATTCTGTAGGAACCACTGGCCTTGTGCCTCTGCTGAGAAAGTGACTCAGACTCTCAGGCCATTCCTTCGGGACAGAGTCCAGCTTCACCAGAGTGGTGTCTGCTGGGAGAGGTCATCTGGACGGGCGTGGTAGAGACCCTAGAGGCTTCCAGTGAAGCTGCAACCAGACAGGGCGGGCAACAGATCATTCCCTCCTCTGTCAGTTAATCCTCACAGAGCCTTGGGAATGCGGAAAACCAGGTGTGGAACTCTTGAGAAGACAGGCCTGAGACGGCCCTCTTGGCCTGGGGAGAAGCAGGCTCTGGCAGCAGTCCTAGGTTTAGGACTGAAAAGTGAGGCAGACACCGTTGGTTGCTTTCCTAATACCTATTCCTTTTGTGCTAACAAAACATTGATTCATTTGTGAACCAGTGTTCTAAGCCAGTCATGACCATTTTGTTACTATAATAAATTTCCCAGCCTCTTATACTGGACTAGTCATTTGACCCAGTTTTGGCTAATCAACCCTAAAGTGGAAGTCTGGTGAAAGGATTTCTGGAAAAGATTTTGCTCTCCTGATGAAAAGAGACGGGTACAGCTAGTATGGGCCTAGTTTCCCCCACGGTTAGCTGGCTTTGAACCCAGATGTGGTGACTAGAGCTATGGCAGCTATCTTGTGTCTATGAGGCCAAAGCATGAGGATGAAAGGTCAGTAAATTAGGGATGGCAGAGTCAGGTTCCCTGATGCCAGCAACTGCCTGCCTGTGACTTGTGTTATGTGAAAAAAAAGACCCTCCTATTTGTTTGAGCCTCTGTTGGTTGGATTTTCTGGGGTGTTTTTGCAGATGAATGTATTCCTAACTGATACAAACACAATGGCAGAGGGTGGGCTGGCCAGTCAGGGACTTCGTCTCCTCACAGGTATCTGTAGACAGTTCCTCAGGACTGCTGAGTGCTGAGCCCCCTGCTGGGCCTTGGTGACATCTGGCCAATCAGGCCCAGACCTTCCCCTCAGGAAGCTCACAGTCCATTAAGAAGAATAAGACAAATTGTATAATTGGTACAAACTGTCACACAACTCTCAGGGTACAAGAAATCCCTTTATTTTTAAAAATCAAATTAAGCCCTACTCAAGGCCATACTTGCCAAGGTTGGTAAAAACTACAAAAAAGTCAAATGGGGCGGGGGGAGGTATAGAATCATTCAGGATCAACCCAGGATCCCAGGGTTGGTCAGCCCTGGAAACCTGAGGGGACCTTTGTCTTTTTCCTTTGACATTTCTGCTGCCATCACAAGTAAACTGCAAAGTCTCAAGGCTCAATGCGATGAAGATCTATTTCTCATTCACATCACAGTCCAATGTATCAGGTTGGTGGGCTCCGGGGAGCAGGTGGGGTCTGCTTCCCACAGTCATTGGAGGACCTAGACTCCTTCCATCTGTGGCTCTGCCATCCTCTAGGTCTTCAGGGTCCTCTCAATTTAGCTGGGGAATGAGGGAGCAGGTGGCACACGGAGGGTCTTGTAGGCCAGGCCGGAAGTGGTGACATCACTTCTTTTAACACTCCATTGGCTAGAACTCATCACACGGCCACACCCAGCCACAAAGGAGGCTGGGAAATGGAGTCTGCTTCTGTGCTCAGGAGGAAGACAGAACATTGATGTTACGGGTGCAACTTGGCCCTTTAGAAGTGGAGGGCAGCATGGCACCCACTCACCCTCCCAGAAGGCACCACCATCTCCCAACTTGGAGAGCAGGTCTCCCCTCTTGCAGGGCCCACAGCCCTCCTCCCTGGTGAAGGGATTTGGGCAGACCCAGGACTGCCTTGCTCTCCAAGCCCCTGCCCACGCCTCCTCCTCCTCACAGTCCCGCTGGCAAATGTCCTGAACACCTGGAACTTCCTGGCATGAAACCTGAAGATGGGCCACCTCCAGGAACCCACCTGGGCCCAGGGATGCCTGCTTACCCTGAAACACGCACGCTCACACACATAACTGTATTTCCACTACCAGGGTTAGAACAGTTTCTCAACCTTGGCACTATGATATTTTAGGCCAGATAATTGCTGGTCATGGGGGCTGTCCTGTTCATTATAGGATTATAGCAGCTTCCCTGGCCTCTACTCACTAGGTGCTCATAGCACCCCGGCCCCTGCTCAGCTACGACAACCAAAAATGTCTCTAGACGCTGCCCAATGTCCCGTGTGTGTGTGTGTGTGTGTGTGTGTGTGTGCCAAAATCACCCTAGTTGGTGAACCACTGGGTTAGTGGATGCCAAAGCTTTAGAGAGGAAAGGCTGGTTCCTTCTTGGCAGAAGTGGGAGGTGCAGGGAGTGTGGAGAGAGGCACACATTGTTCCCTGATATATGTATAGCAGCAGAAAATAAAGCCAAGATGGCAATTCATTTCTCAGAAAGATAGTAGTTAAAATGATAATTGGATAAGATCAGCGTCTCTGTGGGGTTAGGGTCTCAAAGGCAGGACCAACAGGAGGTTGGAGGAGGCTTCACAGAGGACAAGACAGTTCAACCAAGAGGTGAAGACTCAGAGGAGTTTGCCAAGAGGGCGATGGGGGTAGGGGTTTGCAGTGGGTTTGCTATTTCCCCAGACAGGAAGCAGCATGGTGCGTCCCGGGAACTGGAGGTAATTTAAGTGGCTGGAGTCACTCCTTCGGGACCACCTGCTCCACAAGTCCCCTTCAAACTGGCTTCAGTCTCCTCCTCTCTGTTCCCATTGTCCCCTGCAGACCTCTACTGTTCCACTGGCCAGCTGTTGCGGTTTGCTTTCCCTCAAAGTCCTGTCTTTTGTTCCACGGTATCCAAGTCCCTTGCACATGGTAGGTGCTCAGAAAATTGAACGAATGCATGAATTCATAAATGAAAGAACCGATTCGTGGAGGGGTCTCATATACCAGCCTGAGAAGGTGGGATTTGGTTTGGGTAGAAGGGAGCCATTGCGGGGTTTTGAGCAGGGGAGCCCTCTGCTGCTGGGTGGAGGGTGCTTTGGAAAGGGTGGAGGCTGGGAAGGCCGCTGTGGAGATTGTCCAGGTGAGCACCGTGAGGCCTGGGCAGAGCTATTTCAGAGGAACAATTACAGGAGTTGATGACTGATTAGTCGTGGCAGAGAGGGAGTGGGAGGGGTCGGAGTGGCGCCTGGGTGTCTGGTTTGGGTGACTGGGACCTAGGGTGGGGGCGGGCTGGGCTCATAGAACAGGGAGTGGAGGGGGAGGAAGTGGAGGGGGTGTGGTGGGGCTGGAGCCTGCACGACCCCCGTGGGGAGGAGTCCAGCAGGTGGATGGAGTCCGGAGTCTGAAGGAGGCAGTGACCGGGAGAAAACACACACAAGACCATTTTGAAGGCGCAGGCTGTACTTATTTCTGCATACAGGCAAGGCGAAGGCAGCAGCACTGATTGGGTAAAGGAAAGGCTTGGGGTTGCGGATGGAAGCTCAGCTTTCCTGCGAGGTGGGGCAGGCGGGACTGCCGGGCGAGGCTGGAAGGCTGCCTCTGGGACCCAAAGACGGGTCTCTCCGGGAGACAGACTTGGCAGGGTGGGACGTCTGACATTTCATTTTAAGCGACTCCTGATACGTAGTTATCCTTCATCATAGAACTCAGTAATAAAAAGGCAAATAACCCAATTAAAAATGGGCAAAGCATCTGAACAGACATTTCTCCAAAGAAGACACGCAGATGGCCAACAGCACAGGCAAGACTCTTGACATCGTCAGCCTAAGGGAAATGCAAACTAAAACCGCAATGAGGCACCACTTCACATCGTGGGGAAGCCATAATCAAAAAGACAGGCGTTGCTGATGGGAACATTCAGTGGCGCAGCTGCTGTGGAAAACGGTCTGCACGCTCCTCAGAAGGCCGAACATAGCGTGACCCAGCAATTCCACTCTAGGGAAAACCCAAGAGAAATGAAAACATACATCTGTAAGAAACCTGTTCATGAAATGTCCGCAGCAGCACCGTTCACAATAGCACGAAGGTGGAAACAGCCCGATGCCCACCCGCCGACAAACGGATGCGCAGGGGCTGTTCTGCAGTCTCGAAACGCAGCCGAGTGTGATCGGCGCTACAGCGGCGGCGAGCCTCGAAAACGCGCCACGGGAAAGCCGCAGACACAGAGGGCCACACGCCGTAAGGTTCCGTTTATACGAAACGTCCAGAAGAGGCAAATCTGTAGAGACAGACAGCAAATTAGTGGTTGCCAGGGGCTGGGGAGGTGCAGACGGGCAGCGACTGCTAATGGGGAGGTGCTTCTCTTTGGGGTGGTGGAAATGTTCTGGAATTAGATCAGGGTGATGCTTGCACAACATTATGAATGTGTTAAAAAACCACTGAACTGTACACTTTAAAATATGAAATTTTAAATTTTCAATGTTTAAATAGTAAATTTTGTCAATAATACTTTTTTAAAATCCCCATTTAGGGAATTCTCTGTACTTTCCACTCAATTTTTCTGTAAACCTAAAAGTGCTCTAAAAATGAAGTCTAATATATAAAACAAGACAAACAGGAAGCGGCCCTGAGGAGTGTACAGCGTGTGGCCCTGGGCCCTCAGTCCCCCTGAAGGCCACTGGACACTGGGACGCCCCCAGTCCCGGCACAGCCTGTGCCCCCCATCCCCTGGCTCATTCTTTCCTCCCTTTGAGGGAGGACTGAGCTTCCTACAGGGTCAGCAGAGGCCACCTGCCTAGACCCGGACAAAGGGCTTGTTGCCTTTAACCCTTGTGACTGCCCCATGAGGAATGGGCTCGGGGGGTCATCTGCCCCAGGTCCGTCAGTGGGTAAGTGGCAGAGCCGGGGTGGACCGCAGTGTGTCCGGCGGTTTGGCTCGCTCCTGGGCAGTCCCTGCACGGCCGTGTCTCAGTGTGCAGACACACACACAGCCACTGCTTAGAAACACAGACACACTCACACAGGCACACTCACACAGCCACTGAAGCATGGACACACACTCCCCCGTACACGGGCTCTCACACACCCCCACGGCACTGAAACGCGGACATACACACTCACAGACACACACTGAAATAGACACAGATATGGAAACACACACGCTGCAACACACACACACACGGAAACACAGAGCCAGACACTGACACACTCTCGCACTAGGGGCTGGCTCCTGCTGCTGCAGAAAGTGCTGGTGACGTAAATGCTGGGCTGGAGGAGGACGAAGGCTGGCAGGAGAGGCAAGGTTGGCTTTCAGTTTCCTGTGGCCTGTGGGTCACTTTGACCCACCCGGGCCGCCCCGTGAGACACTTGGCCATCTGGTGCCCAAGCAGTCCACTGTGGGTGCTCACTGAACGGGGGTGGGGCCTGGTGAGTGGGCGTCAAGGGTCAGGGAGCAATTCCGGGACCAGGGCAAGGTGCTCTGGGGGCCACCCCCCTTTAAGGGCTGACTTCCCTCCCATTCATCAACATCAGAATATCAGAACCTCTCGGTGTGGGCCCCTTGGGTACCAGACACCAAGGGTCACAGCTAATGAGGACAGTATCAGTGTGGTGATGGTGGCGATGGATAACCAGCATTTACTGAACACCTTTCATAGGCCAGGCACTGCGCTAAGAGCACTACCGCCTTTGACCCTCACAGCAGGCCTATGCGGTGAGCACTATTTTTGTACCATTGTTACACAGACAGGGAAACAAAGATCTGCTGAAGCTCTCGCCGCTGGCAAGTGGTCAAGCCAGCCCTAGGACTCAGGCCCAGTGGTATCGGTCAGCCATTGCTGCAATAGCGCTGCATGATGGATCTTCCCCAGCTCGGCGGCCTACAGCAACCCGCGTCTGCAGCGGAGTGCAGATTGGCCGATCCGGTCTGCAGGCCGCTGGCCCTGCCCAAGTTCAGGTCCCTTCTACGTGAGTTTGTTCTGGGGCCCAGACGAAGGGACCCCAGTCACCAAGATACGTGCTTCTTGTGGTAGGTCATCAGAGCACAAGAAGCCAACCCAAACTGCACAAGCATATTGAAGGCCTCAGCTTATGTCATTCTCATCCCATGGGCCAAAGCAAGTCACATGGTCTGGCCCAAAGTCGATGGCACAGGGCAGTGTGCTCCACCCATGGTGAGAGGGGAAGGGTGGATAATAAGCATCAACCTCTCACTCAGGCTTCCCTAAGAAAGCTGGGGTCACAAGCAACATGCGGCCCCGCTGCCACGAGTGCCCGGAGGTGAACAGAACGGGGCCTCGAGTCAGGCCGTCAGGGGCCAGGATCCCGGCTCCAATCCTTCCTGGCTGTTGCTAAACCTTTCTGGGCCTTGCTTTTCTCATCTGTAAAATGGATTGTTATGAGGTAGAAGTGGGCTAATGCGTATCAAATGCTTGGCAGAAGGCCAGCACGTAGAAGTCCTGAATACACGGTGGCTGATATTACTAGCTATGATTTAGCTGTTCTCAACTGGGGCCCAGTAACACCCTCCTTGGAGCCATTTAGAAATGTCTGTGGGGTGTTTTGGGTTGGGGCCAAGGGCCAGGGATGCTTAATATCCTGTACTTTGCAAGACTACTCACATCACAAAGAACATCTGTCTCAGATGCTAATTGCCTTCATAGAGAAAGTTGAAAAGCTTCTAATCCAGGACTTCCTGTTTCAGGTGAGGAGGCCTCGGGCAATGGCTTCGAGCAGGTCTGGGCTCCTTCTGGGTTGTCCCCTTGAGTCGTCCAGGATTTCTGAGAGTCTATTGCTGCTGGGATATTGACTCGCTCCTAGGTGATTTCTCTTCGATCTCAGAGCACATGGCTTCTCTCCCACCGGGCATCATGAGGGGGGCAGGGATGTCAGCATTAACAAGGACACATCGACCAAGCAGCAAGGGCTGGGGTGACAGCTTGCCCCGCTGTCAGCCTCAGATGCTCACTGAGACCCAGCTGCATCTGAGCTGCTCTCCTGAGAGGGGCTTTAAACACCCCATGAATCTTACAAATCAATAAGAACAACACGTCTGGGGTGGTCATTCAGAGGACGAAACAGCAAATAGCAAAATGCCACATGCCTCTGCAGAGGAGAGACCTGCCATTCACCAGTGATCACAGCTCCCTGTGGAGGACACTTCCGGCACTGGGGACAGAGCAGCATGCAGATGACATTCCTGCCCAGAAATGCAGAGCCTGCAGTGAATCATGAGGTGGCGGCCTTGGACAAATCCACCTGAGCAGTTGTCTACACAATACCCGGCTTGTGCTCTCCAAAAACGTCAACGTCTTTCTTGAAGGACAAAGACAGATCAAAGAGTGTTCCAGATCAAAGTCTGCTAAAGGCAGCATGTGATCCTAGACTGGAGGCTGGATCTGAGAAAAAATGCACCATAACGGACATTATCAGATCAGTCAGTGAAATTCGAATATGGTTTGTACATTAGATAATACCATTGTATCTATGGTAAACTTCCTGATTTTGACCATTGTACCGTGTTTTTGTAGGAGAATGTCTTTTGTCTCAGGAGATTGGGGGGGTGAAGAGTCTGCAACTTATCCTCAAATAGTTCATAAAAAATAACTATATAGAAACAGAGAATGCAAATGCCAGAAAATGTTAAGAGGTAAATCTAGGTGAAGGGTATAGTGTGTTTACTGTACAATTCTTGCACCTTTTTTGGTGGGTTGGAAAATTTTCAAGGTAAAAAATTTTAAAAGTCACTTAAAAGTTACAAAAGGCTGCTTCACTTAAATTAATAATTCAAGAGATTGCTAAGACTAAGGCTTATGTGTCTTTTTGAAAAAAGGCACAAAGAGAAGTTGTGTTGGTAAATAGTGCAAATAAAACACTATTCTAATTAAAAAGAAAAACACGTGGGAAAGCATCACTAATACAGGAGGGAAAAGGCCAAGTAAAATAAAGTGTAGTTATTCAACTCTAAATTAACAAACATTTTTGGACTAATACTCTATGCTGGTGAGTATGCAGTGAAATGGAAACTTTACGGTTCCGCAGGTGCGCGGACATTTACAAAGTAGTTTGGCTGCCTGTGTCATCTGTGCTTCTGGGGTCAATGCTAAGGAGATAATCAGAAACAAGACTCCACACGTTAAGTGGACCCATGTGCCACAAGAGAAAAAGTGTCTTTGCTGAGGTCCTCCCCAGTCCTTCACTCTGACCAGGATTGCCTTCCACTCTTGAACCCTGCCCCTCTCCCCTTCCCGGGCATAGCGCTGCCAAGCAGTTTTCCCAGGCTGTGGAAATGGCCTATACATACGTGATTCACCTCTGGGGCTGAGGACTGCTTGTTACCTGTCGCGCCCTTGCGCCTGCTGGTCTCTGCAGCACTCAGCCGCACTCCATGCTCCAGGCCCTGCCCCACTCCACACCTCTAATTGGGAAATGCCATCTTCTTATACAGTCTGGTCACCAGCCCCTCCCCTGGCCACTGGCGCTCACGAGGCTTGGTCACCAACCCGCCCTGCGGCAGTTATAGTGTTCCACGCCCTCAGCCACCACTGTCGGTCCGCAGGGGGATACCTGACCCAGGCTGGGCCAACTAACTAGACTTCATTCCTGTTTTTTGTTTTTTTTTTAAATATTGTCTAATTTCAAAACATTGGGAGATTTTTTTTAGTTATCTTCTTGCTTTCTAGCAAGCAATTCCACTGTGTTTAAGAGAGTAAACTATGATTTCAGTCCTTTGAAATGCGTCGAGATTGGCTTTATGCCCCCAGCACAAGGTCTGCTCTGGCAGATGTTCCGTGTGAACTGGAGAAGGAGGTGTGTTCTGGAGCAGAGTTGGGCGGATGTCGGCAATGTTGTTCAAATCTATAGCCTTACTGATTTTCTCCTGCCTTTCTCTCAGTTACTAAGATAAATATTTTAAACTCCACAAGATAATTTTACTGTTACAAACACCTAACATTCATTTAGACTGACCTACGCATGTGCCTTTTTCATTCCTTCCTATGCTCCCGGGCTTCCACTTGGGATCATTTTCCTGCTGCCTGCTGACCCCCCCACGGTATTTCTTTTCAGGCTGGGTTTGCTGGTGATAAATTCTCTTAGCCTTTGTTTGTCTGAAGATACCTTTACTTTGCCTCCATTTCTGAAGGATAATTCACTGGACTAAAACTCAGTTTCGGCCTCATTCATTCATTCAGCAAATATCCACCGAGTGTCTTACGGGCGCCAGGTGTGCACCAGGTGCCATGGGAGACATGGCGGTGGGCAAAGCAGACCACAGAGAGACTGTCCTTGCTCTCCAAGAAGAGAAGGGCAGAGAAGCCTGGCAGGGGCAACGGGATGTGGAAAGGCCTTGTGGCTGGAAGGAACTGCAAAGGGCCAGCGTGGCTAGAGCGGAGAGGGCGAGAGGGGCTGCTAGGGTGGGCCGGGCCTGGGCCATGCAGGACCTTGGGGGCGCGGTGAGGAGGAATGTTCTGCCTTCATCCTTAGAGGAGCAGTCAGGCTTTGCAGAGAAGCAAGGACTGGACTGGGCCTTGAAGGTGGGCGTGGTGAGAAGCTGCAGGGGAGAGGGCGGGCACGCGATGCCCTCTGAGCACCAGATGAGCAGGTGCCGGAGCTGGAGCTGGGCTTCTCTGGGACCCCATCTAGGCCCAGGGAGCAGCATGGAAGGCCAGGCTTGCCTGGGGCGGCAGGGGTCAGCCCACCCCTTCCTCCGCTGTGTGACTGTGGATGAGTTGCTTTCAAGGAGTCCGTTTCCTCGTCTGCAAAGCCCGACTCACACTCCCTACCTCACAGGGCTGTTGTGAGGCGTAAAGAAAATGGTGCTCCTAAAGCACTGAGCTCAGGCCCTGCAGCCTGCGAGAGCTCAGACAGATTAGCTATCGTTCTTTCACGGTTAGGATTTTCTTTTCTACTCTGAGAGTCAGAGAGGGTAAGTCACTCTCCCAAGGCCACACAGCCAGGAAGTGGTGGAGCAGGGACTTCAATCTCCAGAGGTGGGTTTGATCTCTTATTTGCATGGTAGACTCGGTCACCCTCTCCATTCCACAGAGGCCCAGAAAAGTGACTTTCCCAAGGTCACCCAGCTTGGGAGTGGCAGAACTACAGTATTCATCTGTCCATTGTTTACTGAGCCCCTGCTTGTGCCAGGCACGTGCCAGCTGCCTGGGAGAGAGTTGTGGACAAACACACGGAAGTCCCTGCCTTAAGCCGACTGCGGTGGCACGCTCCTGTAATCTCAGTACTCGGGGAGCTGAGGTGGGAGGATCGCTTGAACCCAGGAATTTGAATCCAGAGTAGGCAACAGAGCAAGACCCTGTCTCTGGAAAAAAAAAAAATTTCTGCCTTCAAGAAGCTCCATTCTGCAGGGGGCGGGGGTGTTGGTGGGGAGGGTAGAGGGAGGGGACTGACACTACAGAGAATACATAAGCACAGTAAATACATTTGTTAAATGGTGATCCTTATCTGTGGGGAGAAATACAGTTGGGAAGGGCATGGAGCAAGTGTGGTAGAGGGTCAGCATGGTACCTTGGCAGAGCCCCAAGGGCAAGGGAAGGAGGTGGGAGGAAACCTTTGGGAAGAGCATCCCAGTCAGCAGAATGGCAGGTGCAAAGGCCCTGAGGTGAGGGTGTGCCTGGGGTGTCCCAGGAGCAGCAAGGGGGCCAGCAGGAAGGCAGGGGCTGTGCACTGTGGATGCTGAGGGGGCAGAGAGGGCCTGCCAGCACCGATGTCCTTGCTGGTGTTTTCCAGGCTGGCTGAGGCTATGGCGGATGGGGTTCAGGCGACTTCATTCCTGTGTTCTCTGGCCAGAAAATGGGAGATCATGGGGAAAAGATTTCTTCCAAAGGCCAGGGTGGAAGGAAGTGGGGAGGGAACTCATCGTCAGGGCAACCATCTCCTAATGCCCTCTGCTCTGCCCTGCCCTGCTCCTACCCTGGCTCTTGCTGAACCTGCCACTCTCTCGTTCCTGGGCCCACCATGGGCAATATGAGGGCAACCAGGCTTGCATCTAGCCAGGGGGCTCTGGGCATTGGGGCCATGGCCCCTAACTACCCTCCTAGTTTTAAAGAACTTCCAATGACAGCAGCGTTTCTGATGCCCTGCAGTGCATGCCGTCTGGACAGCAGCTCTGGCCGCCCATCCTGGCCCCTTCTCACCCCATCTTCTCCTCCTGGGAACTTCACAGGCCCCTGAGCCAAAACCCAGCTATCCTGGCCCCAAGTGCCAGGCTGGTCCCAAGTCTCCGCAGAGTGTCCACAAGTGTGATCTTAATCTCGGCATCTCAATTGCACAGAAAGAAGGGAAACAAATGCTTCCTCAGAACCCACCGCATGCTGGGCATTTTTGTGCGAGATATTACCTATAATCCTCAAACAGCCTCACTCAAGAGATATTATTAACCCGTTTTATGAACAAAAAATAGATTCAGAGTAGGGAAAGGTTTAGGTTTTACCCAATGTCACCCAATAAGCAAATGTTAATTTTAGTAGTAAAAGGCCATCTTAGTGGTTGCTGGGAGCTGACACAGCCTGATTCCGTACTGGGGGCGGGGAGTGGAGGCAAAGCCCAGAGAGGCCATCTGGAGGTTTGCCCTGGAGCAGACTGGGAGATGTTCCGTGATAAATGGCTTCTCATATCTGAAGAGTTATCAAGGGGCAAAGAGAGATAACCCTCAGGGTAGAAAGAAGTTCTACTTGTTAAAGCTTAGGGAAGGGTGACTTTGGGTCAGCGGGTGTCATGAATAAACACCCTTGTCCAACAGTGGAGCAGGCCACCTCAAGAGGTGGCAAAACTAGCAGAGCGACTTCCATTTGCCAGGGGTGCTGCAGAAGGAATATTCCAGTGAGGGAGTTTGGCCTGGATGGTTTCCCTGCAAACTCTCAGACCTGGGAGCTCCCGAATGGCCCAGGCAGGGACTTTTGACCCAAAGTATCTTTGGCAGGAGGTTTTTGATCCAAATGGTTTCAAGCTGCAACTCTGGCTTCTGGGTAGGGTGTTTGTTTTTCACAGAAGGACAGTGGCAGGGGGTGGGGTAAGTTAGGGGTGGATTGCATCGGTTCTGGTGTGACCTCTGATGTTTGCCTTTCTTTGTTCCCAGATAAAGCAAACACAAAACTTCATTTTCTTGGCTTAATGAAACAACAGGAGTGACCAGGTAGGTCAGCAGAACACCGGGGCTTTGGTGAAGTGGACACGTGGTAGGGGTAGAAGGTAATGCTTGCTAGGAGCCCTCCCACTGGGAGGCTCCCCAGAAATGGTTCTGACTCCAACAGGCTCTGACTGGACACGCTGAGCCAGGAAAGGCTCCTGAGACTTGTGACAGTGGTCAGTCAGAGAACTAGTCTTTAAGCCTGTCTACCCAGCCCTGTTGGTCACTTCCCATGGGTAAGTTCTGGGGCAATGAGTTTTACTGGCATGTATTTATTTTTGAGGAAAACGCACTCAGTCACAGAGCTAGTGCATGCTCCAAAGCCAGCATCCATCCTGCCTGTCTCCTTGGTCTGCCCGTCCCATTCTACGGATATTGTGAAGACTGGGACTATCTGTAAAGCAGTCACTGAGCAAACAGTGGCTGCCCAGTAACTGCTCAATACTGGTAGGTGCTGCATGCCAAGGTAGAGAGAAGTGGGCCACTCCAATCAGTAAGCAGCTGATGTTGCAGAAGTCCTACCCGGGCCCCCAGCAGGCTGGGTGACTGAGCACATCGTGGGCCCTTTGTGTCTAATTCTCCATATTATGTAACACCTGGCTACAAAGGGGTTTTCTTGGGACCCAATTACCTAAACTCTTCCCTCCCACTTGCTCCTGTGTCACTACTCCACAGCTCACTAGTCTTTTCTCAATTCCTGAAGCAACTTCACGGCTGTCCTGTCTCCTGGCCTTTTTGCACATGCCATTCCTCTTTCTTCCTAGTCTGCCCTGCCTCCACGCTTGGCACGTCTGGCACCTCCCCTGAACATCTAAGGCAGTATCCCGGCTACCATCTGACCTAGTCCCCAGTTTTTTCTATCATAATACTTATCCAAATTAAAACCTTTTATTCACATCTTGTCTTTTGTCTCCGTTAGGAGGCAGTGAGGGCAGGGACTTTGTGTCGCTGCCTGCAGACCCCTCAACACACAGACGTGTTCAGCAAATATTCGCGAGTGAATGAGAGAATGAATGAAGGAACCAGTGAGGGGAGGAAGGGTCTCTGGCTGAGCGAAACATCCTGGGGGCGGCGGGGGCGGGAGGCTGCGGGCTGTGCCTCGCCTGCACCGCCTCCAGGCGAAAGCGAATTTCAGAAGGGGGCGGGGGGCCACAGCTGTGTGTGGCCTGGGCCAAAGTCCAAGTCCGCAGGGGGCTGCGCGGGAAGCTACTTATATCTATACCCGCGGCCGCCGGCCTCTAGCCCCACCGCCACCAGCCAAGGACAGGGACGCCAGGTCAGTTGGAAGGCCGGGTGTAGGGATCGGGGACCAAAAGGACAGGGAGGGAGGCCGGACCTAAGGGGACACTGCCGCATGATCGCCTTGGAACCGGCTGGCTCTGCCGCCAGCGATACTGGGACTTGTAGTTCTCGGTTCCTCCAGACGCCGTCGCGAGCCCCAGAAAAGAGGCACTTCTCGGGGACGGGGAACTACATTTCCCAGAAGGCCGGGAGAAGTTGGGGTCCCGGGAAAGCGCCCCGGCCGGCGGCGCTTCCCCGGCGCTATGGGGTGGGTTCCGGGGGCTAGCGGCTGCACTAGGGCCCCGCGTGGTCCCTCCTGAGGCGGCCCCCCGGGTGAAAGGATCTGGGGTCCGTGGAGCCGAGCCTATGAGCAGCTCGGCGGCGGGGCCCGACTGCTGCGGAGGCCTCGGCAATATTGACTTCAGGCAGGTACTGCTCGCGCCAGGCAGCTGCGGAAACCCGGAGCGGGATGGGGAAAGCTGGCCGGGTGTGCGGGCCGGCACCGCCTCCAACGACGGGTGGGCGGGGCCACCCGTTACCAGGCAACGGGGCGGGGCGTGGTGAGGGGCGGGGCGGCGTGTGTCGGCCGGTGTGTAAGCCTCGGCTTGCGTGTGTGCGCCCGCGTGCGCCTGTGAGAGTGTGTGAGTCTCTGAGATTGTGTGTGTCTGGGGTCTCACATGTGAGTCTCTGGGATGGTGTGGGTCAGAATTGCTCTGACAGTGTGTGTCCGGGAGTGTGAGTGTGACCGAGCATGTGCGAGGTGGAGGAGGCCGCGCACACGGGTTGGGGAGTGTGTTGTGTGGGTGGAGAGCGTGTGCACGTGTGGGAACCCTCGGGCCCCTGCTCCAGTCCATCCCCCAGCGGGCGGGAGGCCGCTCTAGAGCGTGGCTGGACCCTGCCTGGGTCGGCTGGTGGGGTGGGCCCGTGGCTCGGGACCTGGCCTGCCCGCTGAGGCTCTCCCTCTACAAAGCCATAGGCCATGGTTTACCTTTCCCGGCTTCTCCTGAGACCCAAACTTCCCATGGATTTTCCTCTTTCCTGCACTCTCCCCTGTATCCAGGCTCCTGCTTAGATTCTTTGTCCACCTTTTCATCACCTGCTTTTCATGGAGCCAGGAAGATGTATCTATTTCATCCATTGCCTTCATTCCTTACTCATGGTTGCATTTATTCATTCACTGATACAGTCCTGGTGTCAGGACAGTTAAGGGTCTCCTCTCACTGAGCTTTCATCTGGTGAGGGAGACAATAGGCCTGGAAACAGAAAGTTCTCTGAAGGAGATAACGCCTGTCATTGTTTTAGATAGTAACTGGTGGACAGGTGGGATTGAAATCTCAATAAGGTGTTTCCGCACTCTGAGGGAGGTGACCTGGGACCTGAAAATGATGAACCGGTGGGGCAAGATTCCCCAGTGCACAGGCCTTGAGGGGGACAAGAAGAGAAGGCTGGCAGCTGCCCCAAGGGAGTGCAGGACAGTTGACGTGGATGGGCATGCAGGAGAAGAGGGGAAGACTATTCTTATTTTAGTAAACTTGTCACTGAGGTACAATATCTAGTCAGAGGAGTGATGGGTCTTGTGTGTACGCTCCCGCGTTTTCAGCACGCGAACCTATCCATGGTAACTATGCAAATCAACATAGTAGGTTACCACCAGCCCCAGGGCTGCCCCTGGAGGACATACAGGCAAAGGCCACTGGAGCATCTCTGGACTCATATGGTCAGTGGCAGGGCTGTGGATCATGTTTTCCACCACAGCGAATCACAGGTGGAAAGGGCACTTGGAATGCCAGGCCTGGCTTAGGGGCAGACGCTTTCTGGAGGAGAGATTCCCTGTGGAAGGGTGGGTCACCCTTAACTCGGGTGAAGGAGCTTGGAGCCACAGGACAGAATGCAAGGTGTAGTGTCCCCCAACCCTCCCAGACCCAGCTAGGGGGCCTGCCTGAAGGCAATCGAAGCAAGGCCTGTGTTCCAGCCCCAGAAGCAAGAGTGAGAGCCTCAGCCAGTGGGCAGGGGAAGACTGAGGGGGTGTGGGCAGGGCTTTCCTTGCTCTTTCTCCTTTCCCTCCAGAGCTTGAAGGGGCCGTGCAGCTGGAGAGAGCTGGAGCTGGGGGCCAGGTCAGGGTGACCCTCATTGACGAACATTCTGTTTTTCTACTGCTGCCCTTGTTGGTAACAGTTAAGCTTCCTGTTGCCAAGGAATTTTTCTTAAAAAACAAAAAAACAAAAAAAAAGAACAAAAAAAAATCAACAGCATTCAGTATTATGTGTTGGTCTTATGCGAGAGCTCTCCTCCCTCCTTTGTCAAAGTTTCTGGTTTTAAAATATGTCAGTCCCTGGCCTGAGTTTCAAGGTTTTTCTTCACTCCGTGGGCATCTGAGTTGCAGGATTTCAGGGTGCTAACCCTGTGTTGTCCAATAGAAACATCATGTGTCACATATGTAATTTAAACTTTTCTATTGGCCACATTAACTTAGTAAAAAGAAATGGAAAATAGAAAAGAAACATAAAAAATAATTTTAACAATATATTTTATTGTTATCAAAACATGCATCGGGGCCGGGCACGGTGGCTCACACCTGTAATCCTAGCACTCTGGGAGGCCGAGGCAGGCGGATTGTTTGAGCTCAGGAGTTCGAAACCAGCCTGGGCAAGAGTGAGACCCCGTCTCTACTAAAAATAGAAAGAAATTAATCGGACAACTAAAAATATATAGAAAAAATTAGCCGGGCATGGTGGCACATGCCTGTAGTCCCAGCTACTCGGGAGGCTGAGGCAGAAGGATCGCTTGAGCCCAGGAGTTTGAGGTTGCTGTGAGCTAGGATGACGCCAAGGCACTCTAGCCCGAGCAACGCAGTGAGACTCTATCTCAAAAAAAAAAAAAACAAAAAAACATGCATCGGAGCAATCATTTCATCCCGTGGCACTCCAAGCCCTTGAGAGCCACCTGTGGCTAGTGGCTGCCACATAGTACTGAACAGTGCCACTGCTGGGTGCCATGCCCTCAACCAGCTCTCTTCCGGGCCCGCTTCAGCTGGTATGGAATCTTGGTTTTGTTTGTAATTTAAAAACATGACCCATCGGGACGAGGAGTGTGCCTGCTGTAGCCTGGTTGCCCAAGGCCCTTCTTGCCTCTCTGTGTCCTCCCTGCCATGGGATTCTCACTTCTCAACCGGGCAGCTGCGTGAAGCAAGCTGGCCGGCAGGTGGATGGGCACAGGGCCTGTGACTTGCTGTCCACAAGCAGGGGCACCTCCAGGATTCAGAAGGCGGCCCCACTGGGGTTGCTGGCTTCTTGGAGCACCCAGGCTGGCAGAGCACACTGAGGTCCCCAGAGCAAGGGGACAGTCCATGTGGGCCCCTTTCAAGCCCAGATATCAGGTCCCTTTTCCACAGGGACTCACCTGCTCAGGTGAGCATATGGGCAGTGAAGTCACTAACTCGGTGTAAGTGTCAAGAAGTGTGTTTCAGTTTCCTGGTGTGTAGAGTAGGGGTAGTAACGGGGCTGTGGCGAAGACCAGGATGAGATGAGGGTGGAGAGATGCATTATTAATTGTCAAGGGCAGCTCACCTGAGGGTGTCTGCAAGCGGCAAAGCCCCTGTGTTAAGGAAGCTGAGAGACCGGGTAGGGGGCAGGTCTCCCTGGTTGCACAGTCCCCACGTGCAATGTGGGCAGTAAACCACTGGAGGTGAAACCCCAATGGCAGGTGTGGGGTGTCTGAACTGCCTTTCAGGGAAGGATGTTTGCCTGCTACTCAAAATTGTTTTTAGAAATCTTTCAATTTTATCACCCCAGTTAAAATAAACACCAGGTCATTATATGAGATAACTTGTTTTGTGATGTTTTCAAGGACCTCAGTTTTGTCTTCCGTAATTTTTGACTCCGTCAAGACTGACCAGGGCTGAGGCTCGTGGTAACCTTGGGCAAGACGCAAACTCTGGGATCCTGTTTCCTCTGCTTCTGTTGAGACGATGATGCGGTTTTTCCTCCTTTGGTTGTTAATAGGGTGAATTATATTGATGTTTTGAATGTTGAACCGGCTCTGAATTCCTGGGGTGACCCCTACTTGATCCTGATGTATTCTCCTTTGTATATGTTTCTGGATTTGGATTTTTATGGCTTTATTTATGGGGAATATTGGTTTGCACTTTTCTTTTCTTGTATCGTCTTTGTCTGCTTTTAGTGTTAAGGTAATGCTGGCCTCATAAAGTGAGTTGGGAAGTGTTCCCCCCCTCCTCTTCTGTATTCTGGAAGAGATTGCGTGGAACTGGTATTCTTTTTCCCTTAATGCTTGGTAGAATTCATACAGTGAAACCATCAGAGTCTGGAGCATTCCTTTTTTGGAAGGTTCCTTTAATAGATATAGAACTATTTCTTCTTGAATGGATTGTGGTAGTTTGTGTCTTACAAGGATGGTCCATTTCATCTAAGTTATCGAATTTGTGGGTGTAGCTTGTTCACAGTGTCCCCTTATAATTTTAATGTTTGTGAGGTCAGTAGGGAGGTCCCCTCTTTTATTTCTGGAATTGGTAATTGTGTCTTCTCTCTTTTTCTTGGTCTGTGTGGCTAGAGGTTTATCAATTTCATTGAAACACCCCCGCCCCCCATAACCAGCTTTAGGTGTGATTTTTTTTTTTTAATTTGATTGATTTTTGCTCTTATCTTTTATTTTTTCCTCTTGGCCTGCTTTGGGTTTAATTTACTCCTCTTTCTGAGGGCAAAGCTTATATTACTGATTTGAGACTTTTCTTCGTCACTGATATAAGCTATTTCCCCCTTAGCTCTGCCTTGCCAGAATCCCACAATTTTTGATGTGTTGTATTCTCATTTTCATTCAGTTCAAAATATTTTTCAATTTCCCTTGAGCCTTCCTGCTTGACCTATGTACATATTCTTTAATGGATATCTTTCTGTTATTGATTCTGGTTTTAATTCTGTGGCGGTTGGAAAACGTACTTTGTGTGCTTTTTGTTCTTTTAAGACTTGTTGCATGCCCACTCTGCCCATGCCAGGGCGAAGGTCGGCCAGCTTACTGTCACTGCTGTCTGCTACACGCACTGTGCGTTCAGATCAGTATATGCAGCAGCAGCGACCTAGCAGGCTTTGTCCTGGGCCCTGAAAGGTGAAAGTACAGAAAAGGGGCGTGACACCCAGGACCGAGCAGGGGAACGAGAGGGGTAACTCCCGGTGGAGGAAAGCGGGTCCCACCATGGGCCCCATGCCCACCAGTGAGGGAGCACACGAGCCATCCCAGCTTCCTGCATGTGGCCCGGGACACACGTGCTGACTCAAGAATGAATGAATGAGTGTCTTCACCTTCCTGAAAGGAGTTATGGGTTTGGGGAACTCGAGTAGCTGTTGGCCATTTGTTTTGCTATGGGATTTAGGAACACTTCAAAGCAATGTTTCCTTCTAGGAATTGTCTGCCATTGTCAGTTGTATTAGAGATCACTGTCACCCTGTGCCATTCTAAGATGGTCTCTGCTGTCCAGGCCTTGCTTGGCCTCCAATTCCAGCATTAGGGTCAGTGTCTCCTCTCTGGCTCTTTTTTTTGGGATGCGTGTCTTCTCTGGAGGGCTCCTCCAGAGAGGGAGAGAGGCGACCTGGGTCTTTATTAGTTGACGTTAAGCAAGCAGAGTGAAGGGACAGACAGCCTCAGCGCCAGAACACCCCGTGCACCCTGCACTTTTACACCTGGCCTCTCCTCTGTCCGGAAGATAACACTGGTGGTCGGTCTCATTACCCCCATCCCACTGGAGGGAAACCTGGGCTCAGACTGGTCACGGGAGACTTGCCGTGGTCACTTCCAGGGGTGGTGAAGCTCTGCCCCAGCCCAGACGGTGGCTGCCAAAAGAACCCAGGGTCCTTCCAAGCCAGGTGGCCCTCAGTGTAGAAAAAATGGGGTGGGGAGGCTGCCTTAATGTGAAACATCTTCCTTCACTTCTACCAGAGAATGAAATTCTTAGAGGAAGAAGATCTGGCACATTTGTTCTGTGTCTGTGTGCCAGGCATGAGGCGCTAATAGTTAGAGCCAAGTTTGCCCAAAGTGAATGTTGCCCGCATTCAGCTGACGATGCCAGGGCATGAGTGCAGCTCTGGGAGAGGCAGGGGGCTGTGATGCCAAGGCACATTTTGTAGTGGTGGTGGGTCCGGATTGAGGCCAGCACCCTCTAGCCCCTCTTCCTCCTGCTCTTTGATGTGTGTGATATGTGGCTTGCGATCGATGTAACTTTGCCTCTCCAGGCCTGCTGTTTGTCCAGGTGTCAGGCCTGCTGTTTGTTTGGGTGTCACAATGTGACATGTACCCTGGGTCCTGTTGACCTGCTGCAGTTCATTCCCTAACAACAGAACGTCGCTCCCAAGAGTCCCCTCGTCCCCCAGTGAACTTAAGTTGCTATGAGGTTCTTCCTTATTGACTCTATGGAGTGCCAGTAGCTGAGCCCATTCACCGGTGACCTGCGTGACCCAAGTTGTTCCTGGTGCTCAGTGGACATTTCCTCCTGGATGTGGTGGGTAGCTCCTCTCCTTTAGTCAAATTCTGAGGCCTCGGCAGCCTGTAACCTTGGAGGGGGATTCCATTCCTAGAATTACTGGGTAGCAGAAAGCCGACTTCTGCCGCTTGAATGAGGCTGGGGTTGGGGGAGTCGGGGACCTCCCTTTAGCCGAGGCAGCCCACAGGTGTGTGGGGCGATTGAGGTGATCTGACACTGGGAGGCAGAGCCACGCGTGAGCCCTCAGGAGCTGTCTGCTCACATCTGACTTGGATCTTTGTTTCTTTTCTGCTGATCCAATTTCAGGAGGGAGGTCCGCCCTTCTGAGCGAGTTTTAGAAAGTGACAGCACTCAGGAAGGGACCTTCATGTCTCTTAGGTGGGGAGGAGGGAGCCGGGAGGGGCTCCCCTCTGCTGCCTGGCGTTCCATGCCGAACCATTCGTCATTCTTTCCTGCTAAGCAGGCGCCTCTCCAGGCAACCCAAATCCTCCTCAAGGAGATGCGGGTTACCTGGTGGAGACTGCCCGCCCGACATTGCCCTCCCCAAGACAGGCTGACCAAGGGCACTGGGACCTGGTTGGAGGAGGGATGATGGGGCCAAGTCCTAGTTTTGACCAGTTCAGTCCTAACTGGGAGATCCAGGTGGATGTCAGTACCTGCCAGTGTCAGTTGGTTAATCTTTCAGTGCCTCAGTTTCCCTCCTTCACCTTGGCTCCCGCAAAAGGTGAAAGGGGCTTATTTCTTGTTCTCGTCACTGGTCTCCTTGGGAGTGTTCAGGACCCAGAGGCACTGATTTTATCCATGTCTGCTGGGGCAGGGTCCAGGGTCTTCCTGAGGTCCACTTGCCATGGGGCTTTGTGTCAGAGTCAGGGAGGGCTGGGCTGGCTAAGGCAGGCTCTGCTCGTCTCTGACTGGGGTCTGGAAGCTTTGCTCTTATTTGCAAAGTAGGCTAACAATAGGACTTTTCTTTTGGGTAGCTGAGAGGATTGCAAGAGATGAGGTGTGTGCTCACTTGGCAACTGACAGTCATGAAGCCCTCAGGCGGGTCATTTTGTTTGTCTTAGACCCCCTGGAGCAAGGCCCTCCTTAGTGGATGCTTAGCATTTGGTGAATGGCATTGAGTTGAATTCTTTACAGTCTCTTAAAGATTGCACAGGGCAGAGTTTTCCCCAGGGCCATGGGTAAGTAGGAGAGAGTTCCCTCTGCAGATCTTTCAGCACTTTGGTATCATTTACGTGTGGGAAATGCAGCCCCTGCACTGACCTTAGGTATAAGCTGGGGAGTCTGAGGCTTGCTCAGGCTGGCCGGCATACCCAGACTCCAGTGGGGCCGGGATGTTGCCCTCCCCCTCAAAATGGGCCCCTTCCCAGCAGGGCCCCCACCTTGCTTCTCAGGCCACTCCCCTTCGGCTGGCTGATTTGCTGGCCACAGCCTTTGTGCTTCTGTTTCCCCAGCTGGTGGGAATCTGCTCCGTGACTTACGTCCTCCCTCTTTGGCTCAGGGTCCTGCTAGCCTGGGGCGGGGTGCACAGTGCCTAGGGCACAGACCGGGCTGTCTGGGACTGAGGGCTTGCCCAGGGGATGTCAGGCACACCCGGGAGTTGGTCACCCTCATGCTGGCTCCACCGGGTCTCCTACGGAGACTGAGAAGCCGCCAATGTGGAGACTGAGAAGCTGGGCACAGGCCCCCAGTGCCTGGGAATGGCAGAGTCCCCAAGGAGCCCCTGGAGAGGCAGCATCAACTCTTTGAGGGTTGGAACCCTGTAGGACAAAGGTGGTGATGATGGCAGCGTCTGCCCCATGGCAGGGTTCGTGGGAGGCTCTCAGGAGAGAAGACATTTACTTTTCTTCTCTCTGCTTAGTGAGAAGCGGGCCGCAGCCGACTGCAGACGCTCACTCTCGGGTGTGTTTTGATCACCGCCAACACAGCGCCTTACTGCGGGGAAGGGCAGGAGAACATGGGAATAGGGGATCCTGGCATAGAAAAATGGCGGCCTCCTACAGAACTCCCCTTGGAAGGGCGTTCTGGCCAATAGTAAAATCCTTGTCTGTAGAGTTGCCGTATAATTTCCGTGGGAATTGTTGTTTTAAAAGTGAGCACATGGTCACGGCTTGCTGGCTGTGAGCTCCTGTGTCTGTGATAATTCAGGGGGGCAGGTCCGGGTCTTATAGGAGGATGTCAAGGCCCCAGTCGTCCTTTTGTGGGAGCTGCGGGGGGGCCAGCCGATGGGGCTTCCTGGTGTGTGGAGTGGCTCCGTGAGGAATGCGGTGTCTGCAAGGGAGGGGCTGATAGACTCCTTCTAGTCCCTGACACACCTTCCACCCAGCTGCATACCCCAGGGACATATAGGTCTTAGCCAGGGCCTTCACACTGACAGGGCCCGGAGACTGACCTCTGCCTCAAATAGCTTCAGTCCCTGTGGTTCTTAGGAACCTTGGGAAGCCCTGTCCTCTCCCAGGTCGGTCATCCCACCACCTGCCAATGCTCGTAGAACATTGCTTGATTTCTCCACCTAAAAGGTGCTCTGAAAATAAATATTTATGAAGCACAGCATCCGGGCAGCTGGTGAATCTGGGCCCTGTGACCTTGCAAGAGGCCATGCCCCTGTGTCCAGGGGGATCTGTTGGTCGTTGCCGGCTGCCTGGCCACCTACCTGCTTGCAGAATCCCTACAGGGCCGCTTTGGCAATTTCCTGCCCCTTTCCAAAGCCAGATTGGAGGAGACCAGAGTCCCAGGAGCATAGGGTATCTGAGTGGAGAGTGCCTTAGAGACAACCTTTAGCCCTCAAGTTTTACTCATGATGAAATGAGGGCCACTGTTCACTTAGCCAACATTTACTTTTTGTGCCAGGCAGTGGGGGTGGGCACTGGAGACAAAATGATCAACTAAAAAATGGTCCCTAGCCTGAAGGACCTGTCATGAGACAGGGACAGATAACCAGGTAATTGCTGTGGGCGTGCAGTAAGGACACAGGCGAGGTTGCTGTTGGGAATGGTAGAGGAGGTGCTCCAGATGGGTTTTGAGGGATGAGTAGGAGTTTGCTAGTGGGGTGCAGAGGGAGAGAGTGTATTTCAGACACATGTAGAAGCCAAAGTGAAAGGGTCCACGTGGGTGATTGGGATGGAACAGAAAGGGAGATAGGTGAGCAACCACCAGGCTGTGGAAGGTCTGCCCTCTGAAGCATGTGTGACTCCCCCTGACTTTTGAGTGCTGGGCTGGGGGAGCCGTGAGTAGGTGAGTCCTGGGATGCAAGGCAGCAGGCAGGTGAGGTTCCATGGAGAGGGCTCTGGGGGGAAGTCCAAAGGCAGGAGACCATGAGGTCCTTTGTTATGCCCTGGGGGAGGGAGTGGATTAAGTAGTTATGTACAAGGAGGAATGACCAGTAGGACAATGGGCTGATTGGACAATTGGAATGAGATAGGGAGGGGCTCGGGCTTGGTGAAGTTTTGTCTGGGGGTTGAGGGCCGGAGTTGAGTGGGAAACGGGGAGGAGGGGGAGGTATGAGTGAAGACTTCCAGTTGGCTATGGTCTGCTGCCCACAACTTTCCCTCCCTCCCCCCACCAGCCTGTCAGTGGACAGGGCCTTGCAAGCAGGAGAAGCTCAATAAGGGTTATTGTCAACAGAAGATAAGACCGGCTGGGCTGAGTGACCCTCGGACAGATCTGGAGCTCTTTCCTCCCCACCCCCTTCCCAAAAAGTGGGAGACAGAAGCACTCCTTGAAAGAATTTACTATGTCCCCAAAGGAAACAAAACAAAACACACCGTCAAAGTAGGCCTCAGGGGAAAGATCACAGCTCTGATGGACGTTACGTTTATTTTACAATTTAGTATTATTTTTATTTTGAATTGCATGTGGAGGGACACTGTAATACTTTTCAGTGCACTTTATGAGCAATTTATAAAAAAAACTTTCTGAAATGGAAAATAAAGAAAAATTTAGAGCAGAATACAAAGACTTACCACCCGAATTCATCAGGGGCGGCTCTCCTGTTTTAAAGAAAGAAATCAATGTTGAAAGTGTCTTCTTGTTCTGTCCTCTCTGCCTTTAGAGTGGAGGGTCTCACTGCAGGGAATTTTGCTCCCAGGGGACATTTGGGAGCATCTGGAGACATCTTTGGTTGTTATGCTGGGGTGGAGGAGGCCGGGGTGCTGCTGAAGGTCCTGAAATACCCAAGGCAGCCCCGGGCCTCCACCCAGTCAGTAATCTGGCCCCAAATGTCAACAGTGCCCAGGTCGAGAAACCCTACTCTAGAGGCAGCAAATGTCATGAATTTGGTGCATTAAAGTGCACACACAGAAAGAATGTTAAGTACTACATTGTTTTGCATTATTTTCTAAAAATTTATTGTGTAGGCTGTGAGTCCTGCAGCTTGTTCTTTTCACTCGGAGGTTATGTGTTTGCGAAGGAGACGCGTCGTCGAATGTGGGTCTCTAGTCCTTTCAGCTTCTGTAGCTGGGCTGCCGCAGGCACGGCCACGCTGGCTTTCTCCAGTCTTCAGTTCCGGCCACCGAGGTTGTCTCTCAGTGCTCCTGATCGTTGTCTTGCCAGCTGTCGGGAGCGGGTGGCGTGGCTGGCGGGTGGGCGCACACCCCTTTGGCTCAGGCTCGTCCCGTGGCAGGCTGGGGTGAGGAGAGGCACTGCACCATGGTTTTAGTTTGCTTTGACCTCATTACTGGGGCTGAACATGTCTTCACGTCTGTTCTCTGGGGCTTTCGGGAGCCCCCATCCTGGAGGGTCCCAGTCACATCCAGGTTTGGTGTCTCTCCCTTTGTGGGTACTGAGTGTCCATCTTCAGAGGCTCTGATTTCCTTGGCCAGCGTCCACGCACATTTACTTCTGTGGCCGCCGGCCCCGCCACCCTCCCGACAGGGCACGACACAGCTGATTAGCTTTCGGCTTTTTATCTTCCGTTTTATGAGATTACACTATAGTAACCTTTGCTGACTTGTGTGTTCCCGAGCCTCCTGGTGTGTTCCCAGAGGGTAACTTTGTGTCCAAGTTCTGCGGGCTTGAGGTCCTGGCTCTCTCTGGGTGGGCCTCCCGCTGACGCTGGCACTGTCCCCGCAGGCTGACCTCTGCGTTATGACCTGGCTGCTGGGCTACGTGGACCCCTCAGATTCCAGCTTTCTGGTGGCCGTCCTCACCATTGCTTTCAATCCGCTCTACTGGAACGTGGTAAGTGCCTTCGCACGAGACTCCGTCCTGCAGCGGGGGGTATCCCACTACCAGGTGAGTCCCATGTGTAGGGAGTCGCCACCACTGCGGGCCAGAGAGACAGGCAACTCCGTTCTTCCCTCCTGCATCTGCCGCTGGCTGGCATGGAGTACTAGACTCCTCTGTCCTCTCCCTGGGCTGCCCGGGGCTGATGTCAGGATGGTCCAGGACGCGGGCTGGTCACTGGAGCCTGCAGTAGAAAGCCGCCCCCACCCCCGTTGCTCACACGCGTCTTCTCGCGCGTGAAATACATTGCCCAGGAACGGAGGCTCTCTTCCCTCTCTGCCACATCACACAGTCAAGCCATTTGCTTGTGAATCCCCCCAAGTGTGTGCCACAAACATCATTATTTTTCCCACATGAAGCTTCCTGCAAAGCAGCTTGCTCACCCCTGAGCTGTGCTGGTAGCAGGAACAAGCTGACAGGAATTGGGAAAACAAGAGAAACCAGAGTGGCACCAGCTCGTTGATGGGTGCCAGGGGACACTTGGTGGCCTGCGCTCGTGGGGTGGGTGGGCTGCATGGGAAGTGGGCTCTGGGCCCTTTGAGGAAGGTGTGGGAGGCTGTCGGCGCCCACTGCGGCCTTGGTCTGGGGCGGTGGCGCTCCTGGGGTTCTGGCTGCTCTGCCAGGCCCTCTCTTGGGCGGGGGAGGCTGCAGGCTGCTGGCACTGGGCGTGCTGATGCAGAGTCCCGGATGCCCCGTGAGCACCCTTCAGGCTGATCTGCAGAATACGGCCAAGATTAGCGTCAGCAACAGATAGCTGCAGCCTGTTTTTATTTAAGGCGAGCCCTTGGTCCAGGGCAGAACAGAACATGTCTTTCATCTGGTTTATGACTTGGGTCTTTTCTCCATCTGGGGAGAGAGGTGGTGGGTGGGAGTGGGCCCGCTCATCTCAAAGAGGCCACATGCCAAAGAATGTGCCATCCCTGCTGTCCTGGCCTGCTCCGAGGATGGAGGCAGCGGTGGCCTACAGAGGAGGGGCCTGCAAAGAGGGAGGTTGTGTGTGCAAGCACAGGCCTCCTGACACTCCCCTCACAGAAGCCCTGGCCGCCAGGTGTGCGGCCCGGCTGGGAAGCACCTATGCTCTCAGCCACGATGGCCTGAGCCGGCCCTGAGCCCCTGACACGGCCAGCTAGGGCAGCATCCGGGGCTTTCCTCACGCTCTCCTAGAGCGCTCCCCACTGCCCGGCCTGTGCACCTCCCCTCCCACTGTGTCTCTGCACACAACCTGCACGCCAGAGGTATGAGACGGTGAAGGGTAAAGAGGGTGTGGTGTGCGGGAGGCTGAAGAATGGCCCTGAAGATGCCCACATCCTGGTCCCTGGCACCTGCGAAGGTTCCCGTGTACGGCACACACTCGGAAGGGCCTCCGCAGGCGTGATGGAGCCAAGGAGCTTGCGCTGGGAAGGGCCCTGGATGATCCAGGAGGGCCCCGAATGCCGTCACACCCATCCTTACAAGAAGGGGAGATTTGACAACACAGAGGAGGTGGCCATGTGACCCCGGAGGCAGAGGCTGGAGTGACGAGGCCACAAGCCAAGGCAGGCCAGCAGCCACCAGAGGCTGGAAGAGGCAAGGAGCAGTCTCCCCAGGGCTTATGGGGGGTGCGGCCCTGCCCATGTCTTATTTTGGCCCAGTGATATGGATTTTGGATTCCTGTTCACCAGAACTGTGTGAGAGAATACATTTCTGTTGTTTGAAGCCACCAAGTTTGTGGTGGTTTATTATGGCAGCCACAGGAAGGAGTACAGGGTATCGAAAAGGCCGCAGATTCCTGCTGGAAGAGCTCACGGTGTTGACCCTGGGGGTATTGGGTGTGCCGTGCCCTCTACTGTCCACAGGCCTCTCCACCGGGCCCCCACAGCTGGCTGGATCCCGTCCTCTGCTCCCTTCAGGCCTGGCCTGGCCGGCAGTCGTTCAAGTGCCCAAGGGTCTCCCAGCACTGGGGTCCTGGGGACATTTTATTTATGCACAAGCCCCCTTGGGTCATTTCCCACTGGCCCTTCCAACAGTGTTTTTGTGCAGTTCATTAAGCCTGGCCGTGGCCCACAGACACTTCCAAAACTGGTTGAGATGCAATAAGATTTGGGAGACAGGCAGCTTGCGTCTGTGTGTTTGTCATAGAGTTTTTTTTTTTTCATGGTCATAAGTTTTTGATTGGTCTCATTTTGAAACAATTATTCACTGGAACAGGTTGTGGTCATTAGTAGGGGAGAGAGCAGACTCTTCAAAGTCATTTCAGAAGGAGAAAAGTTACGGAAACTCGTTGCGGCTCAGTGGGCTGCTGGCTGGGGTGGGCGTGTGGGGGCGGGAGGAGCTGGGGGTCCTGAGCTGGCTCTGTGATGCGGGGACACAGGAAGCCCAAACTGAGGCTGCACCATGGAAGCACTTGAAGAACATTTATTCCATTTTAATAATTGCCAATGCACTTGTCCCTCAGTATCTGTGGGGGATTGGTCCCAGGACCCCTAAAGACACCAAAATCTTCGAATGCTCAAGTCCCTGATATAAAATAGTATAGTATTTGCACATAATCTACGCACACCCTTCTGTATGCTTTAAATCATTTCTAGATCACTTATAATACTCAAAACAATGCAAATTCTATGTAAATTGTTGTTATGCTGTATTTTTTTCTTATTTGTGTTATTTTTTATTGTTTTTCCCTGAACATTTTCAACCCACAGTTGGTCGAATGGCAGACGTAGAGCCTGCAACAGGAGGGGCCGACTGTGCCTGGCGGCACTGACTATGCCCAGGTGTGGTGCTGAGTGCAGTCCACGCGATATTTCAATGCATCTTCACAGCAGATTCTGCTAATGTCTCCTCTGGGGCTTGAAGCCGTCCATTCATTCATTCTTCAAGTATTTTTTGAGGGCCTACTGTGTGCAGGCACCGTCCCAGCGCTGGGGCACACGGCCCTGGCCCTCATGCAGTAGGACTCCAGGAGGGGCAGTAAGTGAACACATGTAGCACCAAGTGATAAGGAGGTGGGGGCAGATGGGAAGGGTAGTCAGGGAAGGACTCTCTGATGGGCAACCTTTGACCAGAAACCTGACCCTCACGCGGGAGGGGCGCTCAGGTATCTGGGAAGAGCATTCTAGTCAGAGGAAAAGCCAGTGCAAAAGTCCTGGGGTGAGAGTATCCTCTGCGATTTCAAGGAACAGCCACAGGCTGGAGATTGGCAGAGCGAGAGGGGAGGGCAGGACGGAGAGGTGGCTGGGGCTGGTGTTGTAGGCTGTGCGGGCTGTGGGGGGCCTTTATGGACTCTGAGCACCATCTGGATCTGAGTCAGGTTTTCAAGGTTGCTGCGCTGAGATCAGAGGAGAGGAGGCAGGGGCGGCACAGCATTCGATGCCCAAGGTGGCTTGCTTGAGAGGAGCGGTCAGGAAGAGCCAAGAGCGGCATGGCCTGTGCGTGGGGGTGCTGAGTGACCCCCGAGAGGGCGTGGCCATTGGCTGACATGCGGCATCCAAGGGAGGACCATCCTTCTCTCTCCTGTCCCCTCCCAGGCTCCTGCTTCTCCTCCTCTCTGTTAGAGCCCTGCTCTTCCTTGCTCTGCCCCAGGGAGGCTTTCCGGCCTTCTCTTGTTGGGTCTCTGGGGGAGTTTCATAGGGCCAACACCTGCTCTTCCTTGAAAGCGGCCTCCCTGCACGCTACGATGCTTTTCCGGCCCTCTTCTGCTGGTCTTGTGAGTTCCTTTCCTCTGCCTGTTGTCCATCTGCTGGACTGGAACTCACCGAGACCCACTGTGCGCCGGCATCGTGCGTGTCCTTGGAAAGCCGGAGAATGGTCTCTGTCCCCCTGGAGCACAGACACGTTTGTAATGAAAACTGTGATAAGGCTCAGGATGCGAAGACCAAGGTGCTACAGAGGGACTGACATGGGTCTGTGGCCTGGAAGCCCCAGAGCTTTGGGAGTGTGGGTCCAGGCACTGTGGCCCTGCCTGGGGGTCCTGGGCCAAGGGCTCACTGATTTGCTGTTCCTTCCCCATCTCCCTGAAGGAGGCTACCTCTCTAAGGGCCAGAGAAGAGGTCCAGGGCCAGCCCTGCAGCCTTGAGTCCCTCCTCTCCTCTGCCCCGTCTCTACTCTTGCAGACCCCACCTGGCCTTCAGACCCTCCTCATCAGCCAGAGCCGCCTGCAGCCAGACTCCCTGCTGCCCCTCTGCAGCCAGCCCAGGGGCTGCTACACTCTGGTTGTGCTCAGACGCCCCTCGTCTTCCAGGAGAGGGTGGACACTCTTTGCCTGGCCCTGGAGGCCCTCCTGGCAGGCGTCCTCTCACCCACACCGTTGGTCATCCCCGGGCCTGGCCCTTCTCTGGGTGATCTGGCCTCTTGTCCGGGGCTCCACTGTCGCCTCATCAGGCCCTTCCCCACCTGCCCTCTCTGGGTCAGGGCTGCTGACACCTGGGGCCATCCTGTGCACTACACGATGCCCAGAACATCCATGGCCCCTGCCCACTAGGTGTCAGTAGTACCCCAGGCCCAGGTGGTCTGAGCTGCCTCCAGACATTGCTAGATGTCCCCCAAGGGGCACAGTAGCCCAGGTGGTCTGAGTGGCCACTGTGTGTTTCCCCTGAGGGGTACAGCCACTGTTTGCCCCTTGCTGTCCCCTTAGACGGAGTGTTCCTAAAGCGTTGAAGTGGTACCTGCTTCACTCCTGTATCCCCAGCCCTGGCTCGTGATGTGCTCTGGGTAGCAGCTGCCGCCTGGATGCCCGTCAGTGCCTGGACCAGCACCATGGCTGGCGGAGACGGGCGTCCAGGCAGCGTTGACGGGCTGCATGAAGGCTGACTCAGCTCTTGACCAGTTTTCTGCCGTGGCATCAGTGGTCAAGGCTCAGCTCCACCTGTGACATGCGCGTATGCGCACCTGACTTTGCGAAAGTAAAAGGAATGGCAGGGAAGTAAAGCATAACGTCATTTGTAGCAGGCTCCGAGATTCCTGGCACCCCCGCTCCCGGAGCTCCCTGTGCCGGCTCTCCCACGTGGGTGGCGTCAGAACAGAGCCTTGAACTCTGCTGTTGTTTACAAAGCAAAGTGTGCATGTGTTTTTTTTTCTTAACTCTTATCGAAGACCAATTGCTTGTAACAGACGTCAAAGCTGCTGGAAACGTACCAGTGCGTCTGGGCACCATGGCTGACCTAGAAGGATTTCTAGGGAGACTGCTCTGTGCCTGATTTACCTGCCTCGCTGGACCCTGTGAGAGCGAAGGGTGCTGTTGGGAATCCTGCTAGCACAGCAGGTGTGAAGGGGACAAGCCAGGGTCCTCCAGCCTTGGGAGGGAGCTTCCCAGGGACCTTTGCCCCTTCTAAGTCCGGCGCAGCCGGCGGCTTCCTGCTGTCCTCCGGTGCCCCGCCCTCACGCCCAGGCCTTTGCTCTGGGAGACCCTCTGCCCATCCTCAGGGCCCGTGGTAGCCCCTCCCCTCTGAGCCCCTCCCACAGTGCTCCCGCCTGAGACCTCTCTGGCTCTGAGGGTGGGGTTGCCATTGGTGCCCAGGCAGCTCCTGCCTGTGTACGTGCGGGGGGAAGGTGTTTGAGGGGTCAGCTGCTGACAGGCGTCCCAGCCCTCACTGCCCAGCCAGACCACAGCCCCTTCCCCGGCCCTGCTGAGGACACCCTGTGTCTGTGTCAGGACACTGGCCTGTCCATTAGCCAGGGACTTTTAACCTCAGAGTCCTGCATCCCCAGAAGCCACCTCAGTCCTGGGCAGACCAGGATGGTTGGTCACCCTTGTCCGGAGAGCTAGTTGGGGAAGAGGTGGCCTTTCACTTCTGGGAGTTGGAAGTCTGCTCTCTGCGCTGGGCCTGGGCTTGCCACAGCAGGGGATGTTTGACCTGCTGGTACCCAGAGCCCCTTGGCTGGTGGCAGTGGCTTTGGAGGGAGCCCTAGGGTGGCTGGATGGTAGGTGGTGCTGTGGGCAAGGTGAAGTGTGCTGTTCCTGGCTCCCAGGAGGGGGAGGAGGTGACAGGGAGGGAGGAGGAGGTGACAGGAGAGAGGAGGAGGTCATAGGGAGGGAAGAGGAGGTGACAGGAGAGAGGAGGAGGTGACAAGAAGGGAAGAGGAGGTGACAGGGAGGGAGGAGGTGACAGGGAGGAGGTGACCGGAGGAGGAGGTGACAGGAGGGAGGAGGAGGTCATAGGGAGGGAAGAGGAGGTGACAGGAGGAGGAGGAGGTCATAGGGAGGGAAGAGGAGGTGACAGGAGAGAGGAGGAGGAGGTGACAGGAGGGAGAAGGAGGTGACAGGGAGAGAAGAGGAGGTGACAGGAGGGAGGAGGAGGAGGAGGTGACAGGAGGGAGAAGGAGGTGACAGGGAGAGAAGAGGAGGTGACAGGAGGGAGGAGGAGGTGACAGGGAGAGAAGAGGAGGTGACAGGAGGGAGGAGGAGGAGGTGACAGGAGGGAGGAGGAGGTGACAGGGAGAGAAGAGGAGGTGACAGGAGGGAGGAGGAGGTGACAGGGAGAGAAGAGGAGGTGACAGGAGGGAGGAGGAGGTGACAGGAGGGAGGAGGAGGTGACAGGGAGGGAGGAGGAAGTGACAGGAGGGAGGAGGAGGTGACAGGGAGGGAGGAGGAGGTGACAGGAGGGAGGAGGAGGTGACAAGGGAGGGAGGAGGTGACAGGGAGGGAGGAGGTGACAGGGAGGGAGGAGGAGGTGACAGGAGGGAGGAGGAGGTGACAGGGAGGGAGGAGGAGGTGACAGGAGGGAGGAGGAGGTGACAGTGGGGAGGACGGAGTGTGAGTGCTCCTCTGCACAGCCACCACCACCCCTGTACTGTCCTGGTCACCTCCTTGCCCCACCTGTGGCTGCTGCCCCCGCCTACCTTGTTAGTGTGCACTTGCTGTCCCCGCCCCAATGGACCCCCACCAGGTGCTGGGAAGGCGGACCTTGCAGGTGCTGCCGGGATCAACCAGGCCTGCCCTTCCCCTGTCACTTGCACCCCGTCTGGGCCTTGCTTTCCCCACCCGTAAAGTGAGGATGAGCAGCCGAGGTCGGTCCCAGCTCTGAAACGCTGGGATCTCCTTGCTTTTCCGAGTCCTGGCTCTGGGGTGGCCCTGTATGGGGACGTTACCCTCCCCTCCTGGAAGTGGGTTAGTAAGGTCAGATGGGACATTAGCGTGAAACAGGAAAACAGCATTTGGTTAATAATAAAGCTCACAGCTCGAGAGGAGTTGCAGGAGAGAGTGAACATATCCAGGTAACAGGTGGGGGGGGAGGGGTCGGAGGTGTGGAGGAGGTGAGGGCAGGCCAAGGGGACTTAGCCCAGGCCAGCTTTCTAGGTGTGGCAGGGGCAGGGGTGGGCAGGAGGTCAAAGAAAGGGGGATGCGTATGGAGAGAAGGGGGACGGTGGGCCTGGGGTGTGTGAGGGAGGGCCCCGGATGCTCACGCACCTCAGTCCGATTGTCTGCTAGAGGCTGCCGGCTGTGCGTGTGTGTGTGTGTGTGTGTGTGTGTGTGTGTGTGTGTGAGAGAGAGAGAGAGAGAGAGAGAGAGAGAGAGAGAGAGAGAGAGAGAGCATGTGTGTGACTGTGTGTGTCTCGCTCTGATGGACGGGGAGTTAGGCCAGAGGCATGAACCAGGCTGTCTGAGACCCCTGCTCCCATGACTTAGAAATCTGGCTCCCAGGGCATGGCCACATACCCACTGGGCTCTGAGCCTGTGTTTCTGGACCAGACAACATCGTCTTCTGCCAGGGCCCTCCTTGCGTTTGCGGGAATGCTGGGCTGGGCTCACTGGTGCAACCTGTGGCACAGAAGGGTTTTTCTCTGGGCAGAGCCAGCTGGCTCCCCAGGCTGACTAGGACCTTGGCTCTGGGAGCACAGAGCTCTTGTCCCTTCAGACCAGTGTCACCTCAGATACTGGGACACTCCCAGCTCCAGCTGTCCCTGTCTCCTGCCCAAGCTGTGCTCACAGCTGGGTTCCTGCAGAACTAGTGGCATGTCTGGCCTCAACTCCATGGCTGGGGACAGTCAGCTCCTTGTTTGTCTGGTGATCTGTGGTCGCGCCGCCCCCTCCATTGGCTCCAGTGCAAATGTTCTAGGGGAACATGGACACAGGAGCGTGGGGTCTTTTCTGAGCTGGTCTGTGGACCTGGGGTTTTAGCCCCTGAATGGTAGCTGTACTGGGCAGCCTGACTTTGCGGGCCACTGGCACTGGCCTGGTGGGGAGCCTCGTGCCATTGGCCAGGGCTAACTTTAGAATCACGGTGTCCGAGCAACATGGCCATAAAGTGTAGGACGAGGTCTCTCAAACTGGGTCAGCTCACAGCCTGTGCAGGGTGGCTAGGCATGACGCAGATGGGGACGAAACAGAGGAAGGGGAGTGTTCTCCCCACTGGGCGTGCAGAATCCCCTGAGTGGGGTTCGTCCCACCAGTCCCACCAGCTCCCCTCCCCTCAGGCCCCTGACTTCAGAGGATGCAGTTTCAGAATTCTCTTAGAACGCCCATGTGGGGAGTGTGGAGGGTGGGCTCCACTTACGTCTTCCCTCAGTGATTTATGTTTGGTTCTGGCTTTTACAGCGTTATGAGGCTATCAAGCGCCATTAGTGTGTGTGGAATCAATAATCACCGAAGCGCGGTGGGTGGGGCTCCTGGCTGCGTGGTTCGGTGTGGGTGATCTTGGGATCCTTGTACACTGGGAGAGTGGGGGTGGGTAGGGGACCAATTTATTACTTTACCTTTTCTTAGGTATTCCCAGCAGATCAGGCCCCCTACTTGAGCTTTCCGTAGAGCCTGGCCTCTTGCCTTCAGTTTTGGTGGTAGGGCTTCAGGGGTTCATTCGTGACCTGGAACCCCCCCGCCATGGAGCGCATCTCCTGTGACTTGTCTGGTAGAGCTCTGGCCACCTGCCCCACCGCCTGCCGATGTGGTCTTCTGTGCCTCGGTGCTTTTGCACATACTGTTTCCTCTGCCTAGCTGAGACCCACCCCCTCCCCCGCCTCCCTCCCCCCAGGCCCTACCTGGCTGCCTGGGTCCTCCTTTGGCCAGCCTTCTCTGAGCCTGCACAGACATGGCTGAACTGTCCTCCTTCCGCCTTCCTGAGCCCTGTGCGCTATGGATTGTGAATTGTAAGGGTATGTTTCACCACCTCCCTAGACTGAGAGCTCTTGGAAGCCTGGGGCAGGGTCTGCCAGGGCCTTTGGATGCCCAGGGCCTAGCCCAGTGTTGGAAGGATCGATGAAAGGTGCCCTCCTTCCTGGAGGATGAGCCCTTAGGTGGCCCTGGGGAGCCGGGGAGCTAGGTGGGGTTACCCCTGACTCTGCTGGGAGTGTGCAGGGACCACTTGGCTGTTCCCAGGACAAGTCACTTTACTTCTGTAAAGCGGTGGTAGGGGACCAGTTACCGTAGGTCCGGAGGAGCAGCCTCTGCCCCGTTTTGCTCGGAAGTGTAAGCGAGCCCTTCAGGGAGGGAATGGACGCAAAAGGGTTTGGCTCTGCGGGAGCTGCCTGGCTGCAGGAGCGTCCAGAAGAGCTCTTACATCAGTGGAAACTCCTAAAGCCGCCCCCCCCCAGCTTTAGGCCAAGCGCTTTCATTTAGTCCCAGAAACTCCTGCCCAGAAAATTCCCGATGCCTAGGGATACATCTAGGGATACAGAGTGCTTCTGTGGCTGGTAACCCCTTCTTCTCCAGGAGTAGGAGTCAGCCAGGGTGTGGGAACTGTTAGAGGCTTAGGAGCTGATGGGTGCCCATTTGTGGCCAAGGCTATGGGGCTGCACGTTGGCAGGTGGTATTGAGCTCTCCAGTGCCATTGGGTGCTGCTTCTGGGGTTCATGGGTTGCCCTAGAGGCAGCCCTGTTCCTGCCACCCTGTTCCCTGCTAGGCGTGGCACAATGAGATTCATGTCGGTTCACATGGGCCTCACCAGGCTCTGAAGACCCTGGGTTGAGGCAGCAGTTGTGTTCCGTGGAAGGTTCCCTTGTTTGTGTTGCTACTGGACCCTGAGACAGTTCTAGTAGTTTAAACAGCTTATTCAAAAGAGTGGACACTAGCATAATCTGGGGCGGGGGCTGCTGCAGGTGTTGGTGGCCAGTGAGCCTGGGCCAGCTACGTGGGACCCTTTGCCCATGGGCTGAGGTGTGCACTGGGCAGAGGGTGGAGCTCTTGAGAGAGGTGGACATCAGAGCCGAGCAGCCTGACCCACAGGTGTTGGGGAGGGGATGGAGAATACAGCGCCCCAGGGAACCTGGGGCATTAGGAGAGGCCTGAGGGTGGGAGGTGGAGCCTGCAAAGATCCCCCGGCCACAGGAGCCGAGGGGGCCTGGTGCTTGCCGGGGAGGTGCTGGGGAGGTACTGCCATGTGCGCAGTGCGGCAAAGAGGGTGTTGCCTGGATTCTTGCTCCTGAGGGGCCCACATCACCCTCCCTGCCCCTGAAGCCCCCTCTAGACAGAGTCCCTGCCTGCTTGGCTGACGTCACTGCTGGCTGTGAATTGGCAGGGGCAGCAGGTGTGAGTCCCTCTGCCTTGGGCAGCTGTGGGGGTGGATTGGGAGCAGATGTCTTCCCAGGTGGAGCAGGCTGTCCACGGGACTCACCTGGGGTTTCTGTGGGGACCAGGTGGGCAGGAAGGGGTATGTCGAGCTGGGCAGATGTTCTGGAAGGATTTCTGCCCCCTACAGCCTCTGTGCCCTCATCTCGCATTCTGTTCTGCTTGACCTCGATGTGCGCACTTGGGCAAGTTTTGTTAACCTCTCTGGCTTGTAGTTTCCTGGGCTTAAAAAAGGGAATTGAGCTAAATTATCTCTCAAGACCCTTTCTAGTTCTAGACACTTTGGATCCCCTGTCAGTCCAAGGAAGTTGGGGGAGAAGACTTGGAAACTGCTGGATTCAGGGATGGCGATTCCATCGGGGGCCACGGCGGAGCAGCTTGAAGCCTCCCCACTCCAGCTCCATGCCCACCGTGGGGCAGAGTGTGGGCAGATGCCAGGGGACTGAGCGGGAAGAGCCCTGGGTAGGTGGCCCCACTCCCCTGTGCCCAGTACGAAGTCAGCACAGCCACGGGGCCGGTGCCACCTCTGCTGCCCGAGGACTTGGTCTCCAATGCCATGTCCTGCTGGTGGCATCCGCAGCCCCTACTCCTTTTCCTTCCCCCGCCCTGCCCGCCCGTCCACCTGGGGCCAGTGAGGATTGCTCTCAAAACCACCTCAGTCAAGAGGAGCACATGACAGCCAGGTCTTGGGGGACCCTGCCTAGGGCCCAGCCCCCTCTGTGAGGACCTTTCAAGCCCTGTGCAGCCTGAATGCTGGAGAATTCCCTCCTCTGGGGAGGTGGGAGGTGGCAGGAGTGCCCTGCTCCCGGGTAGGGTGGGCGAGTGACTGCGCTGGCCGAGGAGGGCTGTGTGGAGAGGATGGTGACAGTACCCAGGCCCTGGCTGGACAGTCAGCCTGCTGCCCCCTGGCCGGGAGGGGCCGGAACCCAGGTGCCCATGTGGCCTCAAACCTGCCAGGTACACTTTTGGAAAAGGCATTTGGTTTCTCCTGTCCAATATGAGAACAGCGTGCCTTGGTCAGGGTTAGGTAAGGAGCTTGGCGTGGAGGGTGCCCAGCTGGCTCCAGGGCGAGGAGCCCTCAGTGCACATCCGTCCCTCACCCACTGTCCCCATCTGCCCGCCTCCATGGCGGCAGCATGGTCGTGCACCAGATGGGTAATGGCGAGAGTGGTGGCTCAGCACAGCGCAGGGGCGCGTAACTACAGCTGATGATTGTCTTGGCTCATGAGGTTTGCATCACCTTTCTGGCCTCCCTGTCTTGGGCCCAAACGCCACTTCCTCCTGAAGGCTCCCTGCACTCTCCCTGCAGAACCCTGGGCCTTCTGCTTCATCTGTAGGTGGAGAACTCCGTGGGGAGTGGAGCTGAGCGATGGCACCTCCCTGTGCGCTGGGACTGAGGGGAGATCCTGCAGGTGCAGCTATTAGAGGGCTGAGGGGTCGGAGGCCTCGCATGGCCCCCAGGTCCCCCACCTGCCCCCCAGACAGCTGGCACCAGCCACACCTGTGTAGGCCAGGAGTCTGCCCAGAAGCCCCCACAGTCTAGGAGGGGCATCTGTCTGAGTCCCCCTTCCCACCTGGCCTGGAGGGTCTGCAGTGTCCTGGGAGGTGACTCGGTGGCCCAGAGCAAGGTCCGTGCTGAGGGCCCTGCTGCCTCTGGGGGGCGTGCTGGGGTAGGCGTGTGCTCTGAGGCTGGGGAGCCTCGTGCAGCCCCACCTAACCCTCCTCCAGAGGTGGAGGAGCTCCTGACTGGCCGCGGGCAGGCACCCGGCTGTACGTGCTGCTTCTCCGAGTGGCCGGGCACTCCGAGTCTGCCCACCCGTCTGCAGGGCCTCCTGCCGTGCCCACCCTCCAGTTCTCCCCTGCCGCTCTCTGAGACAGCCCTCAGAGCCTCAGCAGGCTATCCTGGTTACAAGGGTCCAAGGCAAGGTCAAAGGCACTCGCGCCACTGGCGGCTTCCTTCCCTTGCAACTGGAAGACGCTGGAAAAGGGAGTGTCTCTGTGAGGAAAGGGTGACTGTTAGAGGCTGTCCTGTGCAGAGTCCTTGTCAGGTAGGTGGGGATCTTGGACGTGGCTGCAGGTGAGGAGGCCGACAGTCAGAGAGGCCACCCGGGGGGTAGACAGCCGCCCTGGCAGGGCTGGTGGGATGCAGGCGCACTTCTCTCCTCCCCCCAGTCTTGGAGGGCGGATCAAGGGTTGCAGCCTGTTGTGAAGGGGCAGAGCAGCCCCTGGTTAGGGACAGCGCCTCCCACAGAGGGTCCTTGGCCCTGGCAGTGACTGTCACGGTCACGGTGTCATAATCATCACCACTGCAGTGCTGCCTGCTGTTGCCATGGTGCTTCATTGTCCCCACAGCTGGCATGGCGAGGTCTGGGATACAACACGTGCAGAGCTGAGTGAATTCCATTTGCCAGGCTCCTCAGGGGTCCACCCGAGATTTTACAGAAGCAGCAGCTGAGGACCAGAGAGGTGGCCAGACTTTCCCAGGTCACACAGCGTGTAGCCCAGAGCTGGGTTTGGCAGCTGGAGGCCTGCGCTTGTGTTCCACACCCCCTGCCCCCCACCGCCTGGTGCACAGGTGCATCCCGTTGGAAGAAAGGAAAAATAGCCTCAGGTGGCAGCAGGGCCTGACTCAGAGGGGCCAGAATGCCGGGCCCTGCTGGCAGGAGGGGGCCCTCTGAGCACCTGTCACGAATCTGGCCTGAGGCCCTCCCTGCTGAAGCCAGGGGTGCCTGCGTGCGCCCTGCCCCGACTTCTCAACACCCCAGCTTCCTGCCTGGTGTGTGCTCTGCCCGTGTCAATATTATGACCGCCCATGAGACTTCCTGTGGGTGGGGCGCACGTGGGATGGGCGCGTGAGGCAGCCACGTGGAAATGGTGCCTCTGTGTCCTCACGCTCCATGGAGGCCGTCCTCCTTGCCGTCTTTGGGAGCCCATGCAGTCAAGCCCCCAATCTCACAGGGTCTCCAAGCACATGGGCCTGCCCTGCATTTATACCAGGGGGGACCTGGGCAAGATTTCTGGCCTCAGTTTTCTCATCTGCGAAGTGGGCACAGCAGTAGTTGCCTGGCAGACTATCTCAAGGTTGGGGAGGATCGTGGCTAGATGGGGACTGCTCGGCAGCTGCTCACCCCCAGCCTTTCCATCCGCTTCAGCCAGGCGGCTGCCTGTGGATGTCTGTTTTGGAACTGTCCTGTGATTTGGTCCTTGGACCCCTGCCTGGGCTTCGTCACGGGGGCTTACCACCCAGCTTGAGACCTGACCGCCTGGGTTCCCATCATGGCCGGCCACTCACCATGCTAGGCTCTGCGCCTCCGTTTCCTCAATTGTGAAACAGGGTTTACCATAGATCCCACCTACCAGGGCTGTGTTAGGACCAATGACACGCTTCGTGAACAGTGCACAGGGCATTCTGGGCCAAGTCAGAGAGTGACAAGGGTGAGCCGGGAGTGGCTGTTATCCTCTGGGTCCTGTCCCACAGTGCCCTGCAAATGTTTGGTGACTGGGGTGTGCACGGTCCTGCCAACCGTGTGAGGCTCCTGGCTGGACCCTGGGGGGAAATAGGGTTTGATTGTGGTGTCCACAGGAAGGAAGGAGAGAGGGAAGGGGCTTGCGGCGTGAGTCCCAGACACGTGCCAGGCAGAGCCCAGGGTTAGGGCTCCTAGGGCACAGGAGATGTAGACGGTCAGTTAAAGGGCAGTTCTGGGAGTGGGAAGGACGGGCGGGCAGCTCAGGGCTGTGTGTAGGTGAGGGTAGGGTGGAGTGGGGCGGGAGAGGAGTGGCAGGAAGGGAGGCTGGACACAGCTGCCCCTGCAGACTGGACGGTGGGCAGCTGGTGTAGATGGGCGGCTGGGCTTGCTGGGTGTGGGAGAGCCCCCGGCTGTTTGCTGGGTGGGGCTTTTCCTCAAGGGCCCACTTGGTTAAAAGGTGCCACTACAATCTCCTCACGCCATGGGCTTGTGCCCCCTCCTCCCAGGTCTTGCTCCGAACCCCCCTGGGGCCCAGCATGGTGAAGAGAGCCAGGCTGAGGGCCCCAGTCAGCCTCTGCAGCTTCTGAGTGTGGCTCTGGGCAGGTTACCTGCCCACTGTGCATCTCACTCTCCTCCTCAGATAGCCTCTAGCGTGGCATGTATCTGGTGATGAAATGAGGTTGTGTGTGCCAGCAGCCAGCGCAGGACCTGGCCCCAGCTGAGTGGCGAGGGTGGGGCAGCCTCCCACCTGGCCCAGCCCGGCCCAGGGTGTCTCTCCTGCCTCAGGGGCACTTTCCCTGCCACACCCTGTGCACCAGAGGCCTCCTGTCTGTCTTCGCCAGAGACCTGCCGGCAACTGTGTGGCCAGTCACGGAACACACCCAGCCACAGTCACCTGGGAACTTTATGGCCAGGTCAGTCTGTGGCTTTGCTGTGATTGGTTAAGAGGCAGGTCTGGGCGGACCTAGTGAAGTGGGGCAGAGTGGCCGGCAGGCCTGGAGGCTCTGGCCATCTCTGACTTCCCAACACCCCACTGGCCCAGGAAGAGAGTGCTAGACAGGGAGCCAGGCGGTGTGGTCTAGGCCCAGTCACACCACTGATTGGTCTAGGGCCATTCCACTGTCCTGAGCCTTGATTTCCCCATTTATAAACTACAGAAGGTGGGGCTATCTGGTGGGCCTGTTCTGCACCCACATTTCTGTTGCCACCCTGTTCTCTGGCTCCACTCTGTGCCCAGGGTTTCCTGGGAGTCCTGGCCAAGAGTCAACCAACAGCCACGAGTGCCCACCCCAGTCCAGATCCCCCAGCACCCCTATGCCTCCTTGGATCCTCCCTTCCCCTCCAGGACAGCCTTCCTTCCAGCCCCACCAGCCTTGAGTACCTCTGAGGACTCATAGGCCCGTCTCAAGGAGCCCAGCACTGGACTGCCCCAGCTGAGAGCACCTCTGTCCCTCCCCACACGCACTCAGGCTCCCACTGGCCCTCCCAGCAGGCTCCCATGCCTGCGGGCCACTGAGGGGTAGGCACGGCCTTAGACGGCCTGTCTGGCTTGTGGTTCTTCCTGCCTCGAGCAGGTCACTTAGCCTCTCTGGGTCTCTGTTCCCTCTTCAGGACTTCGTAGGCAGGGGCTGCGTGGGAAGTCCTAGCTTGGTCTCCCCTCGGACCCAGGGCCCCTTTCCCCGAAGTCCTGTAGTGTGGAGTGGGCCATGGAGGAAGGGCTGGGGGCAGCTCTGGCTCCAGAGCCTGGGTGGGCATGCAAGGCCCCTGGGACTCAGTTTCCTTGTCTGTAAAAATGAGGAGAGTAACATCTGACTTACTGAGGCTGTGAAGGGTGAAGTAGGCAGAGATAAGATGTGATCTGGGTTTTATGAAGATCTCTCTGCAGCTGTAGTCAGGATGCAGAGAGATGAGCGGGTTCGGGATGCATTTTGGAAACAGTGAAGGACTAGCTGATGCACACCTTTCTAATCATTCCCGCTCAGAACGGTTTCCAGCTGCTCTCGGGAGTGGTGCTTCCTGTTGGGTTCGGGGGGCTGTCTCTTGCAAGGGTGGCAGCCAAAAGGGGTCTTGTTATGCTGCTCATGAGGGACCCAAGGCCTGGGAAGGGTCGGAGGTCAGTATGAGCCCCTTGCTGGGCTGGGCCCTAGCGCACTCCGCTGCCGCTCCTCTCGCCGTCCTGCAGCAGGAGGCCAGTCGCTCTGGTGCCTGACCCAGCCTGCCAAGCATTGTTCTTTCCCCGCTGCCAGCGGCTGCCCTGGCTGGTCCCTAGCCTTCTCTGGCCATCTGCAGAGGTGCTATTTTTCCCCTTCAGCGAACCTTGGGAGGGGCAGGGCCAGCTTGCAGCTCAGGTTGGTGTCCCATGGGCCCCAGGAGCCACTACTTTCCCCGAACGCTGTCATCCCAGCTCCCCAGGCCTCTCGGGAACACCTGCCAGTCCTGGACTCCTGGCTCTGCCCAGAATTGGGAGAGCGGCTTGCTGTCCCCAGCTCTGCAGTGTCCCTGTCTGCTCTGCCATGCCGGCTTGGGCCCAACCCGTTGCAGCCCCACTGGGGTCTGCTACATTCCTTAGCCATTCAGCAAATCCTCCTGGGCATTTGCCCGGGGAAGCACCGTTCTGGGCGCTGTGGGGTTTGAGAGATGACCAGGAAGCTGACTCTGGAGGCTGCTGACCCACAGTCTGCTGTGACCTGCTGGGATGTCCCTGTTACCACCCTGGTTGCAGAGCAAGCCGGGGGGCCCCCGAGGCCGGGAGGCTTCTGAGCAAGCCCCTGGCTCTCCTCCGCGGCCGCCTGGTGCGCCAGCGTGTTTCATTCCGTGTTTCCTGTCGCTTACTGTGTGTATGTTTGTCAGTGAGTCACATCTTCCCATAAGGAAGTGAGGGACCAAGGGAGAAAGGCCATGGGGCCCAGCGCAGGGCAGCCGGAGGGGTGGGCTCCACACGGGTCCCTGCGAAAGTGACGACGGGGTGTCCCCGAGTGGGGTCGTGCTGGGGGGGTGGTGGCGAGGATCGGCCAGGCTGGAAGGACCGAGAGGCCAGGGCAGGGAGTTGCTGAGTGCAGAGGCTCTGAGGAAGCCAAGGGTTGAAGGAGGGGAGGAGGGGACACCAAGCAGCCACTAACCTGGGGCTGAATCTTCGTGAAGCGGTGGGGGGGGGGTGGGGGCCGGGGGGATAGAAACAGCTCAGCAAGGAGCATCGTGTCTCTGTCAGGGCCCTCGGGGATCGGCCCAGACCCAGGGCTTCTCTGACTCTTTTCAGCTTTCACCGCGGGAGCCACAGCGTCCACAGTCACACCAGGTCCCCCACTAGTGGCAAAGCTCCCACCCCAGTAGTCTTCCCAGCAAACGCGGGCTGTTTTAGCTACCTTCCCAATTCCCACTGCTGTGAGTGGCTGATTGGCCTCTCTGAGGGAGGGAGGAGGCTTCCAGTAGCCCCATGTGCATGTCCAGAGGCCCACAGGCATCCGCTGACGGGAAGGCGCTGGCCGAGAATGGCCCAGTGCTGTGTCTCTGGCTTGCTGGGCACCTGGGCAGTGGGACTCCTGACAGCAGCAACCTCACAGGGCCACTCCTGCTCCTTAATGTTAGAGATGCCAACTGTGCAGGACCTGGCCCTCTTCTCAGGGGCTGACGGTCTGGGGGAGCCTCCTGACCTGCCTTAAATCCCCTGGTCACTTTCCTTATCTTTGTGCGTGGCATCGATGCCAGCTGCCTCATGTGGCGTGTGGCTCTCCTCTCCGGGGCAGCTGTGCTATCATCATGGAGTCCTGGTGCCCAGCAGTTCGAGGCCTTGAGAAATGTCTCCTTAAAGTCACATCGTCTGTGATAGCAGGGGCGCATTCCAGCCTGCCCGCTACCCCCAGGCAGAGTGGGAGCTGCAGGAGCCCCTCCTGGGCCTTCTGGGTGAGTCACTCTTCACCGTCCTCCAGATGGCACTTTCAGAGGACAGGAGGTGGCAAAGCACACTTCACTTTGGGCATGCAGGACGGTCATTTGTTTCAGTGGTGATCGGGGCAGCGCCAGGGGCTGGCTGGGTCCCTGGACCCGTGATAGGCATCAGCAGTCTGTGTGGACGGGCCGGCATCAGGGCTGGTATGACCGAACCAGCCTTTGGAGAAACCCGGACACTCTCTGAGCAGAACCCAGGCGCCACGTAGGCCCCGGCAGGGCCCAGGGAGGGGGAGGTTCAGACTCTGCCAGGCATGCACAGAGCACCTCCACCCTCTTGTGTGATGCAGGTCTAGAAGAAGACAGTTCTGGAAAGTTCCTCCTCACCTTTCGGAAGAGGAAACTGTATCCAGGTGCAGGGCACTTGTCCAAGGTTGCACACCTGTGACAGATGGCAGCCCGGCTGCTGTGCCGGGTCTGCTGCTCTGGAGCGGGGCGGTGGGCTTGCGGAGAGCTCTGGCAGCAGGAGAAAGTGTGCCCTGCTCTGTCCCCTGCAGTGCCTACACGCCCCTCACTCTTCCTTGTCCCTCTGCCTCGCCTTTCTTCTTCAGGGTGGGTGGGGTTGCAGTGCTGTGTAGAGCTCCATCGCTTACCACTTACCGGCAAGCACTTCACCGCAGTGTCTCAGTTTCCTGCTCTGAAATGGGCATGCTGAGAGTCCCCGCCCATAGGGTGGCCGTGAGAATTTATTAGTGCTCTCGCAAAAATGTGCGTGGCCACACTGGTGCCCCGTCCCCAGAGAGCACTGAGGCTGTGCACACTCTTGAATGAGCAAGTGAGTAGGTATGTGCCCCTGCCCCCTTTCCCTTCCGAGCTGTGGGGACTTTCTACAAACCTTCAGACATCACCCTGGTTGTTGCTGACGAGACCCTGCAGGGAAAGGGCTCCCTTGGCTAGGCCCTCGCAGCTCATGGCTCACGTTGGCTGGCTCGATGCGGCCCGAGCTGGGAGTCCAGCTGTCCAGCGGGCCCAACACCGCCTGCCGAGTGCCCTCCTGCACTGCTGGCCGAGCTCCAAGCGCCGAGGGCTGTGTTTGTGCGTCTGGGGCCACGGCAGCTCTGCACGCTCTGGAGCGGGATGTGGGAGGAGGTCCTCGGGCACCTGAGGACCCCTCTGTGTTTCCCAAAGGACAGAGGCTGACCTCGGGCCATAGCTGGCGGCAGAAGGAAGGGGGCCAGGTCTCTAACGTGTCTCCTTTATGCTGAAAGCCAAACACCTTCTCTGCACAAGGTGTGTTTGCCAGAGAAACAGGCGAGAGCAGAGCAGGGTGGTGGAGGCACCAGTTGCTGTCGGCTGTGGGGTCCTCTGCCTGCCCCTCCTGCTTTCCCCGGCCACTCCTGCTCGCAGGCCAGGGTGTAGGACCAGTGCCCCCCCAGAGAGGCCTCCCCACCTTCTGTCTTGGGGCAGCCCCCACCCCACCCCGGCTAGGTATCTGCTGGCCAGAGGGAGGGTGAGCGACCCCCCCAGATGCAGCGCATCACCTGCTGGGGCTGGGACACAGCGGCTCTCAAGACCGCAAGGGAAATAGAGGGGGACTGAGAAGAGTTACCCATAAGAGTTTCTAGATTTTACGCAGCTTCCCAAGTAGGTGTGCAGAGTTGGAAGGAACCACGGGGCCTCACTTGACTTGGAGTTGCTGCCGGAGTGTTGGGGGGCGGGGAACTGAGGAAGATCCCTGGCAGTGGCCCTGCTGGGAGGAGGCCACGAGCAGGGCAGGGTGCGCTGGGGCGGGCTGGTGCTGGTGGTCAGGTGGACACGGGCCCTTCACAGGCCTGGCAGCTTCTGTGGCCTTAAAGGGTGCAGATTAGGGGGACTCTAATGTGAGGGGCCGGGCACAGTTTCATTTGAGGGGTCATTTGGACAAAGGTACTGGTGGCACCACCAGAAGACCTGGGTGACTGTGAGTGTGGTCACCTGTGCTCTCCCGATTTCTCATGGGGTCCTCAAGGCCTCCCCAGGAAACAGGGATAGTTACAAGGGAGACAACAGAACGTCCGAGGTGTGCGGGTGTCCTGTACGCCAGCCAGCAAGGCCTGGGCTTGGAGGGAGGGGCCTCGTCTCCCTTCCGGGGACAGCGTGTGCATCCGAGGGCTGCCGGGCCGGGCGCTTCGTTCTTGGGCCCTGCATCAGACTCCGTGGCCCGGCCCACAGGGAGGGAGAGGCAGTGACACTATCTCCCTCCTGGCCATATATGCGGGTCCCTGAGGACACCGTGTGTGGGGACGTCAAAGCCTTTCTAATCCCGTGCCTGCCAGGCGCCTTCACACCTAAATGGAGAGCTGCGCGCTGGTTTCCATGAAGAAAAGGTTGCGATTGGGCTTTCTAGGGGGTGAGTGAGGGGCTGGCACTCCACCAGTGAGAGTGGACCCACGGGGGCCTCTCACCAGGCTCCTAGCCTGGGGGCCGGGGCGCAGGGAGCAGAGTGTTCAGAAGACGCTGTTCTCTGAGTGCGGATTTGACACCTTCTCCACTGTCAGAACTGAGACACCCCTGGCCCTGGGCGTTTGGATCGGGTGTGAGATCCAGTGGCCTAATTTTAGACCTTGGGCCTCCATGTCAAAACAGCAGCAGGATAATTTAAAAAAAAAGAAAGCAAAGGAAAATGACAGCATGACCTTGACCACCTTGTTAATCAGGGATCAAGCACATCTCTGTGAGGGAGGGGCGTCGCCGGGCAGCGCCACTGTGGTTGCATTTGTGCTGTCTGCAGGTCGCCGTGGCACCCAGACCCCTCAACTGCCGGGCCGGGATGCTCCCTGGCTGCCCCGAGTTGGCTGAGGCCGTGTGGCCGAGGAGCAGTGCCTTGCCTGCGGGGGCCTGCCCCATGGGGTAGAGCGCAGGGACGGGAGCCGGAGGGATGATGGCTGTTTGGGGCAAGGCCCTCATTGTTAGCAGTGAGAATCCCAGATGGGCAGGTGAGATACCCATTTATCTGGGACCCTCTGGGAGGAATTTGTTTTGTATCAGAGATTTTTTCCAGTTTTTGGTGAAACTTTAAACGCCCCAAATTATTTCTTTCTGTTCTTTTTCTGTTGGTAACATTCTCAACCTCACATAGGTTCCCTGCCCCCCTAAGTCTAGCCGTGTTGTGGTGACCAGGAGTCACCTGCCAGCAGCTCATAGTTACTGCCCAGAGTGCTGCTCAGGGACTGCTGGGCCGTGCTGCCCTCTTGCCCCTGCATGGTGGCCCTGGATGCTACACCGTTCCAGGGCTCCGTGCTTGTTCCGTATTTCTGGCCCTTCCCTGAACCCTCACGTCTTGCTGCTCATAGTGCCTGGCACCCTGTCCCACGCCCCTCCTGTGTTGCTGCTTCTTATCTGCTGTTTGGGGCATCCACGTGATCAGAGCTGTTGGAACTGCACGTAAGTAAAACATGGCAACCCGAGGCAGGACTGACTGTTCCACCTCAGCTTGGTTTTCATCTGTGCCTTGTCTGGGCTGAGTGTGTGGAGACCTGTGCAAACCTGCTGGGTTTGGAGGGGGATGGCCCACTCCGGCTAGCTTACCACCTTGCAGTCCTCTGCCCCTGCCCCAGGGACAGAGTTAGTTTGTTGTTTTTAGTTATCTCTGCAGTTATTATTTTTAAACTTTTTAATTTTTAAGTAGGTAATACATGTGTGTGATAAAAGTTCCAACAGCACCAAAAAGCACAGAATGAACCTGTCTCTCTTGACCCTCTTTCCCCTGCGTCCCCTCCCAGTTTCTTGGGGTCCCTTCCCGAGATATTCTCTGCATGGAGACATCTCCCTCTTCTCCCCACACGTGTGGGAGCATCTTCTGCATGTCGTGCTATATCTTTTTCTTCATAAACAGTTGTAACACTAACAGTAACTGACGGTTACTGGCATTTCCTAAGTGCTAGAGCCTGTTCTAATTAACTCTTGAATAGAACGCCCCTTGGCTCTCGGTGGGCTTTGGAGATTGCTCGCTGCGGCGTCTGTGGATCTTGGTTCTTTTTCGTAGCTGCAGTGCCCCACCGTATGGGTCCTGTGACCGACGCACCCATTCTTTCACTGATGGCCGTTTGGTTTGCTTCCAACCTTTACTGCTATAAACGGTGCTGAATTAAATCACCTATGCTGCACGTCTGCATGTGGGCACATACACGCAGGTCTATAGCAGGTCTTCGAATCATGTCGTTTCATTATAACATCGATGAGAAAAAAATTGATTCCTGGCCAGGCCACTGTCTGAGCGAGCTTGCACGTTCTCCCCATGTCTGCATGGGTTTCCTCCCACATCCCAAATATGTGCACATTCCGTGAATTGGTGTGTCTACATGGTCCCCATCTGTGTGTGAGTGTGCGAGCCGCCCTGCGACAGGATGGTGTCCTGACCAGCACTGGTTCCTGCCTGGCGCCCGGAGCTACTGGGATATGCTCTGGCCACCCAGGACCCTGAACTGTGATAATCAATGGATGAATGAATGTAAATTATTGTCAATTAAAAATTTGTCTGTTCTACGATAATCATATAAATGCAGGACTATAAACAACGTGGTCCTAGAGCACTCAGTGAACCTGCCACATTCTTGTGTTTGAACTGCATGGTGGGAGGAGATGCTCCTGGTAATTTTCACTTTGCCAACATTTATTCCTTGATTTAACCCACCACCAAGATGACTGCTGTCACTCACTGATCCACCAAAAGTTGGGTAAATAATGATCTTTTTTTTTTTTTTTAAGAGATAGGGTCTTACTCTGTCACCCAGGCTAGAGTGCAATCATAGTTCACTACAACCCCAAACTCCTGGGTTCAAGCGATCCTCCTGCCTCAACCTCCCAAGTAGCTGGGACTACAGGTGCACACTACCATGCCTGGCTAATTTTTAAATTTTTTTTTTGTAGAGACAGGGTCTTGCTCTGTTGCCCAGGCTGGTCTGAAACTCCTTGCCCCAAGCAAACGATCCTCCCGCCTTGGCCTCCCAAAGTGCTGGGATTAGAGGCGTGAGCCACCATGCCTGGCCAATCTTACTTTTTTTTGTATTAATCTGTCTTAAATGTATGTATAGTTCACACGTATTTCAATATTTAATAGTAGAAGTGTTTCAGGTCTTTATTTAGAAGTGTGATGATGATGTTTTTTTGACCAGAAATATGCCGTGGGAACTTAACTCTTGTTTATAGCAATTAACCTATGGTTACATCGTTATATGTTGTCTCTCTTAAAGTCACAGTTTCCAAGAACCCATTGCTGATGTTAAGTGACACTCTGCTGTACTTCTGGACCTGGCACTGCTGTGGGTGCGACTGTGGCAGAGTTGCAGGGACGGGCCTGTGTTTGTGGTGGGCTAAGGCCCCATGTCCTGAAGCAGACTGTCCTGGTGTGGCTTGTGCACATGACCCTTGTCCCCAGCTGTGCATCTGCAAAGGCAAAGGGGCCCTGGTTAAAACCTGTCTTGATCAGTAGTATGGAAATGCTGTACAAGATCATCCCCAGAGAGACTGAGCACTGTGGCCCCTGGAACAGGCAGAGATCGTGCTGTTCTGTTTCGTCCCTCCCTTTCGGTAACAACCACGAAAGTCCCTGTCCTCAGAGGGTCACGGGAATCGTTCTGCAGGGGAACAATGAGCACAGAACACGGTATTTTGAACCCAGGCTGTACCAGCGAGAAGAGGGAGTCCCCATGCCCAGCACGCTGTTCCCTGGGCTGTCAGACACTGTTTTCAGGGACAGTCGCACTACTCTGTGAAGCAGGATCATCCCCGTCAGCAGGCCGTCGTCTTTCCATGCTCCCCTCCCTGCGCTCACGCTGCCCCACCCGCGTCGGCACGGCGGCGGTGTGGGCTCGCAGGCGCTGTGTGTGCAGACATGGCCGGGCCACACAGCCCTGGCGAGGGCGTGCCTCCGTCCGCTGGGCTGGAAAGCTGAGGAACCCTCAGACCCAGCAGAGAAGCACTGCTTTTGCCCACGGATGGACAGATTGTCGCTACTGTAGGTGGGACAAATGGCCTGTGGTTATGGGAGGTATTAGCCGCGGGCGCTGGGTAGGGCATAGAGGGCTGCCTTGTGCTGTCTTTAAAACTTTTCTGGAAATCTAAAAGTGTTTCAAAGTAAAAGATTATTTTTAAAAATGCCATGGCCACTAGTCACTGTAGAGAGTATGTTTCACGGCCTGGTCAGTGACCTGCTGCAGAGCTGTGGCCTGGCAGCGTGCCTTCTGGACACACCCCAGTGAGTGTGGGCACACTGATGGCAGTCCCGCCTTCCGTCCTTCAAGGCCTGTCTCTACCATAAAGCCCTCATGCTCGCCGCTGTGAATTTGGCCACCAACTTGACATTCTAACCCCTGGAGGAGTCTCTGGTCCCCCGAGGGCCAGGGTGAGATGATCTCCAGTCTGCTCAGAGCCTCTGTAATCCCCTCCATGCTGCCCGGCCCGCTGGGGCCCAGGCCCCGATCTCTGCCAGCACTCGTGCACACACCGTCCCTTCCCCTTGGGCGCTTAGCCCTCAGTGTGGCTGGAACCTGGCTGGCCTGTGTGTGGCTCAGCCAACCCTGAGCTCCTGTCTCCTGGTCTGTGGACCTCGGGCCCTGATGATAGCTACCTCACAGGGTGACATCACCCCTGGGGGCCGAGGGAGCTTGCTCCCTCCCCTGAGGGGAGATGGGCCTCGTGGCATCCTGGTGGCTGCATCCGGATGGGATGGCTGCTGCTGCCCACCAGGCAGAGCCGGCGCCGTAGGATTTCTTTGGTGAGGCGCGTGGATGCCGTTCTCTGCCATTTCAGATTTCCTTTTTTCTCAACTCCTTCATTCTTGCTTCTTTGTCCCCCACATCCCATTGCCCTTTGCCACGTCGTTTGGAACCATTTTCCTCAGAATTCAGTTGTGGACCGCAGGGTGATTGAGATTTTTCATGCCCCTCCCCAGGGTACGCGGCTTCTGCCGTGTGGAGACACCTCACCCTTCCATACAAAGTCTGAGGTGAACCTGCTCTTGGTTCCCTGCTCTGCTGAAGCCCAGGCACTGGGGGGTCCTGCCCACTGTGGGTGTGCTCCCCGACAGGAGGAGGGGGAATGAGGCTTTCTGGGTAGAGACTGGGCTGGGGTAGCCACCTGGAGAGAGGTCGGCTGCACGGGGACTTCTGCTCTCCACGTTTCTCCACCTAGAAGGCCCTTCTTCCTGCTTCTGATGGTGTCTCCTTCTTACCCCTCTGGCCTCGGCATGAGGGTCCCCCTCCCTGACCACCCCCCTGCCCCAAGTTATTCTTTCTCCGAGCACCCTGTTCTGTGGCAGCACGTCTCTGGCATCGTCACCTGCAGTCTGTGCCACACAGACAGGAAGCCCCCCGAGGGCAGAGGCCAGGCCTGGCCTGTTCTTAGCACCCGGGGCCTGGCCCCTGTGGCTGCTCCATAGTTGCCCTAAGAACAGATCTGTGCATGGAGGGGTCAGGGGCTCTGTAGTTTGGGAGGCCTGAGGCTGGAGTGGTTTGCAAATATTCCACTCTGCCTCAGCAGAGCAGAGGTGTGAGAGCATCTCGGAGCTCCTGGCCTGCTCAATTATTTCCAGTTGAATTAATTATCCTGCATTAACAGCGGAGCTGCTAATAGGGAACATTGGGTGCCCCTAAGGAGGAGCCGCCGAGGCTGGAGGGCACACTTGGCGCCCAGAGAGCGGCAGGCAGTGCGTCTCCTTGGGAGGGCAGGGGCCCTGAGCCTCTCCAGCTGGCGGCCAGCCCCGTCCTGCAGTCACTGACCCATGTGGAGGCCCAGCCACGGCCACCTCTCTCTGTCCTTTGAAAGGAGAGGAAGGCCAAGCCTGGTGGGCAGGGGCCTGGGTCAGCCTGCAGCAAATGGCACAGTCCCAACTTCGCTTTCACTGCAGCTGTGGGGGTAATGAGGCAGCCTGCGCTGGCATCTAAGCTCAGCAACGATCAGGAACTAATTGGGATTTCGGGGCTTGCCTCCAAATTTCCAGCCCTGTTGGGCCACCAAAGACCCACCCTGTGCTGGCCTCTCCTTGGCCATAGGCCAGGCTGGCCCCAGCTTGAGCAGTGAGGCCTCCCAGGCTGGCACGTAGGAGCAGAGGCCTGCGGGCCAGGCTGGTGGGTGTGCGAGGCCACTCTTTATAGCCCTGCCCATGCCATCCCCTCGTCTTATTCTCTCCCCATGGCCTTAGCAGACTTAGCAAATGCCAGAAGCAATGAGGGTTGCTTAACTCTGTCATGCCCACGACCCTTTGGCCTCGCCACAAGAGGCTGGCACCACTTTGACGCCTGCTTTTGAGAATGTGGTGTGTGGTGCCCAGTAGGCTCATGCCTATGCCGCGGCTGGCACGTGCCCTTCTCCACAGGTGCCGCCATCTCCTTTCTTCCCCTGTGAGTGACGGCTTTGCTGGCCTCAGGTGACACTGTCCTCTTGCCCAGGCCACTGCAAATGGAGAAGTGGCACTGGATTTAGCCAGCATGTCTGTGCAGAGCCCCAGGGAAGTGCAGACAGGTGTGGAGGGGTTCAGCCCTCCCCCGAGTGTCCACAGGCTGCTGGAGGCGATGAGATAGGTGGAGGCTCGGAGGACATGCGCGGTGGCCGAGGCCCTGGTAGCGTGGCCCAGGGAACTGGAGAGGGGACAGAAGGTGAAAGGAGGTTGGCACCAGGGGGAGAGGGAGATCTTAGCAGAAGGAGACAGGAGAGGAAGCAAACTGGTTTCTCAGGCAGAAGGGGACTTTTTTTTTAATCGACAGACTTCAAGTGTACAGGAAAGCAATGAACCTCCAGGCATCAGCACCTGGATTCCAGAACACCCTACTCCTGACGTCACAGACACTGTGACCTGTCCCTGTAGTACTTCATCATAGCGTCTCTAAAACTAAAGATGTTTCCTACCTCAGCACAACTTCATTATCACAGAAGAGAACATTCTGAGCAGAAGTTTGGAAGCAGGCAAGAGCGGGGTTTGTTCTGGAATGGAATGAATGAATGAGTCACTGGATGTGCCCAGCCCCTGGGAGGGGGCCGAGGAGGCTGAGCCTAGGGGAGGAGAGGAGGCTGAGACCCAGGACATGGGACAACCGACCGGGCCGGGTGGCTCATGCTGCGGCCGCTGCAGTGGGCCCCGGGGCCTGTCTCCTTGTGTATAAAATGAAGTTCCTTCCTTGTGGGTGGTCAGGAGGGTTCTGTGAGACAGTCCACAGGAAGTGCTCTGCACACCGTAGGTGCCAGCTCTCTTGCGCCCAGTCCAGTGCCACCACCCCTCCCAGCCATGTCCTCCCTGTTGGCTGTTCCCACAAGAGTTTGTTACCCAGATGCCTCAAAACCAGAGCTCTGTCTTGGAGTTCTCTGCCCTACATGGTGGCAAAGCTCAGAGCTGCTCCGAGTAACTGAAAATCGTCTATTGAATCGTGTGTATGGTCAAGCTCAGAAAAGCCATGAGCTGGATTTTGCCCTTTGTCACATGAATTGGCCTTGAAGGCATTTCCTGCCTTAATGAAGGTCCCTGCAGCTGTGCTCCGAGGGGGGCCCAGGCTCCGGGTGTCATCCTAGGGCCTCTGGAGCTCCCTGGCCTGGGCCCCGCCCACGCAAGGGCCACCAAACGGGCCCCTGAGGAAAACAATGAAGGAGGCTGAGTGTGGAGCAGTCGCGGTGTGCGCACAGCAAGCCACAGCCGCCCACTTTGGACGTTGTCTCTGGCAGCAGCAACGGTGGTACTCGAATGGGCACGAGGCCCTCAGAATGCTGTAGAACAGCGTGACCTCTTGGTGGTCCTGGGGCTGTGAGTAAAATGCAGGTTCTGACCGAGCAGTCTGGGCCTGAGACCATCATTCTAAGAAGCTCGCGGGGCTGCTGCGGCAGCTGGTCTGGGCAGTGCACCAGGTGTGAGTAACCGGTTTGGAGGCGCAAGGAAGCAGCCTCCGCGGAGGATGGCTGGAGGGCAACAGACTACGTCCCCAGACCCTTTCCAGCCTTGGGTACTAAGACCCGGCAGTATCACCACCTGCCATCCCATGGGCAGCCCCTGGTGGCCTCCGGGCCCTGCACCCCCAAGGCAGCCACACGGTGCAGGGGAGGGGAAGGCCCCAGGCCCTGCAGGCCGCCCTCAGCCTGTGTTTGCTCATCTGGGAGCCGAGGGTCACACTCATGATCCCAGCTACCCTGCAGAGCCCGGGTGAGGATCAGACAGACTGTGGATGTGAGAAAGCCCCCGAAGCCCAGGAGATTATATAAATGCCAGGACCGTGGTCATTGTCATTACCGGAAGGTTCAAACCATTCCCCTGTCTTTCCTCCATGAAAGACAATGCCACCAAAACACGGAGACCCTGCTCTCAATCTGTTTGTGTCCTTGCTGTGGTTCAGCTCGCTCTCCGATGGCCCGAGAGATAGGCCTCTTGCAGCCCCACGGCGCCGGGAGAGCGGAAAGCATTAGCGGGCGGATTGTTGGAGGTGGCGGGAGGTAATCCCAGGAGGCCGTAGGCCGTGGTGAGCTGAGGGCGCAGAGCACGCTCCTCTGGGGTTACCTGAGCAGGCATGTGTCCCAAACCAGTCCCTAGAGACTGCCTGGGCCCCCGTTTCTGGATTAACTCTGAGGGAGCTCAATTAGGCAAACGACTTTGCTCAGCACAGTGCTTGCCTTAAAGAATAACAAGATTAGCTGTGCCCTTCTGGCTCAGGCACAGATATTCAGGGGGTTTCACTGGCCCTGAAGGACCTTCTCAGAGGCAGGCTGGGCAGGCGGGTGCCTGGGTGTTGGGCCCCTGTGGCTGTGGCCTGTCTGGTTGGCGTTGGAGCTGGGGCTGGCAGCCTGGTCCTCTCTGGGCAGGGGGCTCACAAGGAAACATTTCCACCTCTGTGGACCCAGCTGGCAGCCCAGGCCACGGCTGGATGGGCCACAGTCTCTGCCCTGTCTCTAGGGAGCTGTGTGTCCTTCGGCAGGTTGCTTTATCTCTCTGAAGCTCAGAATCCTTGCATGGAAAATGGACGTTGAAATATTTGTCTCTAGAAGCCTTGAAAAACCCATGCTGGCCACCGCAGCAGCCTTAGGTCTGGGCAGACGTTTCGAGTTCAGTGAGTGGCCTCTGGCTCGCTGGAGCTGGGAGCCAGGGGACCAGGCTGCAGGGGCTGAAGTCCCACGGTGTCCATGCTGCTCATGCCCCCTGCTGTGGCTGGTGGTCCCGGGCCTCCCACACGCCTTCTTTCCTGGGAGCTGGGCTGTGGGGACAGGCGCTCCATGTGCCTCAGCAGCTGTGGGTCCTGGTCCGGGCGCACTGCAGAGGGGTCTATGCTGCTCCTTGCTCCCCAGACACTGGGCAGCCTGGGCTGCGGAGACTCGTGGAACTGGGGCGGAAAGAGCCGGGGCTCCGGGTCAGGGGCCTCAGCTGACTGGAGGTGACTTTGAGACACCTCTGTGCCGGTGGATGTAGGAAGAACACCTTCCAGGCAGGGTCCTGGGAGGTTGGGGTTGTCTGTGACGCCCAGCCTGGTGCCTGGAGCCTGCTCCATACGGCAGTGGGACTAAGCATAGCTCCGCCGAGGTCAGGGCACTTCTGTGGGTGGGAATGAACTCGCATCTACACCTGCGGCCCCAGAGCCCCTGCGGCGGGTCCGTCCCCTAATCTGGCCGAGCCCTCAGCCAAGGTGTGCGCGAAAAGAGGGAAGAGCTAGTAAATACAGGCAGTGGCCACGCTCCCTGCCCATTGCCTATTCGTCATCAGTCAACTTTTACTGAGTGCCTGTTGTATGCCTTGAGGTGCTCAGAGGACAGCACTCGGGGGGACCCGTTTGCTCCCCAGTGACATGTGTACAGTGTGCCAGGCACCCTCCGAGGCCGGTGGCATCACTGCAGGATGAGGTGGGGGGTGGGGAGGAGTGTCCATGTGTCTGCCCTGGAGGAGTGGGCTGTGCTGGGCCTCCTGGGAGCCTGTTGGAGAGGGGCTGGAGGGGGAGGGTGGGAGCAGACTGGGGCCTCATGTCCTGCACCCACCTCAGGTGAAGGGACCACATTCACCAGGCACCAGTAGATGCTGCTTTTGGGGTCTGAGAGTCAAGGCCCGGCCAGTCCTCCTCACCCCCTAGCTCTTCCTGGGCTCAGCTCCTTGGCCCCTCCTGGAACACAATGCCAGGCCCCCCTGCCAACAGGCCAGCCGCCCTCCCCCAGAGCACTGTGCTCAGCCCAAGGTGGGTGCCTATGCCTGATGCTCTGGGCAGAGCTGGTGCAGACCAGAGTCCCCCCAAGACAACACCCCCAGGCCATTGTCCTCAGTCTGGGGAGGGAGGTGTGGGGCTGGGATGTGGCCTCTGCTGCGCTCCTCCCCTCCCATGGGGGCCATCCTGCAGGCCCCCATACCTGTCCCCTGCCCCCCGCCCTGGCCAGCCACTGTTCCCCCCGCCCTCCCTCCTTTGTGTGCTGCTTTCTGGGCTCAGCTCAGACTCTGTTTTCCACAAAGGGGTCTCTCCCCTCAGGCCCCAGCCTTTGTTCCTGTTTCCCTGCCTCTGCACTCCTGCAGGGCCCCTCCTGCTCCTGGGCCTCCCCGTGGGGCATCATGGTGGGGGGTATGGCGACCACGTGGTGGCAGCCACTAGGACCCCTCCTACCCACCCTCCTGAGGGGCTCAGGCAGTGGTGTGTGGGTGGGGCATGGGCTCCGGCAGAGAGTGGGTGTGGGTGGGCATAGGCCGTGGAGTTCTGCAGGCCGGGTGCCCTGCCACCTCTTAGCTGTGAGGCTGTGCCTGGGTCCCTGTGCCCCAGAACAAGGGCAGCGGCTCCTCTGCTCAGTGACCCTGTGAGCCAGCCCAGGTCCCCTGGCTGCGTGGGAAGACAGCTGGACATGCTCTTAGCTGACAGCCCAGCAGTCCTATAAAACCTGTTTACAATAGCAAAATCACGTGTCCCTCAGCTGGGGCATCCCGTGTGGCTACGAATAGGGATAAGCTGCCGGTATACATGCTGCACTTGGGTGCTTGGCAGAGGCGTCATGCATGCCAGGTGAAGGAGGCCACGGATTTCTCTGACACTAGGGACAGCAAAACAACGTGCAACAGCATGTGCCAGGGCGTCAGGGCTGTCAGGGGTGGGGCAGCTGTACGGGGGGCCTTCTGGATTTGGTGATGGTATGAGTTTGTGAAAACTCATAGACCTGTATGTTTAAAAGAGTAATTTTTACTGTATGTGAATTTTGCCTCAATAAGTCTGACCTAAACATTTTTTTAAAAAGTTCCGCCTTCTAAAATATACTAAAGTTTTTGAAAAAGCAAAACAAAACAAAAAGCTGGCTGACAACAGGTGCTGCTAGCATGGTGGTGATGATGGTGATAATGTCTCTCCCGGTGCCCCGCCTGGGATGCCCATAAAAGGCCGGCTGGGAACCCTGAACCCAGCTGCTGCTCGGGCCGGCGTAGCCGGACAACCACTCTGCGCTCATCAAATATTTTCAAATTTCCTTTCCCAGGCAGGCTGAAGTCCATGTAAATATTGACCAAGAAGGCAGACTGGGGTTTGTGCTGTATTTGGTTAATAGTTGAAGAGTCATTCCTCGGCTATTTTTCCAGTTGCTCTGTACAGGTGGTCTTGTTTTATTAAAAAAATAAAATCTAAAAAAAACTATGCCTAAATCAAACATTATAAATGCAGTAGGAAAGCCCACATATTTAAATGAATCTCAGAATTGATAAAGCAGTTACCTCTCCCTTCCCCTTCAATGTGTTTATTAAGTTAATTTTTAAATATATATTTGATTTGCTTAAGTGAGGACTGAGGCAGCTCCCCAAGCCACGGTGGGTATTGACCGAGTGACTTCCCTGCTTCCCTGTCTGGAGGACTCTGAAACCCAGCTCGTCAGCACTCTCCTTCTGCCGTCATGGGGCCGGAGGGTCTCTGAGACCTGGGAGCCAGGCCCTGGACTGGCCCCCTATTGCAGAGAGGGGTGACCAGGTCAGACAGTGAGGACAGGCCTTGCCACAGGTCCTAACTTAACAGCCAGGCTCTGCCCTTCCTGAGGGCATTTGCCAGCCACCTGCTCCCTGTGCTTCCTGTCCTGATCCTCCCGGAGCACTAGGTCCCACCCAACTCGCAACTCTGTGACCATCTTCCAAGTCAATAGACACTCCCTGAGCCACCTAGAAGGGCGGCAGGAAGGACACCTGTCTTATACCCCATGCCGGGCCCTGCGGCACGTACTGTCCCCATCTCAAATCTCCCTCTCAAGGAAATCAAGGCTCAGGGAGAGCGGGTGATTCATCCAAGGTCACAGTGCTTGGAAGCAGAGCGAGGATCTGGACCAGGTGATCTGATCTGTCTCGCCACCTAGCCCCAGGGTGGGTTGCCTGGGGGACATGTCAGAAGTCTGTCTACTCACCAAGCCATGGGCAGGGCCTCTAGGGGCAAAGAGTTTCCTTTGCTTTCTCCTACCCTGTCTTATTTCTGCACCGAGTTCCCCCTAAAGACAAACATCAGGGATGGAAGAGGTGTCCACAGGGACAGCGTGACACATGGACAGATGAGCGGCGCTTAGTGAGGCTGCTGGGCTGGGGCTGCTCCGAGTCCTGAGCCGGCAGGGTTCGGTGAGGGCGGCGTGTTGGCTGGAGCCGCAGCCTTCTGTGGGGAGCTGGCTTCTCCCTCTGGGCTGTGGCCACCCCTCAGAGGGTGGGCCCCGGGGACCTGCAGGGACAGGATCTGCCCTCTTGAGGGGGGTGGTGTCAGCAGCAAGGCAAGGGACAGGTGAAGGAGCCAGACCTAGGAACAGGTGTGGGCCTCGTCCTGGCAGCCAGGCAGGCAACCGTTGTGGAGTTCACGTCAAAGACCGTGGTCTCCGAAGACACCCGCCCCTTCCTTTCCAGCCTGCACCAGCCTGGCGTTCCGGACACGGCCACCTGTGTGAGCAGGGGCACGGAGACCTTGAATGGATACAGGTAAAGGAGCCATCGTCCAGCCTAAATCTCCCCTCCGGGCCCGTCAGTGGAGCACGTGGCAGACACCCCATCCACTCCATGCTGGCCTGGCCTGTAAAGGCATTTGCAGAGCTGGACCTCGCACTCCCTGACCTCAAAGGACCAGGTTCTAGTGCTGACGGGGGAGGATTTCCCGAGAGTTTGCGGGTGTGGGCCTGTGCCTGCCACTGAGGCCAGGCCGGACCAGACAGTCAGCACCATGAGCAAGTACCACCCAGAGCAAGGCTGGCACCGTCAGCCAGCTTGTTTCCCGCGCCCAGCCACACCGGGTCCCACGGAGCCGATGGGCCCTTCCGGCTGTCACAGGGAACGTGCAGCATCGAGCCCCACCTGGCAGATGGGCGCCCGTGTGACAGGCCCTCGTGAGGGAGGGTGGCAAGAAGTGAGCACCATTGACTTTCTTGCTGCCAGGAAGGCTCTGTGTCATTCTCTCTCCGCCCAAACCCACAGGAGCCAGCCATGGTGGGGACAGATCCATGAACTCGCCTTTACTGGCCTGTTCTTCGCAGAGGGTGCTGAGTTCTGGACAGAGGTGACAAGTGTCCTGGGAGGCGAGGTCGGGAAGCTGCCCAAATGTGCTTTGGACCAGAGGTGCTCGCTGTCCTGGGTGAGCTGGGGTGGGCAGAGGAGGCCTTTGAACTTGGCCTGAGTTTGTTGGGTGATGCCAAGGTCAGAGGCTCTGGGTCCAAGTGAGGGGCGATGGTGTGGTGAGATCAGGTTTTGGCTTGGTGTCCTTGCTCAGCCTCTTGGCTCCAGAGGGCTGGTGGACAAGACTGGGCACGTGCAGAGCCCCCATTCTCTGGGGCCTGGGAATGTTGCAGGCCACACTCACGCAGGGGGCAGAGGTGGGGCCAGACCCAGAGTTTGAATCCATTTACTCACAGCGAGTCCTTGGGTGAGGCCTTCTTTAAAACAGGCACATGATCCTACGTCCCTGGCGGGGCTGCCGTGCAGATCTAACAGCAGGTTGTGTGGAGGCCCTCACCCAGCACCTGGTACACAGCGAGCGCTGTGCCAGCATCAGCTGATGTCACATGTACTGTGGTTGACATGGTCATTCCATCAGAGCCCTCACACCTCGGATAAGGAGATTGTGTCCTAGAGGCTGTGGTGTCATGGGGGGCCACTCTAGTTACTCAGCCAGACTCTGGACCAAGACCCCTGCAGAACCCAAGGGAAGGCGGGCCCCTACCCTGCTCACCCATGAAGACCCTCCTCTTTAGGGAAGCTGGGGACCTGCCTAAGCTCACACAGCTAGTAAACAGTGCAGCCAGGATTGTTTTTAACTTTTATGATGAAAAATGTCCAACATACACAAAATTAGAACAGTATAATGATCCCTCCATTGCTGTCCCCATTTTCCAGTTTCAAGAATTATCTTACACATCACTCTCGTCTCATCTGTCTTCTGAACCACCTCCTCCCATTTTGCTGGAGTGTTTTAAAGCAAATGCAGATACTGTATTATTTCATCTGTAAATATTTCATATACATATGAAATATAGAATGTATCTCTAGTACATAAGGACTTTAAAAAATGACCATAATACATTACCATATTCAGCAAAATTAATAATTTCATTTGTAAACAGCCTTACTGAGGAATAGCTGACTTACAACAAACCACACCTACATGAAGCATAGAACTGAGTTGTAATGTGAGCGTATGTCAAAACCAGGAAGCCGTCTTGTCAGTTAAGATCGTGAACGTACCCGTCACCCTTATTGTAATCCCTCCATCTCCCCATCTTGCCCCTCCCCAGTCCAGGCCACCTGTGGTCTGCTTTCTGTCCCTAGGCATTAGTTTGCACTTACGGAAATTTTATGTAAATGAAATCATGCAGTATCTACATTCCGTCCAGCTTCTTTCACTCTGCATAGTTATTTTGTGAGTGATATCGTTGCATGTATCAACGGTTCCTTTTAATTGCTTAGTAGTATTCCATTTTATGGATACACTCTAGTTTGTTTACTCTTTCACCGGTTGATGGACATTTGGATTGTTTCCAGTTTTTGACTATTACAAATCAAGCTGCTGTAAACATCCATGTTCAAGTCTTTGCATGGCCAACTACTTTAGTCTCTCTTGAGTAAATTGTAGGAGTGGAATAGTGGAGTCATTTGATAGATGGGTGTTTAACACTTTCAGAAACTGCCAAACTGCTTTTGGAAATGATTGCACCATTCTGCATTCTGAACAGAAGGGAGAGAGAGTTCCAGTTGCTCTACTTCTCTCCAGCCCTTGGTAGATCGGTCAGTCTTGTTACTTTTAGCCATTCTGATGAGTGTGTATTTGTCTTTTTATCATTGAGTTGTAAGAGTCCTTTCTATATTCTAGACACAAGTCCCTTATCAGACACATAATTTATACATATGTTCTCCCATTCTGTGGGTTGTCTTTGTATTTTCATGATAGTATCCTTTGAAGCACAAAAGTTTAAATTTTTGATGAAGCCAAATTATTTATTGTTCTTCTTTTGTTGCTTGTGCTTTGGCATCATATTTGAGAAATCATTGCTAAATCCAAGGTCCTGAAGATTTACACCTACGTTTTCTTCTAAGTCTTATAGTTTTAACTCTTACATTTAGAACTTTGATCCATATTGGGTTAATTTTTATACATAATGTGAGATAAGGATCTAACTTCATTCTTCTGCATGGGGATATCTAGCTGTCCCAGCGCTCTTTGTTGGAAAGGCTATTTTTTCCCTATTCATTTGTTTTGGCAGCCTTGTTGAGAATCAGTATATGAGGGTCTTGGCTCTCTATGCTATTCCATGGGTCTGTATGTCTATCCTTATGACAGTACCATACTGGCTTGATTACTTTTGCTTTGTAGTGAGTGAAATCAGGAAATGTGAATCTTCCAACTTGTATTTTTAAAAGATTGTTTTTGCTATTTTGAGATACTTGAATTTCTAAATAAATGCTAGGATAAGCTTGTCAATTTCTACAAAGAAGCCAGCTGAGATTCTGATTGTGGCTGCATTGAGTCTGTAGATCAGTTTGGGAAGTATTGCTATCTTTTTTTCCCCCTTCCCCTCCCCCAAATATTGCTATCTTAAGTCTATGATCAATGAACATGGGATGTCTGTTCATTTATTTGGATCTTTTATTTTTTCAAACAGTGTTTTAGAGTCATCAGAGTAAGTTTTGCACTTTTGTTGTATTTTTTCCTAAGTATTTTACTATTTTTCATGCTATTGTAAATAGACTTGTTTTCTTGATTTCCACTTTTAGATTGTTTATTCCAAGTGTATAGAAATACAATTGTTTTTTGTATATTGATCTTGTATCTTGCAACCTTGCTCAATTTATTAATTCTAGTAGTTTTTTTAGTGTATTCCTGTGGATTTTTTATATACAAGTTTATATTATCTGTGGATAGAGTTAGTTTTACATCTTTCTTTTCAACCTGGATGCCTTTATTTCATTTTCTTGCCTGATTGCCTTGGCTAGAACCTCCAGTGCAAAGTTGAATAGCAGTGGCAAGAGTGAACATCCTTTCCTTGTCTTGTTCCTGAGCTTAGAGGGGAAAGTATTCAATATTTCACCATTAAGTATGACGTAAGCTGTGGGTTTTTCTACTCATTAAAAAAAATGAAGGCTTTTGTTATCTTATTATCAAGTTTCGAGAGTTCTTTGTATGTTTTGGATACAAATTCCTTATGAAATGCATGCTTTGCAGATTCTGTGGCTGATCCTTTCATTTCATCAATAATATCTTTTGAAGAGAAGAAGTTTTAAAAACTTTTTCCTTTCTAAAATCTTATTTCTTTTTCTCACTCTATTGAACTATTAATAGGTAGAATATTGAGCACAGAGTTGAGGACAAGTGTGAAAGTGGACACCTTTTCACTGATCTTTGAGGGGAAGCATTGTCTTAGACGCTTAAGTATGATGAAGTTCAATTTATTAATTTTTCTTTTATGAATCATGATTTCCATCTTGTACCTAAGAAATCATTGCATATAATGCAAGATCATAAAGATTCTCTAGTATGTTTTCTCCTAAAAGTTTTAGAAGGTTTTATACTTAGATTTATATATTTATATATAGATTTAATTTTATATTTACACTTATAATCCATTGTGAATTCATTTTTTATATTTGATCTCAGTTATGGATCGAAGTCCACTTTTTTTTGCATATGATATCCAATTTTCGAATACCATTTGTTGAAAAGACTGTCCTATCTCCACTGAATTGCCTTTGTACTTTGTCACAAATCAATTGACCCTATATATGTGGGTTTATTTCTGAACTCTCTGTTCAGTTCTACTGATCTATTTGTCTTTACACCAGTACGACACTGTCTGTGTTAGTGTAGCTTTGTAATACATCTCAGAATCTAGTTGTGTTCCTTCAATTTTGTTGTTTTATTTCAAAATTGTTTTGGCTATTCTAAGTCTTTTGCATTTTCATATGGATTTTAGAATCAGGTTTTCAATTTGTAACAAAAAGCCTGTTGGGATTTTGACTGGCATTGTGTTGAGTCTGTAGATCAATTTGGGGGAGAACTGACATCTTAATATTGAGTCTTCATACCGACGAATGCCCTGTATGTCTCCATTTAGATCTCTCGGCAGTGTTTCACAGTGTTTGGTGTGCAGGTCTGGCTTATATTTGTAGTTCCATCTGATCTTCTACATAGATGTTCGTTCTTGTCTGTGAATAAAGCCAGCTTTACATTTTCCTTTCTAATCTTATTTCTTTTTCTAACTCTATTGATCTAGGTAGAACCTTCAGCACAATGTTGAGTGCAGGTGTGATTGGACATCTTTTCCCTGATCTTAGAGTGCAGACATTCAGTCTTGGACCCTTAAGTGTGATGCTGCAGGTTTTTCACAGATGCTCTTTATTAAGATGAGGAAATTTTCTTGTATTCTTAGTGTGCTAAGAATTTTTATCAGAAATGTACACTGAATTTTGTTAAGTGCTCTTTTATGTCTATTATGATTATCATAATATTTTTCTTAATTCATTTGTTTATACAGTGAATTACATAGATTGCTTTTTGAATGTTAAACTAAGCTTTCATTCCAGAGATAAACCCTTGGTCATGATGTATTATCCTTTTAACTTTTATTTTTTGAGACAAGGTCTCACTCTGTTGCCCAGGCTATAGTGCAGTGGTGTCATCATAACTTACTGCAACCTCAAACTCCTGGGCTCAAGTGGTCCTCCTGCCTCAGCCTCCTGAGTACCTGGCACTACAGGTGGGCACCACCACATCCCACTAATTTTTTTACTTTTTGTAGAGAATGGGGTCTTGTTATGTGACCCAGGCTGGTCTTGAACTCCTGGCTTCAAGCGATCCTCCTGCCTTCAAGCGATCCTCCTGCCTCAGCCTCCCAAAGTGCTAGGATTACAGACATGAGCCACTATGCTGGACTTTTAACGGCATTGTTGGATAGCATTTGCTAATTTGCTAAAATTTTGTCTAGACTTTTTACATCTATGTTCATAGGGGCTATTTGTCTATAGTTTTCTTTGCTTGTAATATCTTTGATTTTGATACCAAGTAATGCTGGCCTCATTGAATGAGCTGGAAAGTGTTCCCTCTTTTTCAATTTTTTAGAAGAATTTGTACATAATCGGTATTATTTCTTCTTTAAATATCTGGTAGAATTCAGCAAATTGGCATGAAGTTTTTTTATAATATTCTGTTATCTTATAATCTTATCTTATAATATTCTTTTAACATCTGCATGCTCCATAGTGATATCATCTCTTTCATTCTTGATATTGAGAATTTGTGTCTTTTCTCTTTTTTTCTTGATCAGTCTGGATAAAGGTTTATCAATTTTATTCATCTTCTTAAAGAACCAGTTCTTGGTCTCATTGATTTTTTTTCTCTATTGTTTTTCTGTTTCATTGATTTTCACTCCAAATTTTCTTTTCTTCTGCTTACTTGGGTTTCATTTGCTCTTCTTTATCTAGTTTCTTAAGGGGAAGCTGAGACCATTGATTTGAGACCTTTCTTCTTTTTTTAATATAAATGTTTAGTGCTCTATATCTCCCCTAAGGACTACTTTAGCAGTATCCCACCAATTTCGATATGTTTTCATTTCCATTCAATTCAAAATCCTTTTAATTTCCCTTTGATTTCTTATTTTTCCCATGAGTTGGTTATTTAGAAATGTGTTGCTTAGTTTCCTATTATTTGGGGATTTTATTCAGAGATATTTCTGTTATTAATATTTCTAATTAATTCCATTGTGGTCAGAGAGCATATTTTGTGTAATTTGGATTCTTTTGAATTTATTGTAATTTGTTTCATGGCCCAGAATATGGTCTATGTTGGTAAATGTCATGTGTGCACTTGAAACTAATGTGTTTTCTGCTCTTGTTGGGGAAGTATTTTATAAATGTCAATATGCCAGATTGGTTGATAATATTTGAATCTTCTGTATCCCTCTATTTTTCTACCTGTTCTTTCAATTATTGAGAGAAGGGTATTGATATCTATGACTATAATTGAAGTTTTTTCTACTTCTTCTTATAGTTTTATCAGTTTTTACTGATACTTCAGAGTTCTGGTATTGGGTACATGAATATTTTTTTAGGATTATTATATCCTTTTGGTTAATTGATCATTTTATCATTATGAAAAAAATTTTATTTATTCCTGGTAATAATTTTTTCTCTGAAATCTACTTTGTCTTACATTAATATTACCACGCCTGCTTTCTTTAGTGTCAGCATGGTTGTGTGTTCTGACATCCTTTTACTTTTAACCTATTTGTGTTTTCTAAGTGTATTTCTTCTTAGCTCATACTTTTTTATTTAACCTAACAATCTCTCTCTTTTAATTGGGTGTTTGGGCCATTAACAGTTAATATGATTATTGATATGGTTAGGTTAAAATCATGTCCTTCATTCCTTTAGGTACAGTGTCTTGAAAGCCATTGTTTTATATATATGTCTGTTTTTTGATTGCTTCAAGTGAGACGGTGAATGTACAAACAACCTGACACACAAACTCAAGGTGCTTTTTCTGTTCTCTCACGCAACAACAATCAACACAAAAGACTTCTGTGCCCCAATGTGTGCTGGGAGAGGCTTCTCCCCACCACCAAGTAAGCAATCAGTTCTGCAACTCTGACACTGTCTACCCGGAGGGGGTATCAGATCCCACAGGTTGAGGGTTCAGTCCTGTAAGACATCCCCCACTTCCCACCCCTCTCAAGTTTGGGCCTCTAGAATTTCTGACCAACCAGCTTCAAGTTGGAGTTCCCATGACGCCATCTTTGGATTTGATTAATTTGGTAGAGCGGCTCACAGAAGTCAGGGAAATATGTTTACCACTTTATTATAAAGGCTATTACAAAGGATACAGATGAACAGATGCATAGGGTGAGGTATCGGGAAGCAGTGCAGAGCTTCCAAGACCACCCAGGGTGCAACACCCTCCAGCAACCTCTACCTGTTCTGCTATCCAGAAACTACCAGAACCCTGTCCTTTGGGTTTTTATGGAGGCTTCATTATGTAGGCAGGATTGATTAAATCATTAGTCATTGGCGATCAATTTAACCTAGGGTGCAGGGCTGGAAGTCCCAATCCACCAATCCTGCCTTGGTCTTCCTGGTGACCAGCCCCCATCCTGAAGCTGCCTAGGGGCTGCCAGCCGCCAGCCAGTCATTAACACACAAAAAGACATCACTTCGGAGATTCCAAGGATTTTAAGAGTCATTGTCAGGAAACAGGTCGAAGACCAAATATGTATTTCACAATATCACAAAGTGTAAACTCCATCCATCTTGGCTGGAAGTAGAAAAAATAGTAATGTCTTAATATCATTTAATACTCAGCCCATGTTCAGTTTTCCAATTGTCCCAAAAATATCTTCTTATAATTGGTGTGTTTATATCAGGATTCAAATAAGGTCTACCTGTTACCAAAAGTTTGGCACTTGTCCCCGAGACCGCATCGTAAGAACGAGGACAGTGGTTTGAGGAGAAAGAAACGGAGATTGATTAATTTGCTGGCAAATGAGGAAAAGGGAGACTTGATCTGAAAGTACTGTTTTCCTATCTATAAGCAGAAATGCAGAGCTTTTAAAGGGATGGTTTTCAGTTTTAAAGAGACAGTTTGTAATACATTTTACCCCTTTTTGGGCTGCTCCCTCTGTTACATACACATTGCATTTGGCTGACGTGATTTTTAAGTCCCTTTACTCCTTTCCTCCTATTTCATTTATTTATTGAAGAAACTGAGTCATTTGTTCAGTGGAATTTTCTGGATTTCAGTGACTATATCCTTGTGATATTTTAAAATATGTCCCTCTATTTCCATTTGTTTCCTGTAAACTGAAAGTTAGATATAGAGGTTTGACTTTTTTTGATATGAATACATGACAGAATGTGCCATGTGCTTGGTTGAAATATATGAAATTGCCAATATTTGACTATTTGCCCTACAGAAATGGCAGTTTTCTATTGTTCGCCCTCATATTTACTGTTGCATCACACCATTAACCAGTGGATTTGGCGAGGTCAGCCTGGCCCCTCCATTGTCAAGTTCATGACCTTTCCCTGATGGTCTCTCAGTCCCTGGTGGGTGTTGCCTGGGTCCCTTATTTCATTAGGAGTTGAGAAATGATGACATTTTAATTCTCTCATTCCTCCTGCATTTATTAGCTGTGTGTTATATGTTTCCTGTACTAGACTGGAATCAGCCCTTTAACCAAGGCACTCTGGTTACTTTTGTTGGCAAATGGTATTTATAGACCACAATGGGAATGCTAGGGGTGTTCATTGCAACTGAGGTGGTCATCATTCTAGGCCTCTTTAAGTGGACAGAACTAGGAAAAATGGATTTTTTAGAAAAAGAAAGAAATCATGAATTCATACCGATATTTCCATTCCAAAAGTTTTTGCTTAACCTTTTAATTTCATTTTTATATCTCTTTTCTCTTATATGGGAAGCCTAGCTCCTGAATATGTTAACATCATTAATGTAAATATAGTCAAAATAACAATATCTATATTGTTAACTATTTTATTACTAACAATAGTTTTACTGGATGCAGTTTAGAATTTCTTTCTGGTTCTTTTTGTCCTTAGACTATGTTGTAGGAGTGAGGATTAATCAAAATATGGTGTTTTAGAATCACTTGAAAAAACTCTTACCTGCGTTTTTACCAACAACTTGATATACAGTTAGTTTCCTTTACTTAGGTTTTGGATTTTTAGCAATTCCTTTGTTCTTACTCTTAATTATGCAAAACATAGTCAACCTTATAAAACAAAGAACATTCACAAATGTCTGGCATCTGTCCCCTCCCTCACCTGTAGGGAATAATTTTGATTGGCTTTTGGTTTATCCATTGTTTCTTTTTGGAAATATAAGCAGACATTGTGTGTGCATGTCCCCCCGCCCCTCTCATTTTTTCACACAACAGGTTGGGTGCACATTCTCCTGCACCTGCTTTTTTATATAACAACGTATCCTGGAGCTTATGGCATGGCGATAGGTAGAAATCTTCCCCCTTCCTTTCTCTGCCGAGTCATTCACTCAGCCAGCTCATCCCCTGCAGATGGACACTGGGGTGGGTTCCATCTTTAGAGGATGTCATAGTTAGTACTGCAACCAGAATTTGGACCCAGAGCCCACATTCTTAACCATCTGCTGGACCCGTTGGGGCTGTTCCTCATGCTCTGCTGCTCTTATTTCTGCTCTGTGCAGCCATTGGGAAGGGGAGCAGAGTAGCGAGGCTAGAGCGCTGCATGTGAGCACCGTGGCCCCTCAGATGTGAAGCCAGGTCATGCCACTTGCTGGGGTGCAGTGTGACGCACTGCAGGGGAAATCTTGGGTGTACCTTGGACATCGATCAATTCACTGCACAAGCTGGTGGGGGTGAGCAGGTAATGACCAATGACCGTCGGAGGCACTGGCAGGCTGCATCATGGGAGAGGGCAGTTGAGCCTTTGCTGTGGGAGAGGGCACCCTGGCCAGATTGGGGCAGGCCTCTTCTAGGAGCTGGAGCTGTACGCACCTGGCAGGGTGGAGCCCGCTGGGGAGAAGGGCAGGTGTGAGCGAGGTCACGGGGCTGGCTGGGCTGGTGTGTGTGCAAGGGAGAGGGAGGGGGAAGATGAGGGCATGGCGTGGCCTGGGAGAGCTGGCCTGGGCACACACGGGCTCGCATGCTGGTCCAGGGTCCCTGCACTGGGCTCTCTGAGCTCCCATGAACACCACACAGGGCTGTGGTGAGAAGGGAGAGGGGGCCAGGCTCTGCCAGATGTGTGCCTCTTGGACAGTACTTGGCTGTGTGCACACAGCCTGTTTGACGGTATCACATTGACCTTGATCTCACAGTGGGAGGGAAACATGCACCCGATGAGCCATCCTCATGCTGTTGGGCCTGGGCCATCCAGACCTGGGGGGCCCCTGGAGGTATCTGGAGAGGCAGACAAATGCTGCGCTTTAGCAGCGTGTGGCCTTGGCAGCCTCAGCTGTCCTGGCAGCTCCGACAGGCCTGCGGGATCCAGATCCTGCCTCCTGCTGCCGGAGGAGCCCTGAGTTTCTCATCGGGAAGGGCTGGGGGCCGGCTGGGCTCGACAGCCTTCGAGGTCCCCACCCCCGTAAGAGCCCGTGGTTCTGGGGGCGCCAGGTTGGGACGAGGGTGAGACGGGAGCCAAGCACTGGCAGGCTGCCCTGGGGACCTCCCTGGCTCCAACCCCTGTGTCACTTGCACGTCATCCTGCACGTGAGGAAAGGGCTGCGCCCTTGTAGCCGTGCTGTACCCCAGGGGCCTGAGGGCCCCTCCCCTCATCTTGGAGCCCCTGTCCCCCCAGCCCTTGATGGCTCCCCTCCCTCCAGCCCCCCAGCAGGCCAGCCCCCTCCAGAGCCCCTGCTCCCTGGTACAGACCGTCTAGACAGGCCCCACCTCGCCTCCCTGCAGGGTGAGTGGACGCCCTGCAGGGAGAGGCGATCAGAGGAGGCCGTGGAGCTCTCGGTGCTGGTTCGTCGCTCATCACGCACGCGGCCGCTGTTTGCTGAGCTCCTCCTGGAGCGGCAGCCCCGCGCTGGATTCACCAGGAGCGCAGACAGAGGCCGTGTTTTGTGAACCGCTAGGGTGTGGTCACAGCTCACCAGGGGACTGTGTGGCTGGGGTCAGAGGAGTGAGAGGGCCATACAGGACCTCCCCTGGGCGGGAATGGCGAGAGCCGGGCAGGCGGAGGTGCTGGGCCAGCTGTAGGAGCTTGGAGCAGAGGCAGGAAGGCAGAAGGAAACCCAGAGCGCCCCAGTCCATCCGTTCAGTGGCCTCTGTCCTCTGAACAAAAGGGACGGGGCTCCATCAGCAGCTCTGTGGGCCCTTTGAAAAGCTCATGGAAACACTGGCTCCCACCCAGCAAAATTTACAAACACAAAACACTTAGCCCTTTGCTGCAGTTTTGGGGTGTTCACAGGCCCCCCTGCCCAGGTAGCCAGGCTGAATGCCCTAGGCTGGCTGGCAGGGATATGACTCCTGGCTGAGGAATTCAGATGGGACCCTGCGACCCTGTGACTGCATCTGGGTGAATTTAGCCACAGAGGGACGCAGAGCAGAGAGGAGGAGCTTCTGGAGGCAAGAGGCACGAGTGAGCCCAGTGTGGCACAGGTCTGTCTGTCCTCTCCCCAGGGACACTGCTTCGCAACAGGCTTTCTTCATCAGCTTTGCAGTGGCCTGTCAGGCCGACCGCCTTCCTCATGCCTCTCACCTCCCACCCATTTGTCCACACCAAAGAAAAACAAACCACAGCGCTGCCGTCTGAATGTGCCCCCTGCAGACACGAGCTGCAGGCATCTCGCTTGCAGGGATTCCTTTAATCCCCACTGTAGCTCTGTTAGGTAGTATATTATTACTTCTATTTGACAGATCAGGAAACTGAGGCAGAGAGAGGGTGAATAACCTGTCCAAGGTAGCAAGTAGAGGAGCTGGTGTCTGGACCCAGGACCCGAGTCTCTGAGCAGCATTGTCCTGCTGGGCACCACAGTGGGTGCTCAAGTTCGTGCTTTAACGAATGAGGAGGAGCCTGGATCTCATTTCAGATGGGGTGTTTAAACAATCAGTGGCCCTCACCTCAAGGACCTGCAGGAAATTTGAGAGGCAACTAGGATGTCCCCAGGAAAGGGTATAGTTCCGGGGGGTGTCCTGCTTCTTGGCCCTCACTGCACAGCCGGCTGGCGGTGACCTTGCGGGCCACAGGCCACTCATCATTGAGGCCGATCAACACAAACTGGAGGCTGGAGGCCTGGGTTTTTATGTGAAAAACTCTTGAGTGTTTAATTTTGGATCAAATATTGTTTAAATGCTGTGAGTTTGAACAAAACACATGTTGGGCTACCAGTTGTGATCTCTGTCTGAATCCAAGGGTGCAGCCCCCAGGGACACCAAGAATAGAGCCCTGGAGGGTGCCAGGAAGAAGCACCTGGAAGTGGGTCCTGGCTAGCATGCGGGGTCCCGTCCTCCTGGGATGCAGAAGTAAATCAGACGCAGTCCCTGCTCGCAGCCATGGGCCCGAGGGCGAGACGGGCGTTCTCAATGCCCTACCTGCTCTGACCCTCCCACTACACTGGGGGCGGGTAACGGGGAGATTATCTTATGTTTCGTATTTTACAGCTGACTTGGTTGCAGTGGGGGCGGTTGAGTGCTGCACCCATGGCCGGCTGGTGGCAGCCAGGCTGGATTGGTGTCCCTGGATCTCTGCCCGTCCCTGTGTTCTTCTCGCTCCACCGGCCTATGTCGTGTCTCTTCTGCCCTAGGGTACGGCCTATGGGGGAGAGATTTGCAAAAAAATAAAAAAGAAAAGAAAATGACCCAACATTTGTGGGGCGAGGCCTGCCTGTGCCGGAGCTGAGCTGGTGACCTGTGTCAGGGTGAGAGAGGCCAGGCTGCCAGGCTGAGCCGGGGCAAGTACAGGGCCCCGGTTACAGCTGAATTTCAGGTGATCAACAAATGATTGTTTTAGTATTCAGAGAGGTCCCGGCTGGGCTTGGTGGCTCACACCTGTAGCCCCAGCTACTCGGGAAGCTGAGACGGGAGGATCGCTTGAGCCCGGGACTTTGAGACCGGCCTGGGCAACATAGGGAGACCTTGCCTCTTAAAAAAAGAAAGATCTCATTTGGGACAACTTACATAAAAAAATGATTTATTTGTCTGGCATTTCACTTTAGTGGGGCGGAGGCTGTATTTGTCTGGCAACCCCAGGGAGAGGGAATTTGGGCATGGGGGGTGAAGGGCAAGTGAATCCCACTTTGGGATTCTGGAAATCTAGACGATGAGCAAAAGCCAGGGGCAGTTCACCTGCAGCTCGGAATGGCTGGCCTGCAGCCACAGCCCGCACCCACGCTAGGCCCTTCCTTGGCGAAAGGTGCAGCTGGCGCCCGAGGCGGGCACGGCGGAGCTGTCAGGCAGGCAGGGAAGTTACTGGGCATCCCCCTGGCTGCCGATTCACCGATTGCCTGGAAATAATAGCCGAGTGGGAAAAAAGGCAGCCAGAACGGAGGCCGAGCGTAGTTATTCTGGCGTTTGCTATTTCCTCGCTTTCTTTCCTGCCCAGGCTGCTCTCAGGCCCCGCAGCCTTCTGTTTTCACTGGATTGCTCTGAAAGTGCACTAGTCACTCACCCTTTCCCAGGCCGAGGGGCAGGTGTGGCGGGCTCTGCTGGGGGCCGTGGGGGGGCCGAGGAGGGGTCCTGACAGGGCCCTCTGGGAAGGACGTCCCTTTGTCCCCAGAACACCTCGGGCCGGCGGAGGGAGCCCAGCCTCAGAGCCCTGGACCCGAGTGCTTGTGTGGGCCTCCCTGTGCCAGTCTGCGTGGCTGGGAGTGGGCTTCCCTCCCGGCGCCCGGTGGTGTGCTGTGATGGCGCACACGGGCCGGTGGAAGGAGTGGGGGCCCTGGCCGGGGTCTGGTCCTTCACAGCGGTGTGTCCTCGGACACGTCCGGGGGACCTCATTACAGCAGGGAACGACACCTGCTCAGGGGACCAGCGGTTCTGTGGCGTCCATGACATTGGCAGCTGCTCCCATCTGTTTCCAGATTCAATTTTTAAACTCAGCTTTATCGAGGCACGTTGTCCGTACAGGAAAATGCACACATTTGAAGTGTCCAGTTTGACTGGTCTTGACCTACGCCTGTGTAACCGCTGCCCGGACCAGACAGGACATCTCCATGCCCCGAAAGTCCCCTCGTGCCCTGCCTAGTGGCTCCCCTGCCCCACGGCCCCCAGCTGCAGGTAACCTCTGCTCCAATTTCTGTCACCGCAGGTTGGTTTTGCCTGTCCTAGACCTTCCTATAACTGGGATGCATGGAACCACGCAGCGCGTGCCGCTTTGTGCCGGCTGCCTGTGCCCAGCACGCTGTGACGACCGGCCTTGGTATTGCCGAGTGGCGCTCCTTTCTGTGCCAGCAGCTCGGTGCTGCTGACCTCGGATCCTCATCCTACCACTGGGAAACTGGTCTCAGGAGAGAAACTGGCTTCCCAGGATGTGGAGGATAAAGTGGGCACAGGGTGTCCGGCCCCTGGGCTCTGACTCTGCGTCCAGGGCCCTCACTGTGACGTGGGCCTACCAGGAGGGTCACAGAATGGGGCCATGACACCTCACGTCATTTCTAACAGACTTCAGTGTCCTGAAAGCATCATCACATCAACTCAGAGAAAAAAGTCAATGGGCTCTAGCGCCGGGTCTCACTGTCACATGCAGCGGACGAGGCGTGCCAAAGGTAGCTCCTTTGGAAACCAATGAGGCTCCTTAGGTGGGTGGCCAGCAGGGCCTCCGTGGATAGCAGAGCCCTAGGCCAGGGGCCCGAGGGGGGCTTTGCTGCTCCTCATTCTGCTGTGTGACCTGCAAGTTGCCTCTGAGGGCCTAAGTGCAGTTAGTGTCACCCACTCCGTAGGCTTGTTTAGAGGATTAAGTGAGCTCGAGTGAAAGCACTTTGAAATTCAAAATGCTGAATTGATGGTTATTGTCATTTTTACTGTTAGTATCTTGGCGTCCGGAGGTTGTCCCTGGGGTTCATGGACAACCACTGACCCCGCTCTGGCCCTGGAGCTCCCTCCACAGACTGTGCCTGGACGTTCACGTCCACCCTGCAACTCGAGTCTGGGGTTCAAGTTTGATGCCAGGCTATTTCCACTGGCCTTGGGCACCTCGGGCCACTTGCCGGTCTTTCCTGATGGGCAGACAGTCACTCTGAGGGGGTCTCTCTTGACCTCTCGGTCTGGCTGCTTTGGAGGGTGACTGGGTCTCCCAGGGGCCTCTAGAAGGAGCCCTTTGTGGGCCCCACAAGCTGTACTGACGTCGGACTGCCCAGGACACCCTCCAGATTTAGTGCAAGGTTGCTGGCCATCTGTGTGCTGCAGGGACAGGCGCACAGACACTCACCTCCACGGGTTATCCTGGCAGACCCTGAGCTCCCTGGGGGCAGGCCTGGTGGCTCCTTCATTTGTGGGGCCTCTAGCACTTGGCACAATGCCTCACACACCAGTAGGCACTGGAAGAAGGTTGGTTGAGTGGGGTTAGATGTTAAAAGGCAAAACGAAGTGGCCCAGCAAAATATAAAGCTTTTGTGCATTAAAGGACATTATCAAGAAAGTAAAAAGACAATCAAAGAATAGGAGAAAATATGTGCAAGTCATATTCGGCAAACATCTAGTGTCAGAATATATGAAGAAAGAATGTGTACAACTCAACAACATAAAGGCAATAAACCCAAATATAAAAACGGTCAGAGGACTTGCATAGGTATTAACCTTTGTCCAGAGAGGCCCACACATGGCCAACGAGTGCATGGAGAGATGCGTAACACCACCCGTCACGAGGGAAATGCAAACCAAAGCCTCCACAAGATACCACTTGACACCCACTGGAATGGCTGTAATTTTGAAAAATGAAGGAGAACACATGCTGGGGAGGATGTGGAGAAGCTGGAACCCTCGTGTGTTGCTCTTGGGGATGCGAAGTGGCCCATCCACTCTGGAAAACACTTTGGCAGTTCTTCAATAAATTAAAAACAGAGTCACCGTGTGACCCAGCAATTCCACCCCTAGGTATGTGCCCAAGAGAAATGGAAACACGTGTCACAGACACCCTGTGCAAGGTCGTTCACAGCAGCGCTGTTCATAATAGCCAAAAGGTAGGAAAAACCCAGTGTCCATCAACTGCCGACTGGATAGAGGACATGCAGTGTCTCTACGTAATGGAGTCACATTCCGCCACAACGAGGAACGAAGCACACGTACGTGTGGTGGTCTGGATGAATCCTGACGGTGTTATGCAAAGTGAACGGAGCCAGACACAAAAGACTGTATGTTGTATGATTCTGTTTCTATGAAATATCCCAAATAAGCAAATCCATAGAGACAGAAAGTGGATTAGTATTTCCTAGGACTGGGGAGGGGTGGAAATGGGGGTGACTGCTAATGGGGCTGGGGTTTCTTTTGGGGTGATGGAAATGTTCTGGACTTAGATAGTGGTGATGGTTGCACCACTAAAAATCACTTTGAGTTTTATCTCAAAAGTCAAAAAAATAAACCACAAAGTGTCCCTGAGGAGTGTGAAGTGCATGGCCCTGGGTCCCATGGTGGCCTAGGTGCCCACTGCAGGCCTCTGGGCATTGGGCTCCCCACTCATTCCCAGCACCTCCCTCTCTCCTCCCCTCCTGGTTTGTTCCTCCTTCCTCTTGAGACAGGACTTTTGCGCTTTCCACAGGGTCCACAGAGGCCACCCGTTTAGACTGGGACAAGGGGCTTGCACAGCTTCTGCAAGACTGGGGCAGGGGTGCCAACAGCTAGGTGGAAGGAGCCACCTCCCACCCTCTCCTTCCTGTAGGCTCCCCACCCATCGCTCCAGTGCCTGCCCCTGCCAAGGAGATCCGGGCACAGGGCTGGGCTGGCAGAGGGTCAGTGGCCTTGGGGCAAATCATTGTTAATCTCTCTGCCAGGAAAGGCAGGTCCATTAGGGAAGGCAAGGTGGGTCATCGTTGGGGCCATGATGGAGATCTGTGGCTCCACGCCCCACGGCCTCCTAGAAGTGCCCCTGTGTGCACAGATGCACACACGCATGCGTGTTCATCCTCAGGGCCGCGCGGGTGACTCCCAGGCTGTGTGTTTGCCTTTTTGCACCCTCCCTACCCCTCCCTCCTTCCTCGGATGATTCATCCACATGTCGGGCAGCAGCTCGGATGGTGCGGGCAGCAGAGAGCCAGGAAGAGCGTCCTTCTCTCCACCATTAGCAGTTGAATGTTGAGATTCCTGATGTCATTCGTTTGAAAAAATAAAAGGGTTCTGTGGCTAAAGTTACACGTGCGGAAGTCTATGCTGCGGGAGAATGCTCAGGCAGAGCTCCGGGTGAGGGTGAGCGGTTTCCCTTTCTTCATGGTGCCCCTTGGGTGGACACTCCCGCGCGTGTGAGGTGGCACGCTCCTGCACACCTCTGCAGTTCTGGGGCATCTGTTGGCAGTCCTGCCTCTCGCTGCCTGCTGTGGCCTCCTGGGACCCTGCAGCTCCGAGGCAGGGCCTGAAGTCAGACCCCGTGTGTCGGCTCAGGGACAAGTCTTGGTGGCCAGATGTCTCCTTTTGCCTCTTGGTGGGCTCCTGGCTGTGTTTGGTTGAAGGGTTGCTTCCAGAAGGGCCTTCTCCAGACTGAACTAAGGGAGTGTGGAAATCCCTCGGAACTGCTCCAAGGCATGACCGTGCCTGGGCTGCGCGTGCGGCAGCTGCTCCCTGTAACCCTCCTTCCTTGGAATGGGGGCCTCGGAGCCGGGGTACACAGAGGGAGGCTTGCTCCCCCAGCACACATCTCACGCCTCGCTCTGTTCTCCTCCCGCTATGCAGGTTGCAAGATGGGAACACAGAACCCGCAAGCTGAGCAGGGCCTTCGGCTCCCCACACCTGGCCTGCTACGCCCTGGGCGGCTCCATCGTGCTCCTGAACCTCCTCCGCTCATACTGGTAAGCCAAGGCAGCGCTCCCCGCCTGACACAGGGCGGGGTGCACAGGGAATTCTGCTCCCAGAGGCCACTTGGCCCAGCCCGTCCTGCTGGCAGAGTCGTCCCAGTGAGCTCAAGAGGGAGCAGTGTGAAGGAGACAGTCGGCCTTCCCCGCTCCTGCTGTTCCCAGCTCCTGGCCTCTGCTTCTTGGCCTTTCAAGGGGCTGCCCATTGTCTCCAGGCCTGGATGGGGGTCTCAGGGTCTCAAGGTCCTGGGTTGAATGCTGTGAAGTCTTCCCACAAGGGGGTCTGGGGCTTGGCACTTGGTACCACCTTGGGGTCTTGGGGCCTGTGCGGCTTGCAAGCTGCCCAGCTACTGGGCCCATTGGGCAGGGAGGAGTCCCCTGTGCAGATACAGAGAGGGGCCTTGGCAAGAAGCAACGCTTTGCCCAAGCTTCACAGCTCCCAGAACCCCGGCAAGGGTGGGGAAATGCGCAGTGGCTTGGGGAGAAGAGACTTGCTCCATCTAGGCCAGAGGAATGCGGCAGTCATGATCCCAGGGCCACCCAGGCTGGGCTCATGTGGGTGGGACATCTATGGCGGAGGGAAGTGGCCCTCATCCCCACCCGTGCCTCCTCTCAGGCCACTGCAGAGTGTCCCTCCTTACCTGGGATGGGCCCTGGGCTAGGCCAGCAGGGTGACAGGGAGCCTGTGCCCCCAGACCCCAGGCACCCACACTCCCTTGCAGGAGGGCAAGGCTGAGGATGGGCTGAGGGCTGAGCTCAGCTATTCCATCGCCCCCACCCTCCAGAGTGCTGGGACCCTGCCAGCCAGGCCCACGAGGTGACTGCCCAGTGATGCCAGTCAGTGCCACGCATCGGCCACCAGCATGGGCAGCCAGGCTGGGTCTCCCCTGGGCCTGGACAATCACCACAGCAGCAGTCCCTGCCCCACTCATGCTCCGGAGGGACGTGGGAGGGAAGCAGGAGCCATTGTGGATCAGGAGAGGGCGTAGCGCCCCATCCTCACTCACTGCTTCTGCGGGTGTGTGGCGCGTGCAGGGCCCCAGGGCTGAGCAGACATGTGCCTGCTGGGGAAGTGGGGGTCAGACCTCACAGGTACACCAGAGCTCAGAGGGAGTCTGGGATGGGGCTGGGGGCTTTGCTGGGGAAGGCTGAGCTGGCGTCAAGCCGGTGAGAAGGGCTGGGGAGGGGACCTGAGGGAGAGCGGGTGTGGAGGTAGCAGGGAGTGGACCCCGTGTGAGCAGGTCCCCATGGCTGCCCAGGGGGATAGGGGCAGCAGGAGTGGGTAAGGACGGGACTGCCGGGCCTGACTCCGGCTCCCTCTCCTGCACAGATGCCAGTGGGAGGCAGAGAGTAGAGGGCCTGCCCCTGGTGCCTGGTCCCCAGCAGGGTCCCCTTCCTCCTCCAGGGCCTGGCCCAGTGCTGTGCATGTGGCAGAGACAGGAGGATGGGCCCCCACAGCCCAGCAGGTCCTGGGCCCTTGGGAGGCCTCCTGGGAGGAAGTGATATGTGTCCAGCTTCTCATAGACGGTGGCTCTTGACTGTGCTTACTCCCCAGACCTTTCCACATTGTGTCTGCCTGGCCAGCAGGTCCGTGACTTCTCTCTTTCTGGTCTGGACACCCTAGGAGATTTTAGGGAGGAGAGAAGGGATGGTCACGGGCAGCCGCAGGACTGGCTTTCTCTTCTTACCCTTTGGATGAAAAGGCAGCCGTTGTGCCCCTGTGCACTGGCATGTGTCCTCTCCTCCCCCCCTCCCCTTGCCTGGCCCCCTCCTCAGCCCTGTCCCATCCCATCCACGCAGCCACTGTGAGCCTGGGCTGGGGACAATGGGGGCAGATGGGCTTTGCGGAGGGGCTGGTGAGAGGACCCCCCAGGACCAGCTCCTGCTGCAGCCTTAGGTCCCCGCCCCCCGCCCTTCCCAGACATCACTCCAAATGTTATGTTGTAAAATTACACATAACATAAAATTAGCCCTTTTAACCATTTTAAGGTTTACAATTCAGTGACATTTAGTACATTCCCAGTGTTGTGCAGCCACCACTCCTGTCTAGTTCCAGCACTTTTTCGTTACCCTGAACCCACGATGCAGCCACCACCATCCCTGCCCCCAGCCCCTGGTAGATACTAGTCTGCCTTCTTTCCCTAGGGATTTGCCTGTGTTGTTCTTACCTCCCTGTAAGACCGCAGCTCTGGGGGGTTGGGGACTGTGTTCACAAGTCTCTCTGTGCCCAGCAGAAGTCGGGGTGGTGGGCAGAAAACACGTGCACAAGTTTGAATCCCAAGTCCGGGTCATGGCCAGGGGTGTCCAAGAGAGCATTCAGCAGCTGGCCTGGCAGGTGTGAGGCCAGGACTCGGCAGCCGCTGACATCTCCCAAGGGGCGCGAGAGTAGGCCACTGTCAGCTGGTCTGCACCAGCTGTGCACCCAGAGGTGGTCTGAGAGGCCCCGGGCAGGATGAGCCGGCTCCTTACCGGGAGGCGCACGGTGCTACGCCCAGACCCGAGTGGGCAATTAGCACAGAGCTGTCTGCTCTGGCTGTGGACCGGCACGGGGGCTGATGGGCTCTGGGGCATCTGTCCAAACCCCTTCCCCACAGCCGCTCCCTAGCACGGCCAGGCTCAGCCGGGGCTGCTGCCCTCTAATGAGCGGTGAGGGGTGCAGTGAGGGCCCCCAGGCAGGGCGCGGTGGGCTCCTCAGGACTGCAGCCCTTCCTCCCGCCTGACAGCAGCCGCGGGAGGGGACATAGCTGAGGTTGTTGGGGCATCGGGGAGGCTCCAGTGCAGCTCACCAGTCACTTGAAGGAGCTGTATTCCAGTGCACAGCAGAACCGCTAGGGGCTTGTTGGAAATGTGGCCCCGGGGCTCCCTCTGGGTCCACTGAGCCTGACCCTCAGGTATCTGTGGGGTTCAGAAGCTCTGGTGTGCTCCAGTGTAGTGACCCCCAATCAGGCACCATCCTGGACATGGAGGTGCTCCCCGCGGGCTGAGGGCAGGTGGGTGGGAGCACACCTCCTCACTGTTCTGTGCACCAGTTGCCGTGGGGCAGGCGCAGCCCTGTGCCACACCAAACTCACTTGAGAACCCTGTCCCCCCCACCTGAAGTCTGTGTTTTCAAAAGCTCCCCAGGGGTTCTGAAGCGGCCAGCCCTGGAGGATATCAGCCCACATGTGGCCATCTGTCCCTGCACCATGTGTCCTGGTCACTGCTACATGCCAGTGCTCAGCTGGAGCTGCTCTGGGATGTAGTCGGGACAGCCTGGTGGCTGAGTGGCTGCACAAAGTAGGGAGAGGAAGAGTGTAGAGGGGACAGCTTGCTGCAGAGGGGACAGTCAGAGCAATGGGAGGGAGTTTGGGCACTTGCAGGTCAGCATAGCCATAAAAAAGTCACTCCTTTAGTTTTGGCAGAACAGGTCTGGATTTTTACAGAGCAGATAGGATTTCTGTGGACTGGGAAGGAAAGCGTGTTAGTTTTTTACTGCTTCATAACAAATTCCAACTAACTTAGCAGCTTAAAACCACACAAACTTACTATGTGGCAATTTTAGGTCCATGGGGTGGGGTCTTTGCTCAGGGCTTCCCCAGGCTAAAGTCAAGGTGTTGCCGGGTCTGCAGGGTCGGGGGTTCTGCAGGGTCGGGAGGTGTGTGGTCCTCTTCCACGCTGGCTGGCAGCTTGCTGGCAAGATGCAGTTCCCGCAGGCCCCGGTCCTGGGGCTGCCCTTACTCCATGTGGCCATCCCCATGGCAGGAGATGCCTCTGCTGCTCCAGTCTCTCTGGCCTGCAGACCCTATTTGAAAGGCCCACTCAGGGCCATCCCTGATCTGATTGACTCAGGGTCAACCCATTGGGACCTGAATTCCATCTGTGCAAGCCCTCGGGGGAGGGCATCCTGCACTCTCCCTGGGCCGGGCCATATCGGAGGGAGAGAAGCGCTGGTTAGAGGTAGGATTCAAAGCATGCGGGGTGTGTGTGTGTGTGTGTGTGTGTGTGTGTGTGTGTGTGTGTGTGTGTGTGTGTGAAGAGTGCTTTGGGCAGAGGCGGGCAGGAGTAAGGAGGAGCTGCACAGCAGGCAGGGAGGGGGCAATGGGTCAGAGGTAAGGGTGAGGGTTCACCCTGATGCCTGGAGTCCTGCCCTCCCCTGCGTGTCCCAGGGAGCTGTGGCAGGGCCACATCGGGACCTTGGGGAGCAAAGGCCTGAGTCCTCAGCGCAGGCATGGCTGGAGAACTGGGAAGGGAATCAGGGCTGGGCTTCAGGCGGCAAAAGGGGCCCAGCTGTGGGTCTGGGGAAGAGGGCAGAGTGGGCTTCAGTTCAGCAGGGGTGAGCCAGAGGGGGCCAGGTGGGTGGAGCAGGTTTTCCCCTGCCAGTCTGGTGGCCAAGGCTCTGCAGCTGGCAAGGCGGGAGAGGCATCCCTCCTGCCCCCGCACACACCTGGAGGGGCTGCCCTCTTACCCCAAGTCAGGGAGGGAGGGTGTCAGCCTGAGATCCAGGTCCCGAGGGCCACAGCAGAGGGCACTGCACCTTGTCCTTCGCTGCTGTTCCCAGGTCCCGGCAGGCAGGAGAAGATACTGGCCCGGGCTCCTGCCCCGTCCTGCCTCCAACCCATCGGTTTCCTTGTTTATAAAAGGAGACAGACTCTCTCGGCTGTCAATGGGTTTTGGAAACACTTTGAAAAGGTGATGCGTTATTCAAATGCACAGAATTAGTGAGGCATCGTGGCCCTAAATTCAAGTCCCTTGATGATTTTGGAAGAGTTACACAGATGAACTTTTTTTGTTGTTTTAGTAGTTACCGGTTTATTTTAGTACATATTAGAAAAAAATAAGCCCATCAGACGACTAATTTCACCGAGAGAACTACTTATTCTGAGTTGAAACGTAAAGAGCAGGGAGTGGAGGCTCGAGGCGAGGCGAGTGTGCGTGACGGTTCAGGCTGCACCGGGCGAGGACAGGGTCGTGGAGATGCCCTCGGACGACGGAGTCTGGCAGTGCTTCTGGTTGGGCAGGCATGGTGGGGGCTGTGGGCCATGGCTGTGTGTGCCCAGGACCCCCAGCTGGGGGCGGGGCAGGGACAGTGTGGACAGCAGTGCCCCTCCCCACCTCCACCCAGGGTTTCCATGATTCAGGGCAGAGCTGGTGACTGAAGCTCAATTCAAGTCTTAAAGACCCGGAGGCAAATGAACGCATCTCCCCTCCCCCTCCAGCGCAGAGTATTTCCAAGGGAAATGGCCTCCCGCTGCCTCATTCTGTCTGGGAGCTGGCGTCCCAGAGCTGCTTGTCCCTCCGCTCGTGTTCCCTGTGGAATGGACTGTGCCTTCCTGGCTTAATGGAGGGGCTAGGACATCGCCGATCGCCTAATTGGTCTGAGCGATTCCGGTAAACCTGGAGTCGGGAGTCACAGGGTGTACTGCGGCGGAGGGGACGTGGCCCGAACATCGGGGAGGAGCCAGCCTGCCATCTCTGCTGCCCCTTGGAGCAGACGACACAAAGGGGCCAGCGGCCCATCGCAGAGAAAGGATTGGAAAAGATGGGCCAGCCCAGGCTGGAGCCACGGGTTGGGGGACAGTCTGGAGCTGGGGCCAGGTCTGGGGCAGCCAAACAGCCCCAGTTGGGGCCTCTTCGGCCCCATCCCTGGCCCCAGATCTGCCCCTCATCAGGAATCTGCTTCCAACCAGATGACTTTTCCTACTAAGCCGTGCCCCCAGGAAGCTGGGCTGCAGTGCGCTGGGCTGCAGGCTCGGCCGCGTGGGAGCGAGGTTTCCTTTCACCTGCTGCCTGCTCAAGCGATGCAGGTGGACTCTGGCCGAGGCACCTTCAAGGTGGCTGCTCGCAGCCTGAACTGGAGGCTGGGCAGTGGGCCTTGGCCCATGTCTCTGCCCCTGGGGCAGGAGGGGGCGATAGTGACAGAGCGACCCTGCGGCCTGCTCAGGCCGGCCCTGGCCCCAGTGCCCACCCACTGTTACGACTATTCCAGTGGCCTGACTGGTCTCCCTTTCCGCCTTCCCACAGCACTCGGAGTACGTTCACTCTGCCGGGCTGCGGAGGCCTCTGCTCTGCAGGCTCCTTCCCGCCATTCCCCAGCCTGCTCTGTGTCCCGGCCTGAAGGCCTGCAGACCTGCTCTTCCTCCTCTTGTCCATCTACACACACTTTCTGCTGCCTGCTCCCCAGCCCAGGGGTAGCCAAGGAGCCAGGTCCCTGCAGGTGGGCTGCACCGTCCCCTCCCCGCGACCTGCAGACAGAGTGGGGGTGCCGAAGCTCCGTGCCAAAGCTCGCTGGCCTCAGCAGCAGGGTCTGCAGGGTAGAGGGTCACAGGGCCGCCCAGAGGCACAGCGCTGGGTGTGCATGACGCCACCTGGCTCCATGGCAGCCTGAGACCCTGAGCCAGGCCCAGCGGCTCGGCCTAGAGCTGCAGGTGACCCTGAGCTGAGGACAAGAAGCAAGGAAGGGAGGTGGGGAGTGGAGCGCTAGGAGTGTGGGCAGTGTGACTGGAGGCCGGGTTTGCCCTGACACATATATGCTGCTGTTTGACAGGTCGCCATGCAGGCCTCTGCCCACGGCCCGTTGGCTGTTTGTCTGCAGGCCCTTCCCCCACCTTCCTCTCTGACCCCCTTCTCCACTCTGGGGCTGGGACGAGGTGGCTGAAGCAGCCGCTGCTGTCTGTCAGGTGATGAACATGCGTGAGACACCAGTCCTGCGGGCCAGGTGCTGGGGAAGGAGAGCAGCTCTGTTCCCAGGAGCTGAGGGTCTAGTTGTAAAAAAGAGTTCTAGGGGCCGGGCGCGGTGGCTCACGCCTGTAATCCTAGCACTCTGGGAGGCCAAGGCGGGCGGATTGCTTGAGCTCAGGAGTTCGAGACCAGCCTGAGCAAGAGCAAGACCCAGTCTCTACTAAAAACAGAAAGAAATTAATCGGCCAGCTAAAAATATATAGAAAAAAATTAGCCGAGCATGGTGGTGCATGCCTGTAGTCCCAGCTACTCAGGAGGCTGAGGCAGGAGGATCCCTTGAGCCCAGGAGTTTGAGGTTGCTGTGAGCTAGGCTGACGCCACGGCACTCACTCTAGCTTGGGCAAAAGAGTGAGACAGCTACTCAGGAGGCTGAGGCAGGAGGATCCCTTGAGCCCAGGAGTTTGAGGTTGCTGTGAGCTAGGCTGACGCCACGGCACTCACTCTAGCTTGGGCAAAAGAGTGAGACTCTGTCTCAAAAAAAAAAAAAAAAGTTTTAGGGAGGCAGAAGGATATGTCTGTACGTCTTTAGCTCAACATGAGGATAGTTTTACAACAATCTGAGTTTACTAGTGGAGTGAGCGAGTGAAATGGTGAATTTGATCTGTTTGAAAGAGCCTGGCAAACAGAGAGTTTGTGATGGATGGATGAATGGCTGGCTGGCTGGCTGGGTGGTTCTGTGGGGATAGAGGATAGATTGATGGATGGAAGGAGGGATGGGTAGGTTGGTAGGTGGGTGGGTGGTTGGGTGGGTGGTGAGCTGCCCTTGCTGGGAGGTGCCTGGTACAGAATGAGTGTAAGTGTTAATAGTTGCCCTGCAGGAGGGAGCAGATCTCCATGTCTCTCCTGAGTGCTGTGATTGTGGGGAGCGGGAAATGCGTGTTTGGTATGTGCGGGCACTCCTCCCACACACATCCTCTCCTCTGAGCGTGCCCTCGTCTGCTGCCCAGGCCCGTTACCACGTGCCGGTCCCGCTGTCCTACCTGCACCAGGCCTTCTAGGCTTCAGGAGCCAACCAGAGAGCCTGAGCCCCCAAACCCATGATTGTGCTATCAGAGTGGCCCCACTTTTGGTCAATGGCTTGGCCCCAAGGGAGCCTAATGGGATGTGGAGGAGGACACAAAGAGACCTCTGAAGTGCCTTAAAACTCACGTCAGTGCTCAGGATATGGCCAGGCCTGCAGCGGCCGTGGAAGCTGAGGTGCAGCACAGAGCACGCCCAGGCCTGGGCATGCAAGTCAGGACGTCTGGCTTCTCTTGAAATATTAAAAAATCTGGCAGATCTGGGCCCCTCCCTATTCCTGTCACCTCCCTGGTGGCAACAAGGGCAGGACAGTGCTGCCCAGGTGGCAGCACCTGGGCCCCACCTGCAGCTGCTTCACTCACTCCCGTCCCTGCCTGTCCCCGTGGCACTGAGCTGCAGCCCAGAGCCACTGTCTGGTGCCCTGGGTGGCCTCCCGCGCAGTGACGGTCTGTCTCTCCCTTCTCTGCCCACAGCTTCATGCAGGCCATGCTGCGCCAGCCCAGAGCAGAGGGCCTGGATCATCCCACGGCCTACGGCCTGGGCCTCGCACTCCTGGGAGTGGGCATCGTGTTTGCGCTGTCCAGCTGCTTCGCTCTGGGGTTCACTGGAACCTTCCTAGGTAAGACACCAAGGGCTGGGGTGACTTGAGCAGGAGCTTGGGGTCCACGGGAGGAGCAGGGCCCGGGGCTGCTGCCCTGACATCCGAGTCACCCAGTGGGGAGCGCTGGGGGCTGTCTCCTGGCTCCACCCCCGACCCTGGGCTCGGTTGGGGCATCTTCCCTTCTCCAGGCCTCGTTTGTCCATGGTTAGAAAAGGAGGCTGGGCCCTGACAGCTCCTCTAACTCCAGGGCACTGAGCTTCTGCCTCCTGGCCCTGGCCCTGAGGGGCTCAAGGCAGTCACAGGGCCTCCTGTGCCCAGCTCCCCCTTGCAGAAGGCCCTTGGGCCCTGTTTGCATGGACAGGCGAGGTGGTGAGCAGTGGTCCCCTGAGGGAGAAAGGGGCACTTAAGGGTTCAGCATTCTGGACCACCCTGTGGCCAGGCCTTGCTGGGGCCGTGCTGTGCCCACAGCCACAGGGCACCCGCAGGTGGTTCAATGCTTTGTGCCTGGGCAGGAGCTGGTCTGGGAAGGGGCCATCAGGAGCTCCTAGATCTGCCAGTCAGGACGGGTGGGGGGGGCGGCGGGTGGGAAGGAGGCAAAGGCCTGGAGCACAGGAGCCATGAGGCCGAGGCTGGACAGAGGCTGTAGCACGGCTGGAGGCCAGGCATGGGCCTGAGGCTTCGTTCCTGGGGAGGTGGGAGCCATGGAGCGTCCCAGCCGTGACGAGGCTGGACTGATGGGGCCAGGACCAGAGGTGTGGCTCAGGGAGCTGCACCTGAGTGGTGAAGCGGCAGGGAGGGACGCCGTGGGGAGGAGGCCCCCAGCGGGCAGGGTTCGGTGGGGCTGACTCAGGGCTGTAGGCAGAGTGGGGAGAGCCCACCAGTGCCAGGGACTGTAGCCTCAGGGCCCCCTGCAGACCCCGCCTGGAAGCATGTTAGATGTAGGGCAATGGGGCCACATCATGCTGTGAGTCAGCCCAAATCAGGTTTCTGTGCCACCCGCCCCCAAGCCCTGCGCCCCATTTCCTGCTTCTGGGGAAGAAAGAGTCTCCTGGGGCCCTGGGTGGCCTGTAGGCCCCTGCCCCTTTTGTCCCAGACAGTGATGCAGCCCCCCTGCATGTTCTTCCTGTTGTTGGGTGGCTGCCCTACTTTCCACCTCTGATGAAGCTCCATTATTCTCCCAGAGGAGGGACAGATGAGGGGTTTCTGGGGAGAGGACGCCTGGGAAGGGTGCGGTAGCATCCTTTGTTGAACAGTTACACCATGCCCATGGTGACAGTCTCCGAGTGTGGGCCTGTGCCAGACACTGTGTATCCGTGACCCCTTGGCTATTCAGAGCAACCCTTCAGGGGGGCTTGTGACCGTGGGGCAGCTGGACGGACAGCTGGCCTGTCTGGAATCAGCTGTCTGATGGCCACACTCTCTCCACCGTGTCCAGCTCCTCCGGGCTGCCAGGTGGGAAATCAGTGATACCAGGACTGACCTCCCAGAGTGACGGGAGGCATGTGGCAGGCAGGCCTTGGAGCCAGGGCCACACAGCCTGAGGTGCGGAGCAGCCCCAAGCCACCAGGGAGCAGCCCCAAGCCACCAGCTATCCCAAGGGGGAGGCCTAGGTCCCCAGAGGGAGAGGAACTCACTGGGGCAAGGAGCAGGGGCACGGGGAAGGGAGAGTGACAGGCAGGCAGGCTGCATTTGCTGAGGGTTGGAAGGGTCTCCTAAGGACACAGCATGAGCAGAGGGAGAGATGCCCAAGGAGGAGAGGAGCTCTCTGTACGGAGGGCAGGGAAAGGCACTGCAAGTGAGGGAACAGCGTGTGCAAAGGTGCAGAGGCAGGAAGCGGAGGAAGGCCAGTGTGGCTGGAGCCCAGAGAGCAAGAGGACAGGAGCAGGTGGTAGCAGGGGGTGGGACCCACGCCCCCCTCAAGGCATCTGCGTGCCTACTGGGTGCCCTCTGACTATATGCTGGTGATCCTGCCCCACTGTCCTGGAGCTCAGGGAGGGCCGGGCCCATGCTGGGGCCCTCCCTCAGCAATCGTGTGGCCATGGAGGACGAGTGGCTGAGTGACTCTCCTGTCCTGCCCTGCCTTGTCCACAGGTGATTACTTCGGGATCCTCAAGGAGGCAAGAGTGACCACGTTCCCCTTCAACATCCTGGACAACCCCATGTACTGGGGAAGCACAGCCAACTACCTGGGCTGTGCCATCGTGTGAGCACAGGCCGCACACTGCCCTGCTGGCTGCCACCCGGGGGACTAGGGCTGGGCCCGGGAGAGGGGAAAGGAAGAACATGGCGTTCATGGAGGCCAAGGGCATCGGGCTTCCACTGCTCAGGGGTTTATCTGTGTTGACAGAAACGGCATCTCAGGACGGGGGCTGGCAGGCGCGCTCTTAAAGGGCCAGGGAGTTCAGGCCCAAGGCCCGTAGGCAGGTCACAGCCGCGCTAGCTCTGCTCCCGTAGTGCGAAAGCAGCCACAGACGCAGGACGGCAGAGGCCCCTGCCCGTGCGCCAGGGCAACTCCATTTATGAGCACTGAAATTTGAAGTTCAGATCATTTCCACGTGTGGAGTAATATTCTTTTGAATTTTTTTCTTTTAACCATTTAAAAATGTAAAAAGCACTCTCGGCCGACCCCTGTGCGGGGAACATCAGGGCTGGGAGAGCCCCGAGCGTCTGCTGGGAGCGTCTGCTGCCCCGGGGCCTGGAGCGAGTCCCAGACGAGCGAACCGCCCCCCCACTCTGGCCCTGGTGGCCTCCAACCTATTGGGGAGCTGGTCTGAGCAGCATGGCGGTGTTGCAGATGCTGCACCCCGCCAGGGGCCCCCAGTGCTGTGAGGGAGTGGGCTCGGGACTGCTGTCGGCCTCGGCTGGGTGTCGGGGATGTGCCCCCAGGGCCAGAGACCCTGCGGTGAAGGAGAACAGCACAAGGGAGCTGCCCTGGGCATCACACCATGTCCCCTACCGTGTCCCCCACTGTGACAGTTCTAGTTTAGCCACTTTCTTCCATAGGTTTTTTGGTAGAAAGTGTTCTGCCACTTTTACGTAACACTTGGAAACCACTCGCCTAGAACGTTACAGGTGCTCCCACAGACCAGAAGGGTCGCAGGACCCCAGAGAGGAGTGACGCTGAGATGGTGGAATGTTGGGAGCAAGATACACGCCCTCCCCGCCCCCCGCCCCCCCTGCTGGGACACTCATGGCTGCCCTAGGACCAGAGCAGCTGGGTTTGAGGGACTTAGGGGTCTGGTTGGGACCCTCCCTGCCCCACCCCACATCTAGGCCAGGAGTCCCCAACCCTGGGAGCTCAGCCTGTGAACTGTCCCTTCTGCTGCCTTCCAGCCTGGCCCCTCCAGCCTGGATGTGGGGGGGCGCAGACCATGTGTCCCAGACTCACCTGCTCCACGGAGCAGCCCCACCCAGGACCAAACCAAACTGAAATCCCTCCAGCCAGGTCCTCCTGTGGCCAGCACATGGGGCCTCTCCCTCTGCCTGGAACCCTCCCACATCCACCCCTTGTCTTTGTAAACCCAACTTGAGATGTCTCTTCCTCCAGGAAGCCCCCCTGGTCTCCCATCCTCAGTGGTTCTCATCTCTTCGAGGGCAGACCCCACAAATGGGTCCCCTCTGTGTCCCCAGCAGTGCCTGGCGCCCAAGAGTGACAGTCGCCCTGGGCTCAGGGCTGCCAGGTCACAGCTGCTGGGAACATGTGACACCATCAAGCCCCCTCTGGAGGGCGTCGGCCATGTGGTGTGCGGCGGATGGCACCCTGGTCTGAGCGCTCATTAGAGACGGCCATTACCTGGCTAGACGCTGACCCAGCAGGGCCCCTCCCGGGCGTCCCACAGCCCATCTGGCTCCCACCTGCCAGAGCCCCAGGGATGGGCCTTCCTGGAGCCCGAGCACCCAGGCAGGCCTCCGCGGCAGTGAGCCTGGTGCTCGGGGGCCAACGGCAGAGGTCACGGCCAGGCTGTGAGAGGCAGGGGGGCCTCCTGCTTTGCGTTGTGGGGGGGTCCTGCCCCCCTTGGCACCCACAGCAAAGTCGCTGCTGGACAGCAGGTCTGGGGCTGGAGCTTGGGCCTTTGCTGTCCCCACGTCTGTCCTGCCTCCTCCTGGAGCTCCCAGACCGGCCAATGTGAGGTCCTGGGGATGGAAGGGAGTAGGCAGGGCCAAGGGGCCCTGCAGAGTTCCCAGGTGTCCTTGAGACTCCCTCCCTTGGTCCCCCCCCACCGCCTGGGGCTCCTGCATGGGTCTGGCTGGGGAAGGGGCAGCGTGGTGCAGAGGCAGGGCCGGGGGCAGCTGAGGGGGCCCACACGCCCCAGGCCTGCCCGTGCACCCTCTGTGTCCGCTCGCCGGCTCCCTCCCTCCCTCCTCCCAGCTGATGTAGACTGTAGACGTAGCAATCCAGCCCCTGTGGGAGCCAGTGGGATCAGAGGTAACTATAGAAATGGATCGGGGGACAGCTGGACAGCAGCTATTTCTGGAAACCTGGGGCAGATACACTCGGACTCCTCAGTGCCGTCACTAACGAGCTGCTGGTGCTCGCTGGCACAGCGGGGTCAGAAGCTGGTCACCGGCAGATAGCCCACGGCGGATGCTCTGTCCAGCCTCAGGCCTGCCCCACACTGCCAGGGCTGCCAGGGGCTCCAGGAGGCCTTGCGCCCTGTACCCTACGCCCTGTGCCCAGGCTTCGCGAGCCAGGAACGCAGGTGTGGAAACAGTCTTCTCTCCTAGGAACATCGTCCCTGGGGGCCAGGGAGAAGAATTTCTGCCCCCGAACATCCTGTGTAGAAAAGAACAGGCTCAGCCACTGGGCCTATTCCAAGAGGCCAATCATTCCTTCCTTCCCTCTTTCACTCCTCCTGTGTCCTGAGCTCTGGGCTGGGGCTGGAGACCGGGACAAAGTGAGCAGGCCCCACCCTGGGTGACCCAGCCAGGCAGGACAGGCAGAAGATGAGATGGTAAATGGATCAGGACCTGGACATGGGGACCCTGGTTCTTGCTAAGACGCCGGGATCAGGAAGGAGCACTGCCCAGCTTGGCTCCACTGGCCCAAGTGGCCCCTACGTTGGCTGGAGGGGGCCGGGCGGGTGGGCAGTGGCCCCGAGAGGCCCCTGGCTCCATGCAGGCCCCTGACCTGCACCTGTCTCCCCAGGCACGCCAGCCCCACGGGCCTGCTGCTGACTGTGGTAGTGGCCCTCACCTATGTGGTTGCAGTCCTGTACGAGGAGTAAGTAGGGGCTGTCATGGGGTGGGGGTGTGGCTGCCTCTCCCTTTAGAACCTCTCCCTGTGGCCAGGGTGGCCTCAGCTGGGCTGCTGTCAGCCAGGCCATGCCAGGGTCACAGGTCAGAGGCGGCAGAAGCTTGGAGTGGACACACGTGGGGCCTGTGAGACCCAGCCCTGGCCAGGCCCCTCCCCACTCCCCTCCTGCTGTCTGAATGCTCCAAGTCCCTCCCGCTCCAGCAGCTCTGCTCTGCGGATGAAGGATCTGCCTCAACCAGATACCCTCGCCCTGGTTGGGGGGGGGGGGCGGTCTGTGCTCTGGCAGGGGCGGGGCCTGGGACAGGGCTCTGGTGCTGGGAGGGGCCCGCACCAGGACCTGCTGACCCCAGGACCTGCTGACCGAAGCCTCTGCCCTGCCCTGCAGGCCCTTCACCACCGAGATCTACCGGCAGAAAGCCTGCAGGCAGCGCAGGAGAAGCTGACCAGGGGCCAGGCCCTGCCTGGGGGAGAACAACATCCGGCTGCTGCTCGGGGTTCACGCCCGGCACGGGCTGCTCCAGTGCCTTGAAATCTGCCTTGGGGGCCCTGGACATGCCGCCCTGTGGCCACCGAGCCCCACCCCTGCCCTGCTGCCCCACTATGTCCCCATTCCCCAATAAAGGCACCCTGACCCCAGCATCCCCTCCAGGCATCTTTCTGTCCCTGGGGAAGAGCGGGGTAGGGGAGGGGCTGTCCCCAAGGGCTATGCGAGGCAGGCCCGGCCCTGACTCACGCTGAAACCTCACAGTGCTGAGGGGTGGGCTCCACCGTCCACAAGGGACTTACCCAGAAGGCACCAGTGACTCGCCTGGCTGTGGCCACCGCTTCCCTCTCAGGAGGCTTGGTGTCCTATGTCATCTGCCCTTACCCTCTGCTCTAGCACTCCCAGGACACCCCTCTGCTGCCTCTTCCCCTGGGGGATCCAGCCCAGTGTTGGCCAACATGAGGGTGGAGATGTGTTGTCATGTTGTCCTTGGCCACCCAGGCTATGTTGGGCAGTGACACTGTCGTTCCCTAAGAGCTGCTGGACGAACGGCCTCATGCCACCCGGTGGCTGGACATGCAGTGGGCACCCTATGTGTCCCCAGGAGCTGCTGTCGGAGGGGGTGACAGGTGGGCCATGAGAGAGTGGGGTCCATCTGGAGGAGGTGGAGCACGTGCCAGGCGGCGACCAGGAGTGTGGGGTCAGGGGCTGCCGCTGGGGCTCCAGAGGTGGGCAGAGGAGAGCCCCTCTGCTCCTGGCAGCACCCATGCTGACCCCGGCTCTGCTGCTGGCGGCTGGGCCACACCTCGCCCCCAGGATCCTGGACCCTGACTGGGGCAGGTCAGGGACTCCTAAGCTTGTGTTCTTCGGGGTCACCGTCCCGGTGGTACTAGAGGTCCTCAGCCCTTCAGTCTTGGCCAGCACCCCCCTCAAGGTCTCTCTGTTGGCCCTGAAGGCCAGCGAGGGACCCCCCCAAAGGCCCTGTGGGGTTTGGGGTTCCATAGGGAGGGGCCTGTGCCTGTTCCAGCCCCCCCCCATCCATCTGTGACCTCAGGCGAGTCACTGCCCTCGTCTGGCTCCTGGGCTCCTCAGTCGAGCTCAGGGGCTGCACAGGACAGTGTCCGAGGCCGGCCCTCCCCTGACGCCCAGTGCTCCAAGGCCATGGGCCTGACGGGACATTTACGAAGATCCTGGGCCCAGGATCTCATTTCACTGGGGCTAAATGGTGCATTTCCACCCTGGGTCTCCCCAGCCACGAGTGCTCAGGAGCACAGGGCACGCAGCGTCCATCCACGGGACAGTGGACACGCAAACCATGGCTTGTTCGCGCCGTGTGCTGTCTGCAGCAAGGAGGCGTGTGGACGGATTTCACGGACCCGACGCAAAGGCAGCGCCCCCCTGTGCTGATGGAGGCAGCCTAGTTGCGGGGAGGGGCATTGGCTGGGGGGGCCCAAGGGAGCCCTGGGAGCCGGAAATGCCCCGCGCTTTGCTGTGGTGCTGCCCAACAGGTGTGCACATGTGAACTTTCCTGGAGCTGTAAACTTGCCATTTTGCACTGTACTGTTGATCGCTAAGTTCTATCAGCTTGAACCATATAGAACTGCCAATACTGTATTTGACCATTGCTAACTTATAAAAACAGTATTATTGTATGATTCAAACTAATATTCCCCCAATATTAAGAAAAAACTCAGCAGTTTGAATAGTATTAACCAGAAAATGATCAGTGAAAAACATCACACCAAAAGTTTTGAAAGAGACATGGTAGTGGAAACGCCATCTGTTTTAGCCACTGTGGTCAGGTGGGGACTCTGAGGAGGTGATGTTTGAGCCAAGACCCAAATGCAGGCATGGGGGATGGCGCGTGCAAAGGTCCTGGGGTGAGAACAAGCTCAGAGTGCCCCAAAGCAGCAGCTCTGAAGGATTAAGGGGTGTCAGCCACGGGCGCCCTTAGGGGGCAGGTCAAGGGGTTGGGCCCCCGGGCACTAATGCATTTGCAGGATGCTGGGCCACGACACTCGTGTTGCTCTGAACTACTCGCCACCAGGTCCAGCCCAGATGAGCTGGCTTTGGAGACGGAATCACTGCCTCCCTGCTGCCTGGCCTATCCCTGATGTTCCACCTCTTTCCAGCCTCTGAGGGACCCCTGAAAGCTGACATGTGCCCAGCTGTGGGAAAGTGCTGTGGCTGGGGGTAGGCGGAGGGTCAGTGAGGGGCTCACTTGCCTCCCCAGATTTGACTAGCAATACTTGAGAGGAAGGGGACAGGTGGGGCTGGGCCAGATGGACTGCTGTCTCGTGACTACCATGTAGGTTGATGTCATCTCTTGTTTGGTAGCAGGGAGGCCGGGTGACCCACCCAGGAGGGCTTCCTAGACAGGGTGAGAGGACCCAGGCCCAGGACCCAACTCCTCCTCCCCCTGGCTTGCTGGCCAAACTGAGCACAGAGCCCTGCAGACAGGGCCAGCCTCCCCCTCCTGGTGCCAGCCTTCCCCTGCAGGGCCAAGCCGTCCAAGGACATGGGGCAACCTTTCCCTGGGTTCCAGTCAGTAGACGGGTGCACATAGCCCTTGAAGCCTCAGCCCCTCGTCAGTAAAACAGCCATCATAGTCACGTCTGCCTTGTGCGTGCAGCAAGAGCGCCTCCCTCGTTGCCCATGGAGCTCCTGAAGGCTTTCTCTTTGGTTTCTAGGATCAGAATCTGTCTCAGGCCTTGAAGGGCCATGAGAGGCATCTAATCTGATCTTATCCAGTGCTTCAATCCCTCCTCTCTGCTTGCATACCCCTAGGGATGGGGAGCTCACTTCCTTCACCAGCACCTCTGCACACACAGCCTTTCAGGACATGCTACTGGCTCAGCCTGACCATGCATCCTGACCCACGCATGGGAGCTTTGGGCTGAGCAGGCTTCTGGAAGGGTCTGCTGTGACCGAGACAGAGTTCATCACTGATGAGGAACCTACCGGACAGTTAGGATCTCAGCGTGACACAGGGAGCTGTCAGGGGGAAGGAAAAGCCAGCTCTAGCCCCTTTCCCCTTCAGGAGGAGACCATGGACCAAGGTCACACAGGACAGAAATGAGCCTCAGGGTCCTCTTCTGTGCAAGGAGCTGGTAGGGATGGGCTCAGGTTGGCACAGTGGCACCTGGGCCCGTGGGCACTCTGAGCACCTGTCCCAGGAAGTGTCTGCTTCCGGCCCCCGTGTGGGCTCCAATCAGGACTCCACGAGGCAGAGCCCCAGGGGCTGCCCAGCACTCTCCTCAGACCCGACTTTCAAGAGCCTTCTACATGCTCTTTGCTTCCAGACCTGCCTGTGTGGCCAACATTTCCTGCCTGGGGGGCCAGCTGTTCAGCCCCCAGGCCACCCCCAACATTTGGTCAAAAATTTTAAACATCCCATTCCATTCTGCGCAGGACAACTGCACTGCAAGTGAGTAATGTTTATAGTCAGGCTCATAGCTTCACAGACGCTGTTTGTTGCCTCAACCCGAAACACAGCAAGCACAATGACCTGTTGCACAACAGCACGTCAGCGCTATAAACCTGGACCGCACGGAAACACCGTGCTGGCTGTGGGCCTGGGCGGTGGGAGTGGCGGGAAGCAGGGCTGCACGTGGGGAGAGCTGGGCTCAGGGCCTTGACCCTGGCACCCTCTGGCCCTCTACTTGGTATCAAGCCGACACTCCTGGGACCAGAGGCCTGGAGGGAACGGCTCCGTGGGGTCCACCTTCACTCCAGCCCTGGCCATAAGTCGTCCTCAGTCAGAGCCCGGCTGCCCACACAGGGCCTTTGTGGGAGGTGGAGGAAGGCGGCACTCAGTCTGCGGGTGTTGCAGACCCCTGCCTTGATCGGCGCCCCCTTGTATCCTCCGCTGGCCCCTTTCTGCAGCCACCGCCCCGCACCACCATACACAGCAGCCCCGTGTAGGGGCAAGGGCTCAGTCCCTTCTCACAGATTGCCTCAGGTGGGGAGGGAGGGGCAGAGGGAGGGGAGGGGAGAGAGGGGAGCATCAACAGGGCAGGAACCAAGAACGGTGGGGTCCCAGCCCCAGCTGTTCTGTCAGATGGCTCCTGCATAAATTACACCAGGGATCAGAGCCAGGCCAGGGGCACTGGCGTGGCTTAGATCTGGCTAGTGAGCCCTTGGGTGTTCAGTACGCGACATGTGTGCTTGAAATATCTGACACTAAACATGAGGCCTGGGAGAGAAGCAGGGACTCTGTAGCAAGCGCCTTTGGGGGACAGGGGACCATAGGCAGAGGACGGAGGAGAGTAGGTGGTTAAGAGCCAGAGGGCTGCGGTTCAAGCCCCACCCCAGGAGTAACTAGCTCTGAGACCCCAGGCAAGTCACTTCCCTCTGCCTCAGTTTCTTCTTCTGTAAAATGGAGAGAGTAATAGTTCCCACCCCTCAGCGTTGCCTGGAGGAAGGGCAGCGTCACTTAGAACAGAATCTGGCAAGCAAGGAGCATTCTCCTGGGCTCATAGGGTCCCTGGCACTGTTCTGCAGCCTGAGATTGGGCTGGAATCCTGGGGCACCAGGGAAGGGGCGGGTGAGATGTCCTTTGAGAGCCTTTCTCAGGCGAACGAGATCCCACAAGCCCTCCGCAAACAGCTGGACAGGTGGGCACTGGCACCCACGGCACTGCCCACAGCACCTCAACCTGGGTGGTGGCGCCAGCTAATGGCTCCCTGGGTACCTTGAAAACCAGACATGCCCAAGTGAAAGCCTGAGCACAACCTCACCTGCCGCAGCCAGGAGCAACTCGGCACCCTGAGCTCCGGGCTGCGGTGAGTTGGCACCAGACAGCCCACTGCGTTGGGCAGCACCAGCCCACTCCTGGTTACTAACCTGCCTGGTCACTGCCGAGCACCCGCCAGGCCTCACGGGTCATTTGCTGTTGTTGTTGTTATTATCAGGCCCTGGGCTCCTAAAGAGTTCACACATTCTCATCCACAGTCATGAAACCAGAACCACCAGCCTCCAGAAGAGGAAACAGGCCCAGAAAGGAAGAAGCTGTCTATGCACCCAGAGCCTTCGTGGGCTCACTCTGGCTTTGAGCGCCGGTCCCTCGACTATGAAATGAGAATGCTGGTCCCCGGGCCTGTAAAGGCCCAAGATGCTGTGGGGCAGGGAGGAAGGGACCCTGACCTAGGCCTGACGGAGGAGGGCCTGTCTCTGGGCCTTTAGGGATCAGAGACAGGAAAAGGAGGGGGCGGCCCCTGACTGCAGAGTCCACCAGGTCAGAGAGAAAGGAGCTGGTTGGGAGAAAGGAGCTTCAGAGCGCGGGGGTGGGATCGCTCCTGCTGGGCGCCCCAGGCCCGTGCTCTATCCCTCCCGGACGCCACCCGACCCACCTCCAACCTCTCGACTCCATCCCAGCGCGCGGCGCCCGCGGGGCCCTCTGCTGCCCTCTGGCGGCCGGAGCGGGCGGCGCCCGCCTCCGCGCTGGGCCCCGAAACCCCGGCAGCCGGCGGCCGCCCCCCGGGAACCAGCGCCGGCCTGGGGACGTTAGCGGGTCGGGCCTGGGCCGGGGTCTGTTCTGAGGCCTGACAGAGATACGGTCCGCGCAAGCACCAGCAAACGCTGCTGCTGTTACTGGATTACCATTGTTACTCTCGGGGAAACGGCGAACCAAATAAGTGAGTGATGGGTACGTGCGCGCGTGTTGCGGGAATGGCGGGGTCCGTGCCCGAAGTCACAGAGGGTCAAACGTACAGCCCAGACTGGAACCCCAAGGCCGCTGGGCCGGGTGCAGGGAAGAGCGGAGTGGCGCGAGCCCAGTCTTCGCCTGGCCCTGGACTCAGTTTCCTCGCGGTGCGGAGGGTGAGGGCGGCCGGAGGGCGGGGAGAGGGGCGGGCGCCGCGGGGCGTGACGCGCCGGGGCAGGGAGGGCGCGGGGCGGGGCGGCCGCGCAGGCTGAATATAAGGGCGGCGGCTGGGCGGGCAGAGCCAGCTGTGCGTGGCGGAGCCAAGGCGTCCCGATCGCGATCCCCAGCGGAGCACAGCAGAGCCCGAGCTCAGCCCTCGCGCTGCTCACCCGCGCGCCGCTCCCGCGCCCCCGGCCGCCTCGCGCTTCTCTCGGTCCCGCGTCCGCCCCGCGGCCCCTCTGCCCGATGAAACTGGCTGCGATGATCAAGAAGATGTGCCCGAGCGACTCGGAGCTGAGTATCCCGGCCAAGAACTGCTACCGCATGGTCATCCTTGGCTCGTCCAAGGTGGGCAAGACGGCCATCGTGACGCGCTTCCTCACGGGCCGCTTCGAGGACGCCTACACGCCAACCATCGAGGACTTCCACCGCAAGTTCTACTCCATCCGCGGCGAGGTCTACCAGCTCGACATCCTCGACACGTCCGGCAACCACCCGTTCCCCGCCATGCGGCGCCTCTCCATCCTCACAGGTGAGGCGGGGGCCCGGCTGGGGGCCGCGGGGAGGGCGGGAGGGAAGCCCCAGCCCCGCGGGCCCGGGGAGCGCCGGTGCCGCCGCCGCGCGCTGAGGTTTGCACTTCGCGCTCGGGCGGCTGGAGCCCGGGTGCCGCGTCCCCAGTCAGGCGGCCCGACTTGTCCGCCCGGCGGCCGCCCTCACCTCCTCCCTGTGTTCACTCTGTGCCCCTGCAGGAGACGTCTTCATCCTGGTGTTCAGCCTGGACAACCGCGACTCCTTCGAGGAGGTGCAGCGGCTCAAGCAGCAGATCCTCGACACCAAGTCTTGCCTCAAGAACAAAACCAAGGAGAACGTGGACGTGCCCCTGGTCATCTGCGGCAACAAGGGTGACCGGGACTTCTACCGCGAGGTGGAGCAGCGCGAGATCGAGCAGCTGGTGGGTGACGACCCCCAGCGCTGCGCCTACTTCGAGGTCTCGGCCAAGAAGAACAGCAGCCTGGACCAGATGTTCCGCGCGCTCTTCGCCATGGCCAAGCTGCCGAGCGAGATGAGCCCGGACCTGCACCGCAAGGTCTCGGTGCAGTACTGCGACTTGCTGCACAAGAAGGCGCTGCGGAACAAGAAGCTGCTGCGGGTTGGCAGCGGCTGGAGCGGCGGCGAGCTGGGCGACGCCTTCGGCATAGTGGCGCCCTTCGCGCGCAGGCCCAGCGTGCACAGCGACCTCATGTACATCCGCGAGAAGGCCAACGGCGGCAGCCAGGCCAAGGACAAGGAGCGCTGCGTCATCAGCTAGGAGCCCCCGCCGCGCCGGCCACACAACCTAAGGAGGACCTTTTTTGTTCAAAAGTCAAATCCGACGGCCCGGGCCAGCCCCGTGCGCCCTGGGCCGTGAGCGCGCAGGGACTGGCGTCTTCCCTCCCAGCCACCCGGGGAGGCGCCGCAGAACGGAGAAGGGTCGGTCATCTGCTCTGGAAGGAAAGAGAACTGGCTAAGACTAGGACTCCTCCCCATGCTCCCGCTGGCGCCCGCCACCCCCACGCGCTGGGGAACAAGGGCCCAGCAAGGGGTGGGCTTGTTTGGCACAAAGACCTAAGGAAGGAGAGAGGGGAGGGGAGATGTGAAGTTGGTCAGCCACTGCTAGGCGTCAAGAAACCGTCCTGCCCGGCTTGAGGGTCAGGACAACCGCGGCATTATCTATCTCATCTGTGATTCCGGTTGCCATGATAGCTGGCACGACCCTTGCCCTCCGGAAACTAAGGAGGGTATGGGTCAAATCGTAGCCAAGTGACTTGTTTACATGTGTGTGAGCGAAATTGCACAAAGGGAAACAAAACATAAAACTTGCACTTTAATAGTAGTTCCGGTGTCAACACGGACATGAACAAAATCTTACCCAGGTGTTTATACTGTATGTGAGAGAGGTCTTTAAAGTTGTTATTGTTGGTTTTTTAATGTAAAATAAAATAATTTAAAATGGAAAATTGGTTTTTCTTTGCATTTAGAAATGGCTGGAGGGGGAAGGGCGGAGACAAGGGAGGAGGCTGGGTTTCTGCTTCTGGGGAATTAGACTCACCTTCCCCAGAACGGGAAAATAACCCTGGCAGTCTGAAAATAGCTTCGGCCACCGCGGGAGAAAAGGCTCCCAAGCAGCTCCAGATGCAGACCAAGCCTGTCTATTCAGGGGATGGCTCCCTGGAAAACCAGGACAAATATAAAGGATCTTGGGGTCTTCCCTAGAGCTGAGATCTTTCTAGCCATCTAACCTGCTTAGTTTTCTTTAGGCCAAGTCACAAAGGGCCTCATTTTCTGAGAGAACATTCTTACTTCCCAATCAGCATAAGGGCCACTGGAACTGTGCCTGGCCATTTTGTCACTAGACTCAGTGTGGACCCAGGGGACAGAAGGTTGTCTCTCAGGGCCTGCTTTCACAATTAAGGAAACCAAGGCTGAGAGGCCCCTATGGGAGCTGGCTGGTGCCACCCCCTGCCTCTAGGGTTGCCACATCCAGTGTCTGGGGACAGTTAAAAATCCCCACAGCCTCCCGCCCCCACTTCAGGTGGTGCTCCAAGTGGGCTCCAGCGACCCTCTCCGCCTTGCTGTCTCCCTCTCAGTGGGACCTACCTCTATCTGCCGCTAGTAACTGCAACCTTGGGCAGGTAACACCTGCCAAGGCCCAAATTCTTCATGGAGGAATACAGAGAACGCGCCCGGCATGGGGATTAAGTGTGATGTTTGAAAAGTACTTAGCACAAGCGCCTGCCACCCAGTAATCCAAATAATTGGTAGCTTCGAGAGGGTGCTCAGCCCTGTGAGGGACACTCAACATTGTCCTGGGGAGGGATTTCAACCCTGCTCAGTGAGGGCCGCTCCCTACAGGACTGAACCTCCTCAAATCACCAAACGGGACATACCCCACAACAGTAGACAGCCTGGGGGCTGACCACAGGCAGGCACAGGGATGACCCACCGACAAACTAGTCTTGGGGACAGATGCCGTTCCTGGGAGAGGAGTCATTCTGCTTTGACGCTGGTGTAGCTGGTGTGTGTGCTGGGGTGGAGGAAGGTAAGGAGCAAAGGTTTTGTTCTGTGTCTGAGCAAAGTGAGAACATTTTCCTCTCACTATACAAGAGCCACCCTACTATGAATTTCTTAGTACAAAAACCATGACGTCCAGAGAGCAAAGCATAAGTTCTTTTAATTATACATTTGAAATATGTCACAATTCAAAACACTGGAATACAGGGAAGGTCCTGTCTCCCTCTGCCTCTGTGAAGAGCCTTTCTCCATTTCAGCCTTGCATTGCAAGAAGACCCCAATGGTCTGGTATCTTTATGTGCTTTGCGTTTCATGGTATTTGGTCAGAGCCTTAAAACTGGCTCACCCACTGCTCTGAAATTTCAAGAAAATAACTGATTCAGTTAAATAACAATCCCAAGGTAGAACTAGTCTAATAGGTGACCAACCACTTTAAATTCAGAGTCTGCTTTTCTGTCCAAAGCCACTGAAACTTGATCTTCTCACACATCCCCCAGTCCTAATATGCTAGCCGCTGACAGGTGGCTGCAGGTCTACACCACTGGAACTCTGCTAAAAACATCTCCGACCAATATTCCTGCCAACGAGGTCAGCTGGCAGGCAGCTGCTAAGCCCCTGAACTGGTCAGCACAGGTTATGTGCTCGTTTCTGGACCCAAACAATATTCAGTTACTTCTCGCCCCATCCTTAAGAGGCAAGGGAAAGAACTGCTCTTACCTCAATTTGACAAAGGGAGAACACACAAATAAAATGTTCCATCTGGAAAAAATCAGGGGAGCTGGGGAGGAATGAGGGACGTTTATAAACATTTAAGAGCTAGAACTTGACTGTATAACTTATAAGCCTACTTCACCCTGGCTGAGGGACCATCTGAACTGTCACTTAGAGCTGCCTTTCTCTGAACAAAAAGTGCATCACGAACCCTTTGCAGTGCAGTAAATGTTGCTGACTCTTGAGTGAGAAGGCCAGAGGGGGAAATACTTTTTTAAACCAGGGCAATGTGAATCTGAAATGCCAGAAGAAGGAAGATCTGTTCACTGGAAAACTTGTCTGAGCCTGCACAGAAAGGACAGCACCTCGCCAGCCCCAGGAAGCACTGCAGATGTGAAGTGGTTTGGCCATTCTCAGGCACTAATCAAAGGTGACAGGAGCTGAGGTGAGGAGAACGTGTAGGAGAGGCAGAGAACCTGCAGGAGGCAGGGAATCTGGAGGCAGGGGCTGCCTGGTAGGGCTCCAAGCTGACACCCCCATGGGTATAGTTCCATTCACTGACTCAAACATAAAAGGAACCAGACTGTTTCAGGAAAAAAAGCCACGTTGTGACCTTTCAAAACAATGTTCATTCTCTCATAGCCTTCTTTTATCATGTTAAATTCACGCCATATGAGTGCAAGCCTAATTGATCCAGTGAATTCTATGCAAATGTTTCATGAAACTGCAGTTAACAGGAACAGTATGTACCTGGTACACTCTGATCGTATGGGGGTGGAGGAGAGGGAGGGAAGGAAGCAAAGGCAAGCTGCCTCCTTTCCCACTGCGCCCTTCAGATCTGCCAGTGGGGTGGCACACACAGCAGATGGCCCCTCCCCAGAGGCAGGGCAGAGTCCTCCACCCCCTCCCAGTCTCCAGGAACATTCTGACTTCCACCAGCAGGCACTTAAGTTACCATGCATCTAGACATGTGTATATATGCCAGGAAGCCCCTGTGGAGCCTGCTTCACTAGCTCCCTGCAGTCAACGCTGACAAGGCAGCAGGAGCGCGCCTGTTGGCTCTGAGGTTCAGAGCTGGGGTCCAAAGGAACCACACTCCAAGGAAGTGCTGGGGTGGGGACCTTTGCCTTCCCTCTTCTTTCTCAGGTATTCCTGTAAGTCGGCTTCACTCTACTCCTTGGGGATTTCAAACATGCAGAGACTCTTGTACTTTTGCAGAAGTTCGTTCTTGGTCCTGACTTGCTCCCGGAGGCTGTGCAGCTGCTGCTGCTGCTGCTCGGGGCTCAGGTGGATGCCAGGCATGGTGCTGATGAGCTTTCGCATCTCCTGAAACTTGGTTTTGAGGGCATTCAGGTCCTGGTGGACGTCCGGGCTGTCCTTGTCCATGCTGCAGGGGGCAGAAGGCAGTTGTTAGCATTCACAGCTGGGCTCCACATCTCGCCTTCCTGCTTTTTACACCCCAGAGTCAGTTGTCGCTCCCACAGTATCTTTTAGGATGCTTTGTTTTATGTGTCTGTCCCCTGACTAGGCTGTGCACACCCCTAGAGGGCAGGGACAGGTTCTTTCTTAGGCATCTGTAAACCAGACAAAGCACTCGAGTGCCTGGCACACTCGCAGGATCAGACACTTTGACTCCCTGCTCTTCGTCTAATCAACTGTCATTCTATGAGGGCAGGAACTGTCTGCCTCATCACAGATGTCCCCCCATCCCTGGTCCAGTGCATAGGACACTGCAGGCACTCAAGAAATATCTGTTGAAAGAATGAATGCTTGGCAACTATGTTCATAAATGTGTGCTGGATAAATGAATGAACCAATACCAACATCAGGTGACAAATGCCAAAAAAAACTTGTTGAAATACTACATTTTGTCTAATCTGAGCCATTTCCAAGCCAAACAGGAGACTTTTAAAATTAGCAAGAGATCATTTTAGCTGGTGTTTTGATGCTTGTTTGAACCTGTTAACATAAATACTAATTTCCACAGAGCTGTTCACAAATTTTAAATTAGTTACAAGCTACTGGAAATTTTTCAGCAGGTACAGGCTCTCTCCTACCATACTCATGCAAAGTCCTTGCCTTCAGGTCAAGCTCATTTTCAAGGCAGATCATTCGCTTCATCTCACAGCTATTATTAGCTGTGCAGGATCCATGCTCCCCTGTCACTACCAAATTAAAAACAAAACAAGAACAAAAACCTTCACCTAAGATCAAAGACATAGCTTGCCAGTTGCTCCTATACATTTTTTAAAAGTTAGTAGTAAGTGGATGAGCTTTTGAAAACAAGCAGTTGAGACTAAACACTAAAAGCCAATTCGGTGAGCTGTTCTAGGAATAAGCCATTGAGGCGTAAGAGGGAAAAACCGTCAATAATCATTTATTTTTTAAATAAATGTTCATCCCTGGTGGGAAATTTCAACCCAGATGGTGCTAATTCATGTTTATTATTCATCATTTCTCTTCTTACGCAGACAGAATACCCATCTTTCCTGGTGAGCCATCGGTTGGTTACGTCTCACACCTAGCAAATCAGACGGCCAGCAGGGCCTGTTCACTACTTATCAACAGCTCTAAACTCAGAGGCAGGATCGGAGAGCCAGTCATTTATTCCAGGGAACCAACAGCCAGCCAAACACTTCTTGTTGTTATCTGATGCTCTCAACTTAGAGACACAATTAATGGCGTACCTTATCTCAGTTTCTAGGGAGGAGTAATTGGTATTCATGAGACCGAAAATCTTTTGGAGGGAAGCAAACAGGGAACATCTCTTATTTTAATTCTTTTCAGTCTCAGCTCTGATCCACACATGTGGACAGACACCATCTGGACTTCTGAAATCATTATACCTGGATGGCATGCATGTTAACACACTGTTATGAATTTAAGCCCCAAGGAAGTTTTGAAATTAAAACATAATTTTAAGAAAACTGATTCATATCATATGAGTCTGAAAGGACATGGTAAAAGCAAAAAATACATATAATAGAAATTTGTAAGGAACTTAAGATAATCTAGTTCTTGAAGCAAATATAACCTGGCCCCAAAGAAAATTTAATTCTGACAGTAAAAAGTGGGCCATGTTTAAGATGTTTATTTCTGAAAACCCCCAAATGTCAAGGGTTGCCCATTCTTTGCCTGGTGAACTTTCTGGAAAGGAGATGGTCTTCAGATAATAAAAAAGGAACCGTATGAAAAACTGCCCGGAGGGGAGCTGAGCTGAAAGGGGGCCACGCAGCCCACAGGGAGGCCCCCTGGAAGCTCAACTGTCCTAGTTGGTGGAAGTAAATAGCACTGAACTCCTGGTGCAAGGAAAAGACGCTATTCAGAACACACTATTTGAACCAGATGGGCACCTGCGAAGCCAGGATTACTGTGAAATATTCAAGGCAAAAGAAAAGTGACAGGCCCAAACGCTGAGTGAATAAAGGCAGAAAGCTCTAAACAGGCCTGGCTTTGTGTTCAATGTTAGTCATCAGCCAATTTTAGAAGGAAGGAAAAAAGGCCACTAGGTCAAGGAGGATGAAAATCATACAAACAAGGCAAAATCAGGGCACCTTGGGCCCACCTACTCTGCCTTTGGACAAAAACACTACTGCGAGGGGTGATCCTCAGAGCACCCTTCCCCTGGACAACAGACATTTGTATCTGTGTCACTAGACTCACAGGCAAACTGCACAGGGTTTAGGTGGGTGGGTCTGAGAATCATGCTCCAATCTTCTTTGTTTTTTTAAGTGTTGGTACTTTAGTACAGATGCAGACTGGCCAGCAACTGTGCAGCATGAGCACTGGTGACTTAGAAGCAAAAAGAATCCCCTGGCTGCACTGACACCAACCTCCTCCCAACCCTGACAGTCACTTCTTTTGACCTCTCCGTGGCATCTGACTTGGTTTCCCATTTTTTCCTCCTCAAAACTTCTGCGCCCCTTGCATCATGCCCCATTCTGTCCTAGCTGACTCGCCCTGGGACTGGCCCTTCCCAGCCCTCCCTTGCCCGCAGTCTCTCCTTCCAATGCACTAACTCCAGTGGCTTTCATCTCTCCATAATTTTTTTTTAAATGACAGTAATAGCTGTTTGAGGGAAAAAATTCAAAAATGACAAGACATCCAAGGCTTACAAAAGGAAATTCCCTTTAATCCTGTGTCCCAGAGATAACCTCTGTTAATATGTGGTGTGCACTGTTTTGGACTGCTTTGAAATAGACTAGAACATACAAACACACTTTTGTTACTTAACAGAAACGTGACCACACATGGTTCGGACTCTTGCTTTTTTCACTTAACAATGCACCTTGGATATCTTTCCATGTTGACACATATATAATTATCCAGCTAAATTTTTTGGCTGTTCATGGGTATTTGGAATGTTTGCAATTTATCAAAATGACAATGAACATTTGTACCTACATCTTTATGTACTTGTGCAAGCATTCTGGTAAGATAATTCCCTAGAAGTAGGAATTCTGGGTCAAAGGTTATGTATATTTACATTTTTGACAGATATTACCAAAATGCCCTCCAAAAAACCTGTACTGACGTACATTCCACGTGACCATGGACAACACTGGCTGTTACTTATCTATCAGCTATCTGCACTTCTCTGTTCCAGTTCTGCCATGACCTGAGGGGCTTTTGGAAGAGAGGCTTTGAACCTCACACCCTTGCTTCCATCTGCTCACAGGGTAACACACGAAAAACATTCTTTTTAGGGACAAATGACAAAAGGTTCTGCTGCTAAAGGGAGTTTAAAAAGACATGGCTCTACAAAATGCCCCAGAACACATTCATCCACTCCCACCTCTGGATGCTGAGAACATTTCCCCAGCCAGTCCTCCTTCCTGAATTTCAGCTCCCTCCTTCCAACAGTTACCAAGTAGTTTCTCCCTGGAGTGTGGGGAGAAGGCAAATGACCAGAGTGGACTCACTGCCTGCCTCTGGAGGAGCTGCCCTCCGTGACTAACTCCTATATGCCTCACGTCCTCCCAGCCACCGATCCTGCCAACTCCGCCTCCTCTAGACCCCTCCAGGCCACCCACCACCAGCTCCCGCTGCACTGCCTTCCTGTGGACCCAGGTCCTCCTCTCCTAAACCCTCTGCCCCACCTGCCTTTAGAAACCCAAGTCTGGGCAGGTCACTAGGCTGCTTAAAAATCCCAGATGACTCCAACCCCCAGACAACACCTGCCAGGCCCCTGCCAGTGCCACCAAAGCGCCTCTGGCATTCCCAGGTAGACATGTATAAATGCTCCCTGTGTAAATTTCTCAGGCTCGCTGAGGAACTGCTGACTCAACAGGAGGCCTGTCTTCAGGGCATGCCTTCTGGTGGGCCCAGCAAGTGCTTGGTAAGTTACATTGAACAGAAGGAAAGAAAGAGGCAGAGGAGTGAAGAGGCTGTTGAGCAGGCCTGGAACGCCTCCTCCATGCAGTCTACAACATACCCCATCTGTGGGCACCATCCTTTTCCCTTGGATGTGGCTGAGGGAGAAGAAAGTGGAGGGCAGAGGGCTGCAGTAACACCTGCAGATCAGCCCCGCGGAGCCAGTGTGGGCTCTTTGTGGGCCACTTCCTGCACAACCTAGGAACAGGCCTCAGCTGGTGTGGAGGGCTGGGCAGATTAAAATAGACACTGGTGTGGGAAGCGGCCGGCCTACAACACCCTGTTCCCATGAAAGAGGTCTTGTTGACCTGCCTCAACAAGCTGACTTTTTGAAGCAGCCTGGCCAAGCTCAAAGGGCACAGGACAGCAAAGTGTGCTCATCACTCAGCTCCCTCTGAGGTGGCAAGGATGGCTCCCCTCTACCTACCTAGCGACCCAAGGCATCTAAAGAATTGAAACATTTAGTTTAAAAAATGTTTTAAAGTACTCATATTGACAGAATACTATTACTAGGTAAGCCAAAACCATCAGGCAAGGCAATAACCACTGCAATTCGGAATGCCTAGGCTGGGACACTTAGTTCCAGACTCAGATTAGATTTGCTAAGTTTGAAAGAAAAAAACACATAGCTTTTCCTGGTCTAGCAGACCTCATTTCATTCCTCCTTTACTATGTATGTACTTTTATAATGTAGCTTCTACATATATCAAGAAAGGTCTTAAAGAGTTGAGGTTTATATTTCTTACAGGTGTAAAAATGAGGCTTCTCTTTTCCCTTTCCTCATCCTTTAAAAATAACATAAATGTGTAGTGTTAATTCGGGAAAGGCACTAGAAGAGAAGAAAGTGCTATGGGCTCCAACTCCAAGCAGGGCTGGCCTAGCTGGAGCATTCCAGGAAGCTGACAGGGCCCTAGGGATGCAGGGGGAGGTTCTGGCTCACAGAGCTCTCTGTGGCATTTCCATGGGCACTCCTGGCAGAGGGCTAGAAGGCCTGCCAGCCTGGAGGACTCCACCCACCCAAAGGCACTTGCAACAGAAGGTCCCTCTCTGGGCTTTGTGTTAGGTGGGCCAGGCAGGGAATCTGAAGACGGTCTGCAGAGACCCTTGAATGGAGGGCTAAATGTTTGGGTTCAATTTGGGAAGAACAGGGGGCAGAGAAAAATTAACCTGATAACGTGCACAGGATGAATGAGAGAGAGGAAAGTATGAAGGCAAAGAGGCTAATTAAGAAGTGATTGTAAGATTCAAAAGCAAGGCTAGAAGACCTGGCTGATCAGTGACCAGTCTTAGAAGCAAAGAAACAGAAAATGTTCCATTAACTAAAAGCATCATGATCTCAGGCAGGCTACCAGAAAATTGGAGGGGAAAGGTAAAGGCGCTACAGAGAAATACTGACAAGAAAGAGTAAGAAGACTAACCTTAAAAGATAATGAAATTTACTATGAAGGTTTAAGAACTAAAACAGTTTGGCACTGGAGAATAGAATGTCCAGAAGTAGATCAGCAAACACATGGGAATTCAGTATGAGAAAGGAAGCAACTCAAGCAAGGCATATAATGAATATTCAATACACAGCAGTGGGAAGACATGGCTAACTGGGGGTAAAAGCTGGGCCCCCTTTACTCTTTTCACCAAAGTAAACTCCAGAAGCATCAAAGAATTAAAAGTTAAAAAATGGAACCATGAAAGTCCTAGGAAAAAGGTATCAATATTTATAATTTTTGAGTGGGAAGGCCTTTCCAAGTAGGACCAAACTTCAGAAGCCATAAAGGAAAAACTTAACAAAATCTGACTATATGCAATTATATGATTCTGAATGAAAAAAAACATCATGACCATGAACAATGACAAAAGAAAAGCAACAACTTGGGGGAAATAATACATTTGACATACAAAGATATTATTTCCTCACTGTATAAAGAGCTCATAGAAAGAAGAATGACCTAATAGAAAAATGGGCATTTTATAGGGAAAAAATACAAATGCTATATAAATTGCATATGAAATGATGCTTTACCTAATGTAATAAATATATCATTTCTGACCTATCAGACTAGTCAAAGTTAAAACTTTAATGGTGATTGTAGGGATATGGGAAAAAAACACACACACACTGTTGGTGCAAGTATAAATTGGTGCATTCTTTCTGAATTTGCTAATAGTGATCAAAATCTTAAATTCACATATCCCATTGCTAGACATGTATCTTTCAGAGACTCCCAAGAGTTCACACCAAGATAGCACTGACAAAGATGCTCACTGTAGCGCTGATTACAACAGCAAAATGCCAGAAACAATGAATGTCCTTGAGCAGGGAACTATTTAGATAAATGATGCACATTCATAAGGTGGGATATTATGCAGTTTTGGGACAAGGGAGGGAGCTGGGAGGAGTGGAGGGGGAGGCTCCCTTTCCACTTCATATCTATGGGTACTTGGTGTCCATCTGCAACTTTAATTTTTTTTTAATGCTCTCTAGGTGGTAGATTTATGGGTTATCTTAGTTAATAGATTTTTTAGGTTAATTTAAACAATCCAGTCTATAGGACTTAATTTTGTTAGCTAAAAAGATATAGAGCTCTAAATTTAGCAATAGCTATCAAAATAAAAGATATATGGACCCTCTGCTCCAGCAATTCCACTGCTAAGGGTTTACCGCATAATAAACTTACTCAAATACAAGGATGCTTACCCCAGCACTGCTGGTAATAGCAAAAATTAGAAAAATACCCAAAAGCCCGTTAACAGAAAACTAGTTACATAAATTATGGTGCATCCACAAGATCCAATTCTCTGCAGCTGCCTTACTGAGATAGATCTTTATGTGCAGTATAGAAAGGTGCCCCAAATAGACTAATCAGTGAAAAATGCAAAGTACAGCATGATCTCAATTTGTATAAATTTTTGAAAAGACATGCATTTATCATTTCTGGAAGGAAACTGAAGAAAGTATTAACAGCAGTTACCATTGGTGAGGGGACTTGGGGAAAAGAACGCTTTTTATCATTTTATACTTTTCTGTACATCTGAATTTGCAGTGGCTACTTTTATTAAATAATTTTTTAAAAATCTTAATGAGGCAACACTCTGAATTCTTTATGAAAACAAGAAACGCTAAATTCACTACTTCAGGTTTTATTTCCTTATTCATCCCTGAATGGGCAGGGAGTAAATAAATAACACAAGGACCACGGAGGGGAAGTTACAAGAGAGGAAGAGATCTAGGGCATGGGAGAACCACTCTGGGCAACTGAACATGGTCCCAGCCCATCATCTCCTTTTGCCAGGCCTGTCAGGACGGTGTCCTAATGGGCTCCCCAGCCTGTAAGTTTAACTAGCTCCCCATCCCTCAGAAGACAAAGTCCTGCTCCCCAAGGGGATGCGCGACCCTCTGTATCCAGGCTCTTCCCTCCTCCCCAGCTCTCCCTTCCTGTCTCCCCCTTCATACCTTGTTGGATTTATGCTCAGCACCACCAAGCTGAGAGTTGACCCTCATGAGCTGACACCATTTCTTGGCTCCACGTCCTTACCTATGTTCTTCCTACACCACCCTTCCTCCTGTCTCTTTCCTAATTAAGGCTCATTTTTGGCTCCACCCTTAACAAGGCTTCTGACTCCTCCAGGCTTCATGAGGTCTCTCTCCCTTGCTCCTCTGCCCTTATCACAGTCTATGGCTCCTTCTCTCATTAGCCTATGAACTCAAAGACATACCTATACTGAAGGTTTTCACATTGGATCCTAGTTTTTTTTCATGGTTATAACATCACTCCATCCCCCTGTACATACTATTTCCTCCAAGTGGCTTTTTCTGCTTTTCTGTCTTGTCCTGTCTTACTAGGGGTTTTCTTCACATGCTTAGTAGCCTTGGCTAAGTTTCAGTGTTTTAAAACACTAAAACACTCAGTGGAAGCTCTGTGTATGAGCTTTTTCACTTTCTTAGAATGAATTTACTAGGTTATTTCCTGAGGAAAAAAAGTCTTTTCTTTCCAAAGTCTTTTCTTTTCCAATGTCTTTTCTCTTGACTAGTCAGATACCACAGAGAAGGTGCCTCCATTCTCTTTGGCTGCCAGTTTAGAAGCCAGGTTGGGGAAGAAGGCTAGGTAGGGTGCGGTCTCACTATTCAGTTTGTGAACTTTCTCTTAATCCCTGTTTTCAGTAATGGCTGCTCCTACCTACCCCCGCAAAGTGCCTGGTGTCTCCCAGTCCAGAAACTCTCTGGCTGATTCCTTCCTAAGAATAAATCTTGGGAAAGAGTAACCATTTAATCGTCTGCCAAGATAGAAGTTTGGTCACCTGGCTGCTTGGGGAACAGGGGGATGGAAGGTGGGACAGGATTGCTTCTTAAAGAGACTTCTAAGTAATCCTCTTGTTCTTAGGTCCCCCTTCACCCCTGTTTCCAGAGGGTCCTGGAACTGCCAGCTCTTGAGATTTGAGGAGAGGCCATGGTCAATGCCAGCTGCTTTGGAGCTGGCAGGTGAGTTAGCCCTTGGCCATCCACTTCGTGGCAATCACTTTCTGTCCTGTTCTCTTTGGTTTTGATTTTTAAAAAAAAAAACCCTTTACAGACCTTTCAGAGGGAACAGACAAGCCCCATCTTTCGCAGGTATGCTCTTGAGTACACCTCCCAACAATCCTATGACTTAAGTGTTATTATTTGTATTTCATAAGACAAAAAGAGGCTCAGAGAATCTAAGTTACTTGCCAAGGTCACCCAGCCAGTACATTATGGAATTATAATTTGAACCATCTTTTGAGATCCATTATTGACATATTAGAAATAGGAAGATTATGGCCTGGAAAGCTTAAGTATTTACCAATTGTAAGATTATAAGCCAAGCAAGTTTCAGTACACAAATTTGAACCCGCAACTATCTGACTTCAAAGCCTGTTCTCACTAGTCTAACTTACTGCCCCATCTTTAAAGCCAGCCCAACCCAACTGCCCTATCGGGGCTCAAGAATATACTCTCAGGGGTCCAAGAGTTGTCTTTGTGAATGTATGTTTTGTGTTTTCATTTTTCCATATTTTTCTTAAAACCAGTATACTGAGGTTAATTTGGGTGACACCTTTATAATCCAGCACCGCCCTGGGATTGCAGGGTCTGCATTTCCATTTCTGTTTGTGATTGTTATCACAGGCTAACGAACCCAGAACAGTCTGCCTTAGTACCCTAGAAACAGTATTTTCACGCCAAGTGAAGCCAGCCAAATGAAGTCAGGGTGTAATGTAAGAACAAAGGCTTTGCCGTCATTTGAAGAGAAAAGCGGCAGAAGAGAATCAGGTCATCCCACAGCAAGTGAATCTAGTTCGCCTAAACTCAAAAACTGGGCCATGAACAGTCAAGACTTTCAGTTGTAACAATTTCATTTCAGCAAAACACCAAGGAACATATTAATGTTCACTTGACTGTTGTTGGAATGGTAATTTTCTTTTAATTCACTTTGTTTTTGTTTTTAATATCTGAATAAGAATTACGACCTAGGAGTTTACGCCTAGTATCATGTGAATATATATTGTAGTAACGTAACAATAAAAATAATTAAGGGATCAGGGAGATTCCTGCTTGGTTTTTGGTTTTGTTTTTTCCCTTTACAGGGCCTGTTTGAAAACTCAGGCTAACCTGAATGCTGGCCAAATGGATGACAACCACTTCCTTTAATACTATTTTAGAGCAAAGTTAGTACACGGGGATCTAATCGTCTGGGGCAACTTCTGTGTCTTTGTTTCTTCTAATGTTTCCCATCACCATCCCACCTCTCAATCTTTTTAATCATGGGTTTTTCCAGATCATGTCTTTTTGGTGAGAAAACTGAGGCTCAGAGAAATTTAATTTGCTCAAGAAGGCTGGGATGCACACTTGAGCAGCTGGACAACAGAGTCTTGTGCATTTAGTCTCTAGGATGGCTTCCTTTTAACGAATATCGCAACACTCAGGGCTCAAAGCGCTCGCTGAACTCATTGATTGTCTCTGCGGTTTTGAGAGGCCTCTTCCCGCTCTGGGTCTCAGTTTCTCAGAGCGCCCAGGCCTCTTGCAGCTCTGAAACCGGTGAGACGAGAAGCGAGAGGGAGTGTGGTGACTGGTCCTCTCCTAGGTTCTTACCATTTGATGATGTTGTGAACCAAAGGTAAAAAGGAGTAATTCTCTTCCTCCCTCACGCGGGCTGGTGACGGAGGCCGCGGCGCCGGCGACTGTTGCAGTTGAGGCGCAGCGACCGGCGGCGGCGGCTGAGGAGGCGGCAGCGGCTTGGTGTCAGGCAGCGGCGGCTCGGACGACGGCGGTAAAGTATCTTCGGCCTGTCGCCCGGCAGCAACACCGGCGGAGGCCATGGCGCCCGGGCTCTGTCAGCGAGTCAAGTCAACCGGACCCCAGGGGTTGGCCGACCGAAAGCGTCGCAGACTCCATACGTCACCATAGCGCGTCCCACGAGGGGTGGGGCCCGGATGAAGGCTCTGAGCGTGCGCACGGGGCATGGGGCGGGGCAAAGACGCGGGGGCGGAGAAGACTGTTGCTAAGTAACGTGGGGAGATTTGGGGTGGCTTGGATTTGGTTGTGAGTCAAGATAGCTAAATTATTAAATAGTAATAAATAACAGATTTATTTCAAAAATGTCTTCTTATTCCTATTCACATGACGAAGAGGGCCCCAAAGCAACTAACACGGGAGTCTTAGCTCAGACTTCTAAAGTCTCGCCAAGAACCAAGTAGAATTGCGGGAAGAGTAGACAGCATTTACCGCGCACCTATGTGCTTAAGGCCTGGGCTCTCTGGGTGCTGAGAACCCAGAGACAAAGGTGCCTGTGCCACACAAGCTTCCAGGAGGAGAGGCAGCAGACCCGAGCCAGCCCATAGTGTGAGACCTCGTGCTAAGCCCTAAGGACGCAGAGGCAAAGAAATTGCTGTCCCTCCAAGTTCCACGTGGCTGCAGAGGGAGGAGTTAATAATTCCACTCAACAAACATTTAGTATGCACCTTCTGGATGGCAGATGCTCCGCTAAATGTGTGTGTGTGTGGTTGGTGGGGAAGCTGTTCTCACTTTCAATACAATGCAGAGGGGATTTGTGCCAGGAGTACGAATATCATATCCTAGAAGAAGGCCAACATCAGGTACTCACCATACCTTTGGGCTAATTCCTTAAACCCCTAGGTCCCAGTTTCCTCACCTCTAAAATCTGATTTAGTTCAGGGTCATGGCAGAGCCTAAACTGTGTTCTAACTTCACATACATGGCTGACCCTGAAAAGTCTCATTTCATGGTGACCCCCCCCCAAGATCTTAGGCCAAAAGAGGGAGACTTCTTATGGGTTTGTGGTTATGCTTCTCAAAACAAGTATGATGTGGGGCTGTGTAATAAATTGCTGGCAGTGGGGACACCTGTCCTAAGCCTCCCTAGTGGGTAGAAGACATGAGCTAGGAAAATTGCCAGTTGGCAGAGCCTATTCTTCCTTAGTCCACCACTGAGAGCAGTACAGAGAAGAAAGTCCACATTCAGGTAGCAAGATGAACAGGAGCGCTTAGGGCAAGGTGATCCAAAGGAAAGCCTCAATGCTGAGATTTTCAGGTGCATTGGGAGAGGTGTGTAGAGGCAGATCGTTGGGGAGTAGGGTGTTAGAGGAAAGTGAATGTTGGAGCTGTGCTGTAGTGATGGGCCTCAGCACAGCTCTCTACAGCAAGAACTGCCCAGAGTGCCCAGATGGAGAGCAAAGGGAGGGAGGGGATTGCAGCATTTTCTTCCTTCAAACCACAGGCCTCTCCACCTAAAGGAAGAGTTCAAGAGTCCTGGTAGAGAATGGAGGAGAAGACCCATTGGAATAGGGCCAGAGATGCTTGAAGAGACTGTATGTATGCCCTTGGAGTCATCTGGAGAAAGAATGATGCTATTATAGTAATAATTGTAGTGGTTACCACACTCCCATGGAATAAGAGTAGAGACGAAACAGAGTTACAGTCGCTATCTCATTTAATCCGCAAAAGAACTCTAGAAAGTGGGTGTTAGGATTCCCATCTTATAGATGAGGACACTGAGGCCTACAACAGTTAAGATACTGGACCCAGGATCACACATTTTGCCTGACACCAAGCCGATGGTTTTAACCAACACTAAGGAGACCTCAAGTCCCTGCAAGTTCTGTAACTTTATGATTCAAGATGTTAAAGTGGGTTTTTGTTCAGAATTTGAAAAGCAATCCAGTATTCATCAATAATATCCGCATGGCAATCACACGTAATCTTTTCCCTCCTAGTGTGTTTTATAACTTAATTACAATCACCAACTTTATCATTGGCAGAATAAAGAGGACATCTCTTAAAAAAACCACTTCAGGTATAAATAGACATGGTTAAAGAAAACAGATTGAAATACAGGAAGCATTAACGAGTATAGTGCATCGACAGTGTGCCCTAAAAATAGCTAATACAATTAGTGTAAAGAGTAAAGCTGACTTCACCAACTTCAGCATTGCAAGCGGATGTCAGAAAAATACTGCCTGTGCTGGTTTCATTAGAGCTGAAATTGCCACAACAAATGTGTGTCTGTTTATAACCACACTGTTAAAAGTCAAAAATGGCAGACACTCCACTGACAGTAAGGACAATGTATTGTTAGAGACTTCACCAAGTTAAACTATATGGTCATTGCTTTCTTAGGTAGATTTACACTATTTCCCATAGGGCCTTGTCTAGTCCACTTAGTGGTTTCAAAGTCAGGCTTTGGAGCCAGCTTGCCTGACTTCAGTCCCAGCTCAGGCTCTCTGAAGTAGCATGACTTCAGCCAAGTGCTTGACCTCATTTTATGTGGCCATGCAACCTCACAGGAGGACTGAATGGCTATTACATGTAAAGCACTCAGTAAGTATCTGCGCTTAGTAAATATTAATTCTTCTTATTTTTCAGATTTAGGGCTCCCTCCTTCACCAATTAACAAAACCCAGGCTGACAGCAGTTCAGAGGAATGAGCTACCTCAGGGCCCTATAGGGGGAATATCGTGTGAGCCACACATCTGAGCCACACATGGCCTTTCAGTTTTCTAGTAGCTACGTTAAAGAAATTGGAAACAGGTGAAGTTAATTTTAATAATGCATTTTATTTAGCCCAATATATCCAAAATATCATAATTTCAACATGTAATCAATATTAAAAATTATTAACTGTTAGGTATTTTCCTGTTTTTCATACTGGCTTTGAAATCCAAGTGTGTGTTATACGCTTACAGCACATCTCAATTAGAATTAGCCACATTTCAAGTGCCCAGGAGCCAGCTGTGGCCGGCAGCTCCAGCACTGGATGGTGCAGAGAGATGGATACATGTCAACACAGATGGAGCTCGCAGTTGTCCTGGTGGAAAGGGAGAAAGAACAAGTTGCGCAAAGGATTGAGAGCGTAATACTGCTTATGTAAATGTCGAAACATTAAAAATAACACTTTGTATTGTCCATAGGCATAAGACATATATATAAGAGTATTTGAAGAAGGAACTAGAGGGTACACCTCACATGCATGGGATGGGGGCTGGAACAGGGATTGGGAATGTAATAGGCACAGCAACTTTCTGTGTAGTGTTTTCTTTCTTTCATGTGTTATAAGAGAACTAGAAGCAAATAGGAAAAATATGAACAATTGGCAAATATGGGGGTGGATACGTGGGGGTTTGGTGTATAGAATCCAGTCTCTGCTCCTCTCTGGCTATCTGACCTTGGGCAAGTCACTTAACCTTCCTGAACCTGTCTCCCCATCTGCAAAATGGAATCATATAGTCCCTACCTCACAGGGCTGCTGTAAAGTTTCCAGGAGTCAATGTACATCAAAGGCTCCAAACAGTGCCTGGCACATAGGAAGCACTATTTACGCTTTAGCTGTTACTGCTACTTTCTAAAAATTAAAGAAAAAACCCACCAAAATGATTCCTTATGAAACCACTGTTAATATAAGAACACGTACAAAAACAAGACTGCATCCAGAATTGAACTTTCAGGTGCTCAATGTAGACCTGCACCCCAAATACCTGTAAATGTTCTTGTGATATATTTCTGCTACGTGAAGTCCAAAAATAGTCCCTTCTCTGTCAGACAAACATCATGGGTCTTGTGAAAATGATCATGTCATTGTGTGATTAGGGGCTTTTTCATCAAAGCTGCATTCTTACATATGATTCATCCTTTTCATAACCTGGAGCCTCAGACAGGCAGAAAAGCAACACAATACTTTGATTTTTGTGAGTTTAAAAAAACAGGCAGCAATTATTGTTCAGGCCAAACGTAGTGCAATGTATACCAGGAATCAGCTCACTCAAGCCACGATTCATTGCTTACACCGCAGACAAAAGCCCCATGGTCGGTTCCACCCTGCGGGTTGCCTTTCTTCACTCTCAGAACTCCGTTTGATTTTTTCTTTTTATTCCTTCCAACCATCCTCTTCTTACTGTAAGATACTCTATTATTGTCCAATTTCTCAACTCATTTCTGTTAGTGCTTTCACTTATCAGAAGCACTCATTTTGGGGCATTTCAAGCATACAAATCTGACTATATTTCTTTCAGAATCAGAGAATTTTCTCCTTTAGTTTCCGTTCCTTCTTTTTGTGATTTTCCACCAGATCTCCACCAGCTGCCCTAGAATTACCAAACAGCTTTTGATAGAATATCAATGAGAGGCAATCCACTCCAGGAAATAGTTTTTGTCTAAAATGGTTATTATTTTGACATGCTATTCTTTCTGATCTCTTTACTAATTTTCATTCAAACTATTTGTTAGCCAAGTTTTTTTTTCTGTCTACCAGCTGCTCCCCAAAAGCCTCAACTTTAATCCCTCCTGTTAAGCTGTTTAAAAACACCCTTCTTCTCCTGGTCATCTTTCTATTTCTCACTCTTCGCTTCTCCCCTTTTCTAGAAGTTACTTTGTTTCACCTTGTTGGATTAATTGTATATCTTTTGAGTGTTGACTATTAACTTCAGTTTCAAAATCATAGTTAAAAATCATTATGAAACTGGAATGCCGAGGAGCATCGTGTGGCTTAGAGGAGAGCCCCAAGGCTGGGCTTCCTACCCTCTTGGGACAGGAGGAGAGAACCTGTAACCACAGACCTTCAAATATCCAAAGCTGTGGAAAGCAACAAGTTCCAAGCTGAAAAATGTCAGTAGCACCTAGACTGTCCCCTAGCCCCCCACCTTCTCTATAATGTGTCTTTGAAAATGCGGTTCTGTGAGCTATGAACATTTCCTCTCAATTCTCGGACCTCTCCCCACCAGCTCCACCCCCAACCCCAAGCAAGGGTAACTCTGTCTGTTTACCAGTGGACTGAGAGGGGACGTGTCGCAGCTCTCCCCATATGCTACTACCATGTCTTCTCTTGGTGGGCTGGCAGAAGGATGCCAGTGGGACAGGCATCTGCCTCTATCCTGAAGGTCACACAGAGCACAGAGAGGATGATGCCTGTGTTTTGGCCAACCTTGTGCTGGGCATTTTACATAAACTTGTTCCCTTCTTTTAAAAGTCTGAAGTATCTATTACCCTACCTGCCAGAGGGAGAAACCAAGACCCAGGCCCACCCCCTCTCTTGAAGTCTCGCAGATCAGTTCCTTCCGAACCCCGAGCTTGCCCTTCAATACAGCTCACTGGCCTTACCAGCTGTCTGCCAGGAAGGGACCCAGCGGTCCTCCCCACTGTGGCTCTCTCTAGCCTGCCCCATCAGCATGGAGCGTGTGAGACAGAGCGCACACCAGCTGGAGGGCCGAAAGGGGATGGAACTTGCAGTCAGGCGCGAGGGTTGGAAAGCAGCTGCCACCTTCCAGCAGAGTTCGCTCAAGCAGGTGCTAGCCTGGCATGGTGACTCCTGGCATCGGCGGGCAGGGCGGTGCAGAGCGAGGACCCCTCCCCAGGCCTCATTTCCCTCCTTTAAAGTGGGCTGGGTAGGGGACACAGCCGTCATGATCTAAGTCGCTTCACTTCTCTCAGCCCAGCTTCCCCCAGCTGCAGATTGGGAATACTCAGGCTGGTTTTGCTCCTTTCACGGGGATGCTGCACGTGGGATGATGTGGGCAAAGGACCCTGTAAAGGACCAAGCTAGAATTCTGGGACTTGGTATGGGAACCCCTGTGGCCACCCTATACCTGGTGGAATGAATCTAGGGGTCACATACTCACTTCTGGCTCCAACAAACAGTGTGATCCTAAGAGCTGTGAGGAAATATCCCCAGCCCGTCCACCCATCAGGTGTGGGAACCAGCTTCGTGCCCGAGTCTGTGCCAGGATCCGATAGACAGAGGGGAGGGAGGGAGCGCTTTGGGCCACCCACAGTAGAACAGACTGATCGTTTCAGAAGGGAGGGGCCCCTGAAGATGGTCTCCCTTCATTTTGCAGATGAGGATGCACAGGCCCAGAGAGGCCAAAGACTTGCTTGCCGTGTGCGGCCAGTTGGTGGAAGAGGTGGGACGTGGATACGGGAGCAAGTGCGTGGTACTGAACTCAGGGGACATCAGGAAACAGACGGGCAGGCAGTTTTCAGGGATAATGTCATCTCCAGCCTCTTCATGCTACCTCCCCCGCATCTTAACTGGTTTTAAGTTAGCAGCAAATGCACATTATTATTGTATTTCCTGCTTTGGAAAAATCCAGGCTGGTGGTAACGAGAGGGCTCAAACCAGGGTCCAGAGCAGGGGCAATGAGCCCCAAGGGTGCTGCACTCCTGGCAGGCCCCTGCTGGTTTGCGTGTGTCTTGATTTTTCAGATGGCCTTGGAGACAGTCGGCAAGGGAGACTACTTATGTAACTGCCTGGGCAGGGATTGCTGCAACAGCAGGGAGAGAGCAAGTGTGGGAAGAGCCATGCCCAGCCTTGGGCACGGAGGAGCTTCCTGCAAGGCAAATTCACTGCATCTTTTGAAAACTCCTTGGCAGCCAAGCTTACAGTCCCATAGTGATTGCAGAGCTCTAGCTAGCTGTCACCCCAGAAGCCAGAGGAGGAGGGCAAAGCCAGCCATGGGCTGAGTGCTCCCAGGAGATAGTAGTATGCTCCAAGTTGGCCCCAGGACTGCATGCTGGAGCCAAGTTAGTTGCCATGGACTGAATGCTTGTTTCCTCCCAAAATTCATGTGTTGAAATCCTAACCCCCAAGGTGATGATATTAGGAGGTGAGGCTTTCAGGAGGTGATTAGGCCATGAGGGTGCAGCCCCCATCAATGGGATTAGTGCCCATATAAAAGAGGCCCCAGGGAGCTCATTTGCCCGTGCTGCCATGTGAGGACACCATGAGGAGGCACGCAGTAGGATTCAGGAAACAGGCCCTCCAGATACCACCAAATGTGCTGGCAGCTCGATCTTGGACTTCCCAGCATCCAGAACTGTGAGCAAGCCACCCAGCTTTTGGTAGTTTGTTATAGCAGCTAGAATGGACTAAGACACTAGTCTCCTAGGTGAAAGTTGGTTCTTCTCACAGCATGAATCATTGGCGAAGGACTACAGGGTTTGGAGTCAACCTACGAAAAAGTGAGAGCAGGCCAAAAGGCAGACAGTGATAACTGGCCACAGGCAGCCCCCAGTCATTCTCTTTCGGGCTACAGAGAGCACTGGCCTACATTGTGTCCCCTAAGCCTATGGTCCCCAACCCCTGGGCCTTAGACTGGTGCCAGTCCATGACCTGTTAAGAACCAGGCCACATAGCAGGAAGTGAGTGGTGAGCGAGCCAGCAAAGCTTTAGCCACTCCCCATTGCTTGCATCACCACCTGAGCGCCATCTCCCGTCAGATCAAGGGCAGTATTAGATTCTCACAGGAGCTGGAACCCTACTGTAAAATGCACATGCGCAGGATCTAGGTTGTGCACTCCTTAGGAGAATCTGATACCTGATGATCTGAGGTGGAGCTGAGGCGGTGATGCTAGCGCTGGGGAGCGGCTACAAATACAGATTATCATTAGCAGAGAGGTTTGGCTGCACAGTAAATGTAATGCTCTTGAATTATCCCAACCCACCACCCCTAGTCCATGAAAGAATTGTCTTCTATGAAATCAGTCCCTGGTATCAAAAAGGTTGGGGACTGCTGCCCTAAGGGACAGATTAGAAGAGGCATAGGGCCCACACCTGCCAAGTACCAGCTCTGTGACCTCAGATGAGTAATGCAACCACTTTGTACTTGAGTATCTCAGCAATAAAATGGGAATAATTCTACTCCCATCTCAGGGGTGTCCCGGGAGGAGAGGCCATATCTGTGCAGTGTCAGGCACAAGTCTGGCACTCTGGGGGCACCTGGTAAACAGAGTTGAAGGAGTGATTCCTGCTCATTCCTTCAGGCTGTTTCCTGTTCTTTCTTCTTATGTCTGTTGTCATACACCTTGTGTGTTGTCCACATACATGGTACCAAATTATTCAGCAGTGCAGGAAAAGAAATCAGAGATCAGTGAGAGCAAGCAGAGATCACATCGCATCTTTTTCCCTGCACTTTTTGCGTTTTTGCTGTTGTTTTGGTGTCATATACAACCAGACTCAGATCATCGTCAGTATCAACACTGCTCTAGTGATGAATGATGAGGATGCTAATAAATATTTACGGAACCGCTGCCCCATGCAAGGCCACGTTATCAGGTGCTGTGAGGATACAAGGGATATAAGGAAGGGTGTTTGACTCAGGAAGCGTTTAATCTTGTGGGAAAAACAAAATATCACATGAATGACGAGGCTTATGCGTTAAACAAGACTTAGTCTCCCCACTGAGATATGTGCCTACCCTCCATCCGCTCATCTCACGGCCAGATGTCCCTGAGTCTGGTCTGGACGATCGGGGCCCTGCCAAGGGGGCCAGCCAACCCAGCCCCCTGCAGTAGAGGTGGGAAAGAACAAACGTGCGAGGAAAGCAGCTTTCAAATGGCCTTAGTGAGAAGCTGGGAAGGAAGATAACTGCAGAACCATCGTCTGAGCAAGAGAGAGTCCACAGATGGCAGGATGCAGCAGGAGCAGATCCGACATTGGCACAGCTCGACTGAAGAAGCTGAAAGCATATGGATGACAAAATCAAATCCCCCAAAAGCTAAAGTTTAGCTCCAAACTGGTTCAACGCCCCCATGGCAAAACCTCTAAAAAGTAGATCAGACACAAAGAGGATACATGTAAGTGAAGGATGCTACGTCACAGTGACAAAGAAATCCATGAGAAGAACTAATAAAACCAGAGAGAGAGGCGCATCCTCTTGGCCCCACTCCCTACCTCCTAAGTGGTTTTGCTGGACACTCAAGGGCTCTCCCTCCTGAAAACCCACCTCTTGTCTGAAACTACGCCTGGCCTTTCAGCCTGCCAGCAGTGCTGCCATCCGTCCTCATCCTCCTTCCCAAGGCGTCAGCCACGCACGTGCTGATACCACCCGGCTGCTGCTCCTGGAGCTTGTGGTGGGGAAGGGCCAGAAGGGAGAAGGAGATTTAAATAATCTATAATGCAAAGGGGACATTTCTGGCAATCTTTTTTTTGGTCAAATTTCATCCATTGCCTACTCATGCCCTCCCCAGCCTCTATTCCAGCTCTGGCAGATGACAGGTAACTGGGCAGAGCTGGTCACGATCATTGCGTGCCCCTTGGCCAGTGACTGGCCTAGGAGTGGCCGTGGGACCCAGTTCTGGCAATTGATATTTCAGCAGAAATCTGTTGAGTGGGAAGGTTCCATAAAAACTTTTATTCTTCTAAGAAAAAAGGACAAATAGTCATGGCTGAGGTTGTTACTTCCTCCCTTCTTTCTTGACGGAATGTGGATGTGATGCCTGGAGATGTGTAGCCTTATTGAGACCCTGAGGCTGCAACATGCACAAGTGGCAGAACACAGAGAAAAAGCCTGGGTCTCTGACAGCACAATTAAATGGCGGGCTTCTTCCTAGGTGGGAAAAAGGCCATTCTGGCACTAGCCCTCAAATACAACCTTAACGATAATTTCCTTGAGGATTCTCGAAGGGAGTGAAAGGTGTCTTCAATAATTCTTTTAACTTATAAAAATAATTTTTTAAAATCTATTAACCAAAAAAAGAAATGGAGGAATTTTTAGAAAGTACAAAAAAATGCAAAAGAAAATAAAAACTCTCCTTAATCACCCCTAGAGATATCCATACTTAACATTTAATGTCTATCTTCTCCTACTTTTAAAATGTACACCTTTTAAAAATAAATTTGGGATCATATTGTTCTGTGATATGTTTTTTTCCCTTAGTCATGTGCTGTGAATGGCTTCCTAAGTAAGCTAATATTTATTTACAACATTTATTTTCAATAAAAGGATGTACTTAAAAAAAAACAAACCTAAGCCAAGGAGAAAAAACAGCAAATTCCTATAAAAGGGCAATAATAGGTCAGGATTTTGCAGAATTTCCAAAATCATAGTGATGGCAATTAGCCTTTGGGGATCATTTTTATTGAAATGAAGCAATTTTCCCTTCCTCTGGGATTCCTACTTTTTGAGCTGTCCTGAAATCTCATTTAGGTCTCCTGGACTTTTTAAAAAGGAAAAAGTATTTATTACTGGTCCCTTATCATCTCTCTCTGCCAAAGGAAATGGTATTAGATCTTAAAAATTAAATGCTCCTGTATATACAGTCGTGCACACAAATGTGCTGCACAGAGTCCTCTACCAGGACCATTGTGGGGTGGGGACGTTGAGGGCAGCCAACCTGGGAACAGGCTCCGTGCTGCTGTTTGGCAGGGAGGAAGGCACCACCCTCTGACAATCTTGCCTTTGCCTTCTAGTCTGATAACATGTTTTATTTGAATATTGAACAGACCAGTCCTTGCTTTCACTTTCTTTCCTCTACCATTGTTTTACCAAAGTCTAAGCAACCAATAGGCAATGTACAATAGTACTTAAGAAGGCACTGGAAAGGCAAGCAGACCCTCTTGCTGCCCTCTGCTCACATACAGGTGTGTTATTTCCCTGGATGGGCACCGCTGTGAAGCCCAATTTGCAAGCAGCAGAACACAAGCCACTCATTATAGGTTCTAGAGTCCCTGAAGACCTGACAAGGACTTTGAAGGGCGTCTTGTCACACTGTCATGTGTTGTACAAAACAGAAATTTAAGCACACCTCCTACCAGGTGAGTTTACTGTCTAAATACAAGACCACATATGAGAAAGGGAAGAGTAGAAATTACATTCAAGGGCAGGTTCGTTTGTTTTATTTTTTTTCTGGAATTGAAAAACAAGCCATTGGAATTCCCAAATAGTTTCCCAAGGGGTTGCTTACCAGGGTTACCAGATTAAACTCTAAGTTTTGAAATGTGAAAATGAGGTTCAGCAGGTAAACAGAGACAGGGAGAGAGAGCAACACAGACAGAGACAGAGAGATATTTACTAAGGGCAAAGGTAAGTTTTAGAGAAAAATAACTCCAACTGTAGCAAAGGGCATATCTGCTCAATTTCAATTTGACAAATGGTTCTGGAGTGTCCCTAGAAGCTTCTGGGAGGCAGCGATAAACAGGACACAGCCCCTGCTCTCATGGAGTTTATATGCTAGCGCAAAGACACATTCTATTGGCTCAGACGACTTTTTAAAAATCAACAGATTTTACAGAAAAACTTCAATTTCCAGTTTCTCTTTGAAAATCCCGAGTCATCAATATTAGCCCCGTATTCTATGTGGCAACAGTAGACTGGAACTGAGAAGCAGCTGCCTCATTTAGACGAGGCTCGAGTTGCCCAGAACCCCTCAGGCTCCGGCCCATACACTGTGTGCGTTCGCTCCGCACACTGCTCCATTCATGTACGCTGAGGACATGTGACCCCCGACTATCCTAGTGAGGGTGGGTGATGTGTGTGTACACAATTATCCTGGTAACTAGAGTGAAAGAAGCTTGGGAACAAGGACAGAATCCATATCAGCTCTCCTTGGGTATGCCCGCAAGTCCTGTTGGCTCCTATGGCCTATGGCCACCCCCATACCAGCCAGCAGCTCAGCTTGAACCGTGCCACACCATGCACTAGGACCTTCCCAACATTTTCAGCACAAGGCATGCAGAGCACTCACACACACGCAACCCAAAGTGCAAGCAAGTTCACATCAATGGGTGAAGCCCCTGGCTAGAGTCTTCCCTTAGATGGGTATTCTTGGGATGCATTTCATAAGGTTTCTCAGATCATCTAGTGGGTGGAGAAACCAGTCTCCTGTAGGGTGGCCAACATGATAATGTGTCCTTGTATTGGCTCTCCCCTTTCCCTGTCTTCACCCTCCCCATCACTCACCACTCCTTCCTTGGATCACCTTCCCAAACAAATCCTAAGGCTAAGAGAGATGGCAACAAGCATGGCCCTAGAAAAGAGAGTCGCAGGATGGGATTTTAAAACTGAAGGCAATAAGGCCTCCATTATTGGTTTTAAATGGGAAGGAGATAGCTCTGGTTTGCAGCAATAAAATGATTACTAAGACTCCCATCTGTGGATAGTTGTAACAAGGTTCAGGTAAAGTGTTGATTAAGTGGTAGCCTTGGCACTGGAATGCATGGGGACAATGATAATTACAGGGATTGTGGAATCAGACAGTTTTTGTTATCTTCTTGGGAAGCCTTGAAAAAAAATGAGTGGAAGACTCAGGTCAGCCACTGCAGGTGTGCTGTGGGAGCCAGAGAACCTCTAGGGAAGTGCTTAAGGAGACCCTTGTCTCCTGCAACTGTAGTGCAGATTGTTCTGAAAATCAGGACCAGGATCTGATGGCTGGGGTGGTGGAGCTGCAGCAGAGACTGCACGCACAGCCTCCCTGGGTCTCCCGCGTGAGAGGCAGGGCCCTGATGGGATTGAAGTGGAACCCTGAAACATGGAATGGAAAAGTTCAGATGGACAAACCTGAGCAGCCCCTTCCACCTAGATAGAAAGGAGCAGCCTCCTATCGTCAGGAGATGCTGCAAAGACTCCATCCGAGGAAGGCATCCCACAAGATGACACGTGTCTTCCTCAACACTCACTACCAGGGCCAGGTGCCAGCACAGTCTGAAAGAACAGAGATGCTGCTCTGGCAGGAAATAGCTGACACGCAGGGGGGTGGCAGATCTGCACAGCACGTGCCAGCAGGCACTTGGAGAATTGACACGGGGAGGGGCCTGAGGCTGCTGAGCTGGAGGTGTGGTGGCAATATAAGGCTGGGTGGGAGAGACTTTGAGGACATAAAGGCCTGTGACCCGGGAGCCAGTGTTATGACAAAGTCCCTTGGAGCTGGCCCTGATCATGACCTACAGTAAACTGAACAGAGATGCCAGAACTACACTGGCACAGTATTGAGAAAAAGGTCTGAGAGCTCAGGGTAGTGGGTATATGAAAATGGACTTACTGTGCGTGACCAGAGACCCTGTCCCCTGCCTGTGCTCCTCAGAAGGGCCCAGAGGACACCCCCTTCACTAATGCAAAGGGTGAGGGGGCTTCAGCATCTTTGAGAAGCTCAGTGGCAGTTGTCCTCTGTAAGTTGAAGCTGACAGGGAGAGGTGCTGCCGAGGAAGTGGGCTTTCTAGTATTGATAACGATTATGTGGCAGAGACCGGGAGGCAGCCCTTACCTGTCAGAGGCGAGGAAGATGTCACCAATATGGTAAGCAGCAAGGCAGGGCACTGCAACCCAGGGGCTTCTGAGGAACAAGAGTGAGGGAAGCCACACAGGTGTTGCTCAGCTTGTACATGTAATTGAAAAATAGATAAATAAAAACACAGGACTGGCGAGCAGAAGGCTGACGTCAGTTGCTGCAGTAGGAAATGGCAATCCCTTACCTGGTTTCCAGATCTAAATCAGTCATGGGCTCAGAGCCTGTTGAAGGAAGGCAAGGCCGGCTGCCCTTGAGGAAGGATCCTGCAAGGATCTGCAAGAATATCTGATAAACTTTCATCCAGTCCTGCCTTAATTGGACCAGTGGCTATTTTCCAGTGTAACTATGCACTGGACAAAGGGAATGCCCAGGTTTTTCACTGTTGGACATAGGTTCTCCCTGATGCTGATACTAGGGGATTGGAAACATGATCATATCCTCCAGAGTGGCGGTCCATGGGAGCCATGTAGTGATTGGGGTTCTGGCCCAAGTCCATCTTACACTGGATCCGTTCACCAACCATAGGCTTGTTTTCCTGGTCCTGGTTATGCTATTGGGATAGACAGATATACTGATGATCCCCCACTGCCAACAGTTCAACTTACAATTTTTCAACTTTAGAATGTTGCAAAAGTGCTACGTGTTCAGTAGAAATCGTGCTTCAAGTTTTGCATTTTGATCTTTACCTGGGCTGGTGATATGTGGCATGATACTCTCTCATGATGCCGGGTAGCAGAGGTGAGCCCACAGCTCCCAGTCAGCCATGCAGTCACCAGGGTAAACGATCAGTACTTTTTAGCTGTGGTCCCCAATCCCTGGGCCACCAATGAGTACCAGTCCATGGCCTGTTAGGAACTGGGCTGCACAGCAGGAGGTGAGCAGCGGGCAAGTGTGCGAAGCTTCCTCTGTATTTACAGCCGCTCCCCATCGCTCACATCACCACCTGGGCTCCATCTCCTGTCAGATCAGCAGTGGCATTAGATTCTCACAGGAGCATGAAGCCTACTGTAGACTGTGCATGTGAGGGATCTAGGTTGTGCATCCCTTGTGAGAATCTAATGCCTGATGATCTGAGGTGGAGCTGAGGCGGTGATGCTAGTGCTGGGGAGCGGCTGCAAATACAGATTATCATTAGCTGAGAGGTTTGACTGCACAGTAAATGTAACGCTCTTGAATTATCCCGAAACCATCCCCACCTCATCTTGGTCCATGGAAAAATTGTTTTCCATGAAACCAGCCTTGGTGCCAAAAAGGTTGGGGACCACTGCTCTACAGTATGCCATGTTTCCAGATGACTTTGCCCAACTGTAGGCTAATGTAAATGTTTTGAGCATATTTAAGGTAGGCTAGGCTAAACTACAATGCTCAGTAGGTCAGGTGTATTAAATGCATTTCAACTTATGATATTTTCAACTTACAGTGGGTTTATTGGGATGTAACCCCATCCTAAGCTGAGGAGCATCTGTACTTATAACCAATTCGCAAATTGGTTCTCTGCCCTATGTAATAAGACCCATTATGATAGGAAGGGTCAGGTGGAAAATCCCTGCCAAGACAGAAAATCAGAAGCCATACTGCATCCCAGGAGGAATTCTACAGATGAGTATGACCATCAAAGATGCAGGCGTGGTAAACTCCATCCAACTCACCTATCTGGTTCCTATAAAACTAGATGGATCATGCTGGATTATGGTGGACATCAATAAAGTTAACCAAGTAGTAACTCAACTGCAACTATCATACAAGAGATAGTATCTCGGAATAGATCAACACAGCCTCTAGCGCTCAGTATGCAACAATAATCCTGTGAATGCATCCTTCTCAACCCTCATTGCACAGGAGCTAGCTGTCACGTGGCAATGGCAGCAGTACAGGTTCACGCGCTGCCTTGCCTGTTTCAATTCTTCTCTCTGACGTATTACAGTCTCCGGGGATCTTGATCACACTGATATTTCACAGAACATCATGCTGATCTGTATACTGATGACTTTATGTCACTTGGGTCTGGGTGGGTGGCAGGTCCCTTGGGTGCCCTAGTAAAGTCATGCACATGCCAGAGGGTGGGAGACAATCTGTGAATAATCAGGGTCCTGCCACATCAGTGAGGGTTTTAGGATTCCAATAATCTGGGCCATTCTAGGACATGCCCTCTATGGTAAGGGAGAACTTGTTGCACCTTGTACATCCAACCACTAAGAAAGAGAACTGGTAGGACTCTAACTTTTGGAGGCAACATATACTGCACTTGGGAATACTGCTCTAACCCATTTTTGGGTTAACTAGAAGATTACCAGTTTCAAGTGGAGCCTAGAGCAAGAACACACCCTACAGAAAAATTAGGCTACATAGAAGCAATGCTGACCTCTCAGGCTGTGTAGCCCTGATCTGATAGTTCTAGAGATGGCGTGGCAGATAAGGACGCTGCCTGGAGTGTGTGGAAAGTACAAACAGGAGAGTTGCAACAGAGACCCAAGAACCGGTATGCTGGATGGGCAACTACTTCTGGTGTTTAACTGGGCCCTCGTAGAGGCTAAGCACCTGGCCATGGGGCATTAAGTGACTCTGGGGCCAGAGATGACCTTCATGAGCTGGGTATTAAGCTCGGATGGGTACAGAAACAGTTATTCAAATATTCGGGACATTTGGTACATTTGGGCTGAGCAAGTGCAGAGAGCTTGAGTAAATTACACGAATAGGTGACCTGGAATCTCATGTCATCCACCTGTTACCAACGCCTCCCTCTCAACACACACCCGTGGTCTCGTGGTTGGGGAGGGGGTTCTTTATGACCAACTGACAAAAGAAAAAAAGCCCAGGCCCAGTTCACAGCTGTGCTCTCTGTTGGTGCTGGCTCAAAATGGGCTGCTGCCCACTACGGCCCCATTCAGCAGTGACCTTGAAGAACGGTGGTAAAGGGACATCCTTCTAGTGGGTGGAATTGCGATCAGTGAGCAATCATCTTGGTGTGCAGGAGTGTCCTGAGACAGGGACGCATGTTCTGCAGAGCCATGGCAAGTGGCTGGCCTGGTGGATCAGGGACCTTGAGAGTAGTGTTGCCAGATTTAGCAAATAAAATTATAGGACACCATTCAACTTTTCAGTTAAACAAATGAATAATTTTATAGCATAAGTATGTCCCAAATATTGCATGGGACATACTTATACTAAAAATTATTTGTTGTTTATCTGAAATTCAAATTTTATTGGGTGTCCTATATTTTATCTGGCAAACCAACTTGAAGGAGCAACTGATTAGAATGTGTTTTATCTGGCAAACTACTTTACGCATCTACCTCAGGGAGTAACTACTGCTGGGAGACAGGAGACAAGGAGCCTGGGGAGGAGGCATGGTGCTGACCCATGGAGTGGAAACAGAGTGTGCAGATCTTTGAGTCTCATGCAATGCCCAGCAGAGTGGTCCATTGCAGGGCGGCCTTGAGCAAGCAGGGGCTTTAGGATGCTTGACCTGTGGATATCAGCTAGGTGTCCACCCCACCTTTCCAGGGATGACAGTGGGCCATGATTGGAACAACTGGGTGATAGGTGTGGATGCCGCGATAGGCTCAACAGCATGGGATCCCCCCCACCTAGCCCAGTTCAATGACAGTCACTGATGAATGCCGCACCTACCGGCAGCAGGGACCAGTAATGAGCTCTTAATGTGGCACCATTCTTTGAGAAGCCACCTCCCCCAACCACGTGATGTCAGGCTGATGATATGAGACCCTTTCCATCCTGGGGAAGGAAGGGATTCTATGGATACACGTTTCCCCTCTCTGACCATGGTACTTCTGCCAGCACTATTATTAATATTTGAAGGGCATTAGAATGCTTATCTACCTATTAGTGTGATATCCCATACAACAGTGCCTTAGAGCACTGAATCCAGTTATGGCAAAGGAAGTACAACAATAGGATAGGCAAGTGACCACAGAACCCATTGACCTTACCTTATATCACATTGTCTAGAAGCATCTATCATAGTAAGGTGCTGTGGAACGTGGTACTCTGTCTCCCAGTCTTGGAATACACAGTTCCAAAAACAAACAGATGGAAATAAAATCAGCCCCTCTGCATCATGTTTAATTTGTGCTTCCCACTCGCATGGGCTCTACTGGAGCAGAGGTCCTGGTTCCTGGGGAGGGGTGGGGAGGGATGGGGAGGGGGTGCTTCCACAGGGGGATATAGTAAGGGTCACACTGAACTCGAATCTGTGACTGCCACCTGTTCACTTTGAGTTTTTCATGCCAAGAGACCAATGGACAGAGATGGGAGTTACCAAATTGGTGGAAATAATCAACCCTGATTACTGTGAGGAGCTGGAGTAACTGCTACAGAAATGAGGACAAGGGCGATTATGTTGGAACCTGGGGCATCGTTGAGCCAATCTTGGTGCATATATGCCCAGTGACAGTCTATGGAATGCGAGAAATTATTTGCAAATCATATACAGAGAAGGGGTTAATATCAAGAATATATAAAAAATTTCTACAACTCAACAACAAAAAAGTCAAATAAACTGATTTAAAAATGGGCAAAGGGCTCGAATAAACATTTCTCCAAAGATGACATACAAATGGCTAACAAACATGAAAAGATGTTCAACATCACTAATCATCAGAGATATGCAAATCAAAATACCCACTAGGATGTCTACTATCAAAAAAAAAAAACAAAAACAAAAACCCAACTACCCCCTCCCCCTCAGAAAATATCCAGTGTTGGTGAGAATGTGGAGAAATTCGAACCCTTGCGCTTTGCTGGTCTAATGTAAATTGGTGCAACCACTATGGAAAATAGTAGGGAGGTTCTTCAAAACATTAAAAATGAAACTACCATGTGATACAGCAATTCTACTTCTGGTTATATATCCAAAAGAATTGTCTGGTTATATATCCAAAAGCAGAGTCTCAAAGAGATATTTGCACACTCATGTTCATAGCAGCACTAGTCACAATAGCCATGAGGTAGAAGCAACCCAGATGTCCATGGACAGATGAATGGATAAACAAAAAAGTACATATCATAGACTATTATTCAGCCTTAAAAAGGAAGGAAATTGTGTCATATGCTACAACATGGCGCACTTTGGGGGCATTACGCTAATTGAAATAAGCCAGTCACAAAAAAACAAATACTGTATGATTCTACTCATGTGAGGTATTCAAAGTACTTAAACTCATAGAGACAGAAAGCAGAATGATGGTTATCAGGGGGACAAGGGGAGGGGAAAATGGGGACTTGTTGTTTAACAGGTAAAGAGTTTTAGATTTACAAGATGAAAAAGTTCTGCAGATGTGTTTCACCACAATATGAATATACTTAACACTATTGAACTGTACTTAAAAATGGTTCAGAAGGTAAAATTTATGTTATGTGCTTTTTTACCACAATAAAATAAATGATTCAGCTGTCACCTGGTTCTCTTAGGACATTCACTCTTGGAACCTGGTAGCCATGCTGTGAGGAAGCCCAGACTAGCCCTTGCAGAGAAACCACATGGAGAGACCCCAGGTGTGGGTCCCAGCCAACTGCCCAGCTGAGGTCCCAGCCACCAAACATGTGAGTCAAGACATCAGCGAGTCACCCCTGGCCTCCGAGGCTTCCCAGCTGGGGTCCCAGACGTGGTGGGACAGAAGAGGCAGTTCCCTTATGTCTGTTTCAATGCCTGACCCACAGACTCCACAAGCACAACGAAAGGATTGTTATGCACAGCTAAGTTTTGCTGTGGTTTGTTTCCAGCACTAATAGCTGGAACAGGTGTCTAGGAAATCATTTCTTCTGCAGGTGGTTCTCACCTAATTCTGCACAGGGTTTCCTGATGGAGAATTTTGAGGACAGCAATAGCACATAATGGAAGATCGAGCCTCATCCCCCGCTCCTTGCTTACAAACAGTCATATGAAAATCAGCTTCTACGCACAAATCCTGGGTCTTGTTTCTCAGTCTTGCTGTTGCAGGGCAGACTGCCCTCTGGGGCCCAGAGTGTCCCCGGTATTGCTGACAACATTAATTTCGCCTTAGGGTGTCTAGAGTTGCCAGGAGTCACTGGCATTCGCCTTGCTGTGCTCCTAAGTGTGTCTGGCTGGGTTTTAGCGCTTCCTCTCCGTCCACTTTCCAAGAGTGAGGGGCTTTGCCAGGTTCTTTGTGTGGAGGGAACTGCAGAGGGAAGTGACACAGCAGACGTCCCGATCTCAAAAGGCACAGGCACGAAGCCCGGCGCCACTCAAGGAAGGTGTCCGGCTCAGCACTCAGGACAAACATGTTAGCCAAGGAGAACAAGAGAGTGTCCAAGTGTCTACGATGGCCACTTAATCGCTTTACCTTCTATTTATGTACGCTTTTAAAATTGGTTATTGCCAGTGTTTTAAAACTTTTTGGGCTGACATCTGATTTTCTAATGAGTTTTTAACCGATTCTTTTGAATTTTCTAGATAGCCAACCATATCACCAACACTTGATGGAATTTTAATCTTTTGATGCTTTTCAATCTTTATAATGCTTACTTTTTCTTGTTATATTTGACGGGCTGGGACCTCCTGAATGAAAGTGAGTGGTAGCGTCAGTAGCTGTTGTCATGTTCTTGGCTCAGTGGGAATATGGTGAATGCTTTACTGTTAAATTTGATATTTGCTATTGGTTTTTGGTAAAAACTATAGGTTAAGGGGATTTCCGCCTATTTTTAGTGATTACCTTGTTTATGAGTTTCCTAATGAACTTAATTCACTGATAAAAGTCTAACTTCTGCTCAATAGACAGCCTTTAAGACGTGACCAAAATTCTCAGTTGCAGACCGAATAAATAATGATTTGCCTGTGAGCAAAATTCTGGCGAGCTTGCGGAGCAGGCAGAGGCGCCCGGGGAAGCCCCTCGAGAGCGTCGTCTCTCCTTCTCCGTGTGACGTCCCACCACGGGACTCTTGCAGTCAGTCTCTCCTTTAGGAAAAGGAGAACACTGGATTAGACTTCTGGATATAAGACCCTGGGCTATGATTCTCTGAGGCTTTAAAAGGGACTGTAAACTGTAGGGTAATAAATACTCAAACCCCAAAAGAGTTACTTGATGATGGGATTATGGGTGCTTTTTATTTTTAAAAGTTATTTAATGTTGTTCTATGGCCTTTCTCACAAAAGGGTGTGTGTGTGCACACGTGTGTTGTACGGTGTGTTTTAACCACAAAGGGTGAAATACGGCATTCTGTGTTCAGGCTGGAGAAAACTGGAGAAAACTGGATTTAGCAGTCTGAGTCTGGAGGATTACCAAGGGGTGATATCCATGGCCGACCTGCCGTGGCCCACTGCTTCCCACGCCGTTTCTGGGCTGCCTTCTGACAGCCTTCTGAAGATAGAGGCCCTGGACACTGGGCCGCAGAATCGGACTGAACTGAAAAGGCCGCCGTCTCTGACTTACTGAAGTCCTTCCCTCGCTGGTAAACAAGCAGTCGGGAAACGCAGCCTCCCGCTCCTGCCCAGCCGGCGCAGGCGCCGTGGCGTCCACGGCCCAGTGTGGGCCGCAGAAGGCTCGTTCTGAAACCGGGTCAGGAAGTGTCTGCTCCGATCCTCCAGCGCCCTGTCATCGTGAGGTCATGGCCAACTGCTCACAGATCCTGAAGCGGGACAAACTGAGTTCTCATCTCAGCTGCATCACCTACTAGCTGTGTGACCTGGGTACACATGTGACCTCCATTTCCTCACGAGTAAACTTGGGATAATAATAACCACATCTACCCAGGAGGGCTGCCTCAGTGAAGACTAACTGAATTAACCCAAAGGAACTTAGAACTGCTCCTGGCAAACAGTAAGCACTCAATACGTGTCAGCAATGGTGATGATGATAGTGATGGTGATGATGGTGACAACGACTGTGATGATGGTGATGACAGTGATGATGGTGGTGATTATTATTATTTCCTTTGGGCCTATTTCTACATCAGGAAAAGGAGGGGGTTGACTAACGAGTCTCTAAGGCCCGTCCCAGGTTATATATATGAAACCTTTTATTATCCATAGAGTTGACCCAAATATGTTAGCAGCAGGACCACATGTGAGCAGGACACTGGGTCCCCTCCTCCAGCCCAAGTTCAGCTTTTGTAGCTCTTAGGCCACAGAGTGAGTGGTCGGTCCATGCCTGATTTCTATGGTGACGCGTGGTCCTGTCAGCCCCTGCAGGAGGGCTTGGGCTTTGAATGGTGGCACGGTGTCTCCATATGACATGACCATTTACACTTCTGGGTCGGAGACTTATAGAAGAGTGACCCATGACCGCTCGCATCTCTCTAGATCAAGAATAGCCATTCCCCGGTACATCTGCAGACAAAGCTCCACCTCTGTCCGGGTGCACCCGGTGCATTAGCAGGTTGACTCTCAGAAGACCTAAATCCTGTCTGTTTTAGAGTCAGTGAATTTTACCAGTATCCTCCCTCCTCAGCACGCAGGCGGCTCCTGGAACCGCCTGCCCAGTAGCCCTGCACTGGCTATCACCTCGCCCCGTCCTCACAGCACTGTGGCAGCCGGGGACGGCATCACTGCCTGGGTTCAGAGGGCCGGGCAGCGGCGACCGGCTGCAGTCGCGGGGCAGCCAGCGGTCGCCGCGCTCTGCCCCTGCCTGGCACGACCCGCCGTTCAGTCCTCATCGTCCGTTTGCAGCCTTGCTATGATTCCGTATCTACGGAGAGGGAAGAGAGGCGCAGCGACCCGAGCCACGCACACAGCGGCGTAAACGTGGTGCCGCCAGGGAGAGGGGCCCACCTGAGCCCGGAGCCGTGACTCCTGCCGAGAGACAGGCTTTCCGGGGGGCTAGTTCAGCCGGTGGAGGGAAAAGTCCGGCACGACGTCGGCCCGGGAAGCCCCTCTCAGGGGCGGAGTGTTTCTCACACCCGCGGCGCCCTCGCTGCCTCGCAGGACCTCTCGCGCTGGTGCTGTGGGGCTGGTCCTCGTCGTCCGTCTCTGTTTCTCTCCCACTTCTGTCCCTCACACGTGGACGTGGCGCTGGGGAGGCCCCAGGGGGCGCAGAGAGTCGACTTTGCTTGTGAAGCGCCCGCTTCCTGTTCGACCCCTCGGCCCTGCGCGTGGCCCGGTGCTGCCGGCGCGGGCTGCTGGCGAAGCCGCAGGACGGTGGAGCGAAGGCCAGCTGACCTCCCTCTCTGCGACAAGTCTTCCTCGTCATATAAGCCCTATTCTTTTCCTTATGAAGTGGCTTTAAAAAATAGGCCTTAACCCAAATACATTTTAATAAGCTACTCATTGGACTCGGCCTGGCAGGGGGTTTCCATTTGTGGTTCAAAGCTTCCTTTGAACACGCCAGTCAAGGTGCCCTTGAAGACAGAATACGCAAGGCTTATTAGCCAGACTGACGTCCTTGGAGCCGGTTCCCTGGGGTCCTCTCCTGAGGGTTACATTGGCGAGAACGAGGTGGAGACAAGCCGAAGAAAAAGTGTCAAGAGTGTTTTTAACTGGAGTGAAAGCGCAGTGCAGGCGCCCCTCTGCGCGGCCGCCTCCCCCCATCGATGCTTCCGCGGGCAGGACGGGCCTTGCAGGGCACTTGACCTGGGCTGCAGCCAGCCCCGGCCCGGCCAGCTGCGGCCACACGCTGTCTGGGCCTGAGTGTGGGCAGGGCGGGGACCTCCGCTGTAGCAGCAGCTGCTCAAAGCAGGCCCCAGAGCAGGGAGTGACGGGGAGGGCCGCGGAGAAAGCCAGGAGCGGACTCGGTAGGCCAGGTGCAGAGGGCCAGGGTACAGAGCCAGAGCAGAGTCGTGCTCCCGAGGTGACAGATGAGATTGCTGACCGAGGTGCCACCTGCACCCCACTCCAAGGAGCATGGCTGCAGTCCCCATTAGTGTGTGCCCCTCATGGCCCCCCCTGCATTTTTAACCTCCAGCTCCTGCCATTTGACACCCCACACATTTGACTACTGCAAATTCTTCATTCCTCCTACTAATCTGGAAGCATCCTGGGCCACAAAATTTCTCAAACAACCCCTGCTCTGGGTACTTAGGGGCTCCGGGTACGCCAGGCACTGGTGCACACACCTGTTCCAGGTACTTAGGGGCCCCGGGAGGCCAGGTACTGCTTCAGATATCTGCTCCAGTTACCTAGGGACCCTAGGGAGTCCAGGTACTCCTGCACATACCTGCTCCAGGTACTTAGGGATCCCAGGTACTCTAGCCGCTGCTCCGGATATTTAGATAATGCTGAACACATTAATCCAATCCTTAATGCATCACTTTCTCTCCTACTGCCCAAACCAAAGCCCCAGTCAACATGCATCCAACTCTACATCCGTGTGCCTGACATTGTTCTAGACACAAGGGGTGCAGCTGTGACAAGACACACAAGGTCTCCGTGCTCATGGAGCTGATGCCCCTTGTGGGGGAGAGAAATAAAAACAAGTAGACAAACGCATGAAATAATTTCTCAGGATTAAGAGCTCAGAAGTGCTGTGCTAGGGCAGAGCACCATGACAAGGATTAACTGGACACTTTCCCCAAGGAGGCGACCTTTGAACTGTGAAGCAAGTGTTGAGAAGACACGCTCAAGGAAAGGAAGACGGGCCAAGGGGCCTGTGGGGAGTGGCAATGGGGGTGAGGGTGAAGTGGAAGATTGGAAAATTCCACTAAAGTGGAATTCTTAGAAATTCCACGACTGGGCTTTTTTTTCCTTGCGATCCTTACCTGGACCCCCTCCTCACCTGCGACCTTGCCCTCGTAAATCACCTGTAGCAATTAGTGTACCAGGCTGTAAAAGTAGCTTAGGACCCTGCCTCACTAAAGTTAACCCTGTTGTGACCGTGCCCCTCCTCTTCTCCTGCCCTGCAACCTTTCCCCTCATAAATCACCTTTAGCAAGTAGTGTACCAGGTTGTAAAGTGGCTCAGGACCCTGCCTCACTAAAGTTAACCCTGTTGTGACCATGCCCCTCCTCCTTAAACAGAGTGTATAAAAGACTGCAATGCTCTTTGTCTGGTGCTCAGAATTTGGGGAGAGCAAGTTCCCCTCTGAGCCTTGCCGGCCGGCACATAAAACCTGTATTGCCAAAATCTCTGTGTGTGTCTCTCGGTCTATTCTCAGTCAGCCCTGCCATAACAAGGGGACAGTCCCCTGAGCTCCCAAATGAAAGGTCATTGTCGATGGGACTTCCACAAACATTGCCTCATTTCCATTCTGCTCTTCAAAATAGCCCTGGGGGTAGGGAGGTCGAACAAATGAGATTCAGGAATGGATGTGGTTCACGTTATCAGTAAATAAAATGCACCCTCGTAGCCTTCTCTATTTGTATTTTTAAAATGAGGACAATTCTTTTAAAGATTTGCTTCGCTTTAAAAAATCCCATGAAATTAGTGTTTTCCTGTAATCAGGACAGTTGCAAGCGAACAACACAACATCTACTATTGTCTGTTCTCCCACTCAACAATAGAGGGTTTGATTTGAATAAGGCCCACTTGTCTGGGTGCAAATGTCAAGATTTATGTTAAATTGGATTTCGGAGTCTGTCTTCGTGCATGCCACTTGGCAGGGGAAGGCAACCAATGAAAACAGCCCTCCTGGCTCCATCCAGCCTGACCCAGTTAGGTAATAGAGGGGCAATTGCAAAACCAAACACCGGCAGCAAGGGGTGGGCGCCCGTTCCTGGAACCTGGGCAGGCTGCACCAACTGAGGAAAAGCTCAAAGGACAATCAGTGGGACAGACTCCGCATCACTGCAGCGGAGCCTGGCTTTGTTCTCAAGGCCTAGTTCCAGGTTTGGACAGGAAACGGGGATGTGAATTTTCTTTGACAATCTCGTTGCTCACCTGGGCTGTGGCTGGGGCAGTCTCCAGACCCAGTCAATCAGCGCTGATTGTTTTTAAAGCCCAAGGACAGGCCCAGGTCAGGAACAAGGGTTTGTGTGCAAGTTTCTGGCAGGGGCTGGCAGCGAGATTGAGGTAAACCTTGCCCAAGGCCAGCTGGGCCTCATAGTGTCGCATAAACAGCAACAACCACATTCTGAGTACCTGCCACGTGCCAGTCCTGAGAAGGCTCTCTTACATATGGTAACTAATTTAATCTTTTAAAAATTTACATTCAATGACACGTACAGATCTCCTCCCACATGCCAGATATTGTCCTAGGCACAGGGGATATAGCAGGTAAGGAGAAGGCTTTCAAGAGGGCTTAGTCTTTGGGGGGCTTCTAAAAGGGGAAGAAATAGACAACATTTAAACAAAAACATGACTTCAGATGGTGAAATTATCAGCTTTAGGTTTGATTCCCAGAGGCACCCTTGGGATAGAGACATCTTAGTTGTCCCCTAATATCAAGGTTCTTCTGTAGCAGTAGAACCCCAGGGCTTACCTGCATGCACAATCACTTGGAACGCAGACTTCATTTTCCCAGCCTCTTTTTCTGCTGGGTGAAGCAATTGACTAAGTTGCGGCCAATAAGATACAAGCTAAAGCCATATATAAAATTTAAGGGAGTGTCCTAGTTAAAGGGCTAGGGAATGACCTTCTTCACTTTCCTCCTTTTTGCTGCCTGGAATGTGGACACAATGGCTGGAGTTCCAGCAGCTCTCTTGGACCAAGAAGGAAAAATAAGCTATTTTGTTTAGTGCATGGTTTTTTGGAGTTTTATTTCTGTTATTCACAGCTGCACCTAATCTTAACTAAGTCCCTCCTACAAACTGTGTAACTTAGGGCAATTGGCTCAAATCTTGAGTCTCCATTTCCTCAGCTATAAAATGGGACTATTATAATACCTCCTTCATACAGTTGCACTGTGCCAGTGACTTTCAAACTCGGGCATGCTTCAGAATTTCCTGGAGCATATTAAAATGCAGAATGCTGACCCCCACCTGCAGAACTCCTGATGCAATAGGAGTCTGAAAATGTGCATTTCTAACAAGTTCCCAGATGCTGCTGCAGTGCTGCTGGTCAGAGATCACACTTCGAGGACTGCAGGAAGGGACACGAGAAGATCTCAATTGCCCACACTTGGCCAGCACCCTTGGCTTCTCTCCTTTTGGTCTCAGCATCCTGTCAAATGTGCTGCCAGTCACCTCTCACCTCTGCCTGCTCCTGGGCCTCAGGGACCCTGATCCCCGATTTCCAGAGCAGTGAATCTGATTCAAAGGCTGTTTGCAGAGGGCCCTGGTGGAGGCCTCTGACCCACTCCTCCACCCGCAGAGAGAAGATTCACCATGATGGAGAAGATTCACCATGATGGGTCCCAAAGTGGCCAGCACTCAGGCCATTCGGCAGAAGCACTACCTTCCAGGCCCTTCCTTCTACTGCCACACAGCACCCTGCTATTTGCAGAGGTGAGTGGGTGGGGAGGGGTCCCTAGCCTGGAGCTGCCAGAGGGTCAGCAGATTGGGACTCACTGGCCGTGGGAAGTGTCATTCCCATTCTTAGGATGCACGTGAGAGGTAGAGGGTGAATCTTGAGGCTGGGAACCCTGTCCCCACTGGCCACTTCAGCAATGCCCAGACCACCACTCTGCCCAGCCAAGGAGCTTGCCCTCTTGTCTGAAAGGAAGCTCCCTACTGTCAGCAAGGGGCCTCCTTCTAGAAGGGCTGATGCCAGGCACAGTCATGGCCCAGAGGCCTTCCTCTCTGGCACAGCCCTCCAGGAACAGACTGATCCTCTCCCCAGGACTCCTGGGCACCAGCCGACCCCACGAGCCCTGCCTGGGGCAGCACCCTTAGTGCAGCCCTGGGATCAGCAGCTCTGGATGCCACTCCCTCCCAGCCCCAGCCAGCTCCGTCAAGGGGGTGGGTGTTAACTGTTAAACCACCGCAGGGTGTGAGGCAGAACTATGGGACTGTTGAGATGCACACGTGTCTCTTAACTAGTGGTTAAGAGGCGGCTCTGGTCCAAATCCCAGCTCTGCTATTCCTTAGTTACATGACCTTGGGCGAGTCGCTGAACTTCTCTCTCTGAACCTCAGTTTCCTCCTCTGTAAAATGGAAGTAATAATAGAGCTTATAAATGGCATCAACCAAGGTGCTTAGTTGTAAGCACCGTAAACCAACTCTGTTCATTTAAGTTGAAAAGGCATTTCTTAAGAGGGTATCCATGGTTACATGGGTGCAAAAAGGCACCAGAACATTCCTAGCAGCACCATCCCAACACCAAATGCCCGTCCACAACAGGACAGGTAAGCCAGTTGCGGCACATTCACACCAGGCAGCAAGGAGGGTGAATGAACCTCAGCTACACACAACAGCATGCGAGGGTGACTCTGACTGAGCTGAGCGGGGGAGGCCAGGCACAGAGGGCGTGCACACCGTGGCATTCTGACTACATAAAATTCAATAACAGGTGAAACCATTTGCAGCAGAATCCGGTGGGGGTTGCACTTGGGAGCAGGTGCCCCGGGGGAGCCTCTAAGGCTGCTCGCCGAGTTCTGTTTCTTGGTCTGGGTTCTGATTGCACGAGTGTGTTCATTTCACCAAAATTCACTGGCTGCACGTTTAGGATCTGTGAGCTTTTCTGTATGTATATGATACTTCAATAAAAAAAGTTAAACTAAGAAAAACTGGTATGTTTTGTTGCTCGTAGACGCGCTGGGTCAGAGAACTCGACCTGAAGGCCACAGAGTCTGGATCAATGCCCTGAACTACGGCGCAGGGCTGGCCCACAGGAGGAATGGGGGCAGGCGTTGGAGTCAGAGGGGCCAGGTTCAAATCCTGGCTCTGCTAGTCCTTGGTTGTGGGGCCTTGGCCAAGTCCCTGGACCTCTCTGAGCTCTGTCCTCATCTGCAGGATGGGGTGCCAGCCCACAGCTCTACCACCACTGTCAACACCGGCACTGCCCCTGGAGCCCTGGCCACTCGTGGCAGAACAGCTCCCGCGCGGTCCCTGCCCCTTCACAGCCGAGCCCAGGGGAGCCAGGTGCTTGGCCAGCCCTGGCACGTGGCCATGGCCACGCCCTGCCGCTCAGGAGGCTGGCAGCAGTGTCAGGTGCGGCGGGGGTGGGGCTTCCATACAGCCCCAGAGGTGGACTCTACCCCACGAGTCGGGTGATTCCCCAGGGCCCCCAGAGACTCCAATTTACCTGACCCGGGCAGAGTCCGAAACAGCGCCATCCTTGTGCGCAAGCTCCCTGCGCGATTCCAGTGCAGGTTGGAGCTGAGAACCACGGCCCCGAATCTTTACCTTTGATGCCTGAAAACTTTTTAGAGGGAAGTGACCTGATTTCTGATTGTCCAGTAGCCCTGAGCCTGTGGAGTCTCTGCCCATTGGATCTAGTGCTAGTACACCTTGCTTTAAATGAACCTGCTCTGCGGTCATCTAAGCTTAGAAAATAAAGCTATCGTGGGATCCTTTGCCAAAGGAGCCATTCGGGTCTGTTTATAAGTAGCACTTCAGCAGTTAAAATATGACTCAGTTTCACTCCATCGAAACTGCTTTAAATAATTTCCAAACAAGGTGGGGTTAGGAATAAACAAAGTAGTTATGTTTGTGCGCACGAAGGAGCCATTCTGGGAGCTTTTGACGGTCTTGTGATCAGCCAGCCACGCAAGACCAGGTGCCCTCGGTCCCAGATGCCCTTGATTTTCACCGAGCATTAAAAAAGAAATAAGGAAATGGGGGGTGGGGGAAGTCAGCTAATTCTGAGACTATGAGAAACATCTGGGCCCCACCCCTAGCTCCTGATCCAGAAGTCCCTCTCTGTCCAGGTGACGGGATGCAGGCTGCCTTAAATCACTTTCCGAGAGCCTGGCAGCCCTCCCCGGGGGTCCGGAGCGAGCCAGTGGGCCAGGACTGCACCAGCCAGCCTGCGCCCCCAGCCTGCTCCTGCGGGGAGGCCTGGACCCAGGAGGCCAGGGCACTCCCGTTTTGGCAGGGAATTCCAACCGAGGCAATGAGCTCTCAGCAAAAATCGACACTCTGCCCGCTCCCCCACCTACATCCCTGCCCCCAGCCCCTCTCTCTCCTGCCCTCTGACGAGTACCCCGTCCCAAGCCCCGGGTCCTCAGACACTGCTGTGAGGCCCTGCCAGCTGCCTCCCAGCTGGCGGTAACCCAAGCACACCTCACTGCATGGTGGGGATGATGGCCCAGGTGACGCCACATAAAGCCCACCTCCCTCCAGCCAGGCCCAGTGTCAGCAGGGCAGCGAGCACAGGGACAGCGAGACCAGTCAGAGAACTAGGAAGAGGCCGTTGGTTATTTTAAGTGGCTCTCAGCAAATGGTGTCATTTCCTCAGCTGTGCAAGCAGCTGGGAGCCCTCGGCGCTGGCCAGTGCAGGTTGTCCTTCCTTCCCAGCGAAGAGGAAGGAATGGAGAGCTGGTGGGCGCGAGGAGGCCCCTCCACCCCCGTGCCAGCCCCGCCTGGGGCCGGCGATGTGAACACAGCTGAGTGCCCGGGCTAGGGCCTGCTCTCTCTCACACACGGCGGCAGCCACGGGTCCCACCCACAGAAGGTGTCTCAGACAGGGACAGGCAAAGCCCCCAGGCCAATCGACGCCACTGACCATGGGCCAGACCCCTCCAACTGGGCACTGCTCGCCTTTCGGTTTTGAGACTGCGCATGCAACTGCCACAGGGAACCTTAATTTTTTATCATACAAGAGCCATGCGTCCCACGGAGTGTGACCCTGACAGTCTCCGGCTGTCATCCTAACCTGTTGAGAAACGGAACGATATTATCTGTAAACAGCTACAAATTCCTTTAGAAGAAAGTCACACTCCACAGAGGGTACATTTATTCCCGACTTATTTGTTTGTGTTTGCCACCCCCGCTGGACTTTCCCTCCTTTCTGTTTGTTCCGGTCAATGACCGGCCAGAAGTGCCTTGTGCCCTGTTTGGCTGATGCAAACACTGGCGTTTCCAGGAAAATTTCCAAACCAGACATCTGAATCCAACTACCTCATCCCTCCCACTGCTCCCCCCCACCCCACATTCCCCAAGTGGCTGTCTTACAGAAGGGAGGTCAGATGGCAGGGTTTTCCCCCAAGGCAGTGCTGTGCCTGATCCGGGCGGAGGGGCTCCGCACCCTGCCCGAGCACAAAACCCGGTGTCGCCCTAGACGCCGCCTGTGCATCCAGCCCGCCCCGCTGACTGACGGGCAGAGGGAAGGGAGGGAGGGAAGAGGGGACCTGGGGATTCGTGGTCAATATTCTTCGATGTTGGCAGGACTGGCCCAGGAGTGGCAGTCTCAGATGGGTGGAGACCAATTCCACGGAAGGAATTACTTCTGGAAGTAATGAGGGCCCCGCCCATTGCAGAGGTATGTGAGCAGGGGCAGGGTAAGGGGACCACTTCTATTTACTCTCTGCTAGGAGGAGTAGAAGAAGGGGACCCTGACCTTGAGGTGCCTAAACTTCCCCTGCAGAGACAGGTGGGACTCGATTCTACAAGGGAGTATCAAGGGTGAGCCTGATGGACGTGAACCATTGCTGGTTTTCAAACAGGTCTCCCCAGCAGTGCTGTGGCCTCTTCCTGAGCCCACATGGCCCTGGGGGACCCTGGGTCACGTTACCCTGTCCTGCCTGCCCTGCCTCACAGGCAGCTGGGGCCAAGTGACACAAACCCAACAAGCTGGGGAACCCAGAGCCGGGGCACGAGGCAGAGCAGGACGTGGCTTGAGCCCCGCAGCCGGCCTGTGAGCCGCGTCTTCTGTCACTTGCAGAGTCCCAGCTGGCACACTGAGCCATGTGGCTTTCTTTCCAGGGTTGGATTTCGGCGATGGGAGAGCAGGGAGACGTAGTACTTCGGGAAGTCTCCCAGGCAAGCTCCTGATCGATGGTAATATCTGGATCCACAGAGGGGAGGAGCTGGCGCCAGCCATGGCACAGGTGCAGAAACACGCTCGGCTCAGGGCTTCCTGTGGGGGGCCCAGGCGTTGGCACCTAAGTGACTGGGGGATGGCAGGAGAGGGAGAGAGACTCGGGAAAGCAGGTGGGTCCAGATCACCAAGTGGGCGGGCGGGTAAGTCCAGGTCATTGTGGGGAGTGGGGTCCACTTCTTCTCTGAGTCCTCGCAGATTCCAGCAGCCTAGGATCAGGCTTCCTTGAGTTCCAGCTTGTTTTCCAGGGAGATGATGCTTCAGCCAGAAGTCCACCTGGAGGACGTTGTGGGGGTTCAGGATCCAGGTGACTCTTGCCATGTGTCACCAACGAATCGGCACAATTGTGCTGTGATTGCCACGCCATGTCAATAATGAGGAGAAGAATGGCAAATCTTTGAAAGCACCTTCCTGCTCGAATTTCAACTCCTTTAGTGTCTAGCATAAGAGGGGAAAGTACAGAGTAAACACGATTTTTTTTTAATCTGCAAACAGCCTCGAGAGAGTAGGAGCCACCTGTGGCATCGGCATGATTCCATTCCTGAAATTTAAACTTCATAACAATAACTAATAGTCATTGAGAAGTGCTTTGAAAATGATCCAAGGAAACTTACCAAGTGACTCTGTCCCTGTCAAGTGAGGAAGAGACCGTAATATCCCTGTATCAGTTTTCTACTGCTGTGTAACAAATGATCCCAAAACTCAGTGGCTCGAAACAACAATGAACATTTATTATTTCATAGTTTCTGAGGGTCAAGAATCCAGGAGCGGCTTAGCTGGGTAGTCCTGCGTCAGGGTTTTCATGGAGTTACAGTCAGGGGGTCAGCCAGGGCTGCATCGTCGGAGGCTCTACTAGGGCTGGAGGACCCATGTCCAAGGTGGCGCACCCACAAGCATGGCGGGTTGGTACTGGCTGTTGGTTGGAAGCCTCAGTTTCTTCCACATGGACTCTACCAGAGAGCTGCTTGAGCATCTCTACAGCATGGTGTCTGGCTGTTCCAGAGTGAGCAATTCAAGGAGGGCAAGACGGGAGCCACCATGGGTTTTAGGACCCAGCCTTGGAAGCCATTTCTGCAATCCTGGTAACAGAGATTGGTCCTACTCCAGGGGGAGGGGAGTACCCCAGGATGTGACTACTGGTCAGGAAACAAGACTTACTGGGCACTGCCTTGGACCAGCTACCATGGTGGGCTCCACTCAGGAGAACTTGGTCCTCACTGGGTTTGACTCAAGAACAGCTGGAAACCCTTCAGCTTTTGAATGCAAGGAAGTGGGCTGACCCCTCAAAGCGTGCCAGACCAGCCATTTTAAGCACAGCTGGGTGAACTACAAGGATAAAGCCTGCATCAGCTGCTCACCCGGCATGCTTGGTGTCCAGTCAGACTTTCTCTCCACAGGGTCTCACTGATATGCATGGTTTTGTCTGCCTTGCACCCTCATCTATCCCTGTGGGTGCTGTGGAGCTGCTGGCTTTGGGGCTGGGCATGGAACTGAGGTGCTCCATCCCTCTGCCCAGAGTTATTGGTCCAGGAGAGACTGTCCTTACTCTGAAACCGTTAGCTGAGGGTTTGCTGTGTATGCCTGAACCTGCCGAAGAATGGAGAAGGAAAGGGAAGAGATTGAGATTTGAGCACCTAGATCCAGCTATGACTGAAGCTAGCAAGACCCCTTTTTGTTCTCTCCAATTATGTAAGAAGATAAACCTCCTTTTTGGAGTTTTTCTTGTTTACTTTTGCTTAAGTTAACTTGAGGCAGAATTCCATTGTCACAATGAAAAACATCCTGATGACTTATCCCTTGAGAACAATGTGCTTGCAGCAACAAGCAACCAAAGCAGATTTCACTTCTTTATTAAAGCCAGAACCAGACCAAGGATCCATTCCCTGCTGTCTGCAGCCTACAGAAACAGCCCTCCTCCGCCACCTAGGGAGACACGCTAACAAAAACTAGAAGGAACAAGCAGACCTGAAGGTGAGCACAGCCACCTCCCAGTTTGTGCCCAATGCTCCAGTACTGAGCTGAGCCCGAGTGGCTTTCTCGTCACCTCAGACATCCTTGAGCACTGCGAGAGCAAAGACTGTTGTTTCACAGCCGGCTTCTACATGGTGTTTACAATAGACATTCGAAAGTGGCTCCTTAAATACATAAAACTTGTTTTTTTAATAATAGCCAATGTTGAATGCGTCCTAACTATGCTCCGGGCCTGCAGCCAAGTTCTTTACTGCAATATCTCAATCACCCTGGGGGGAGGAAGGTTCTATTATTATCCTCGTTTTACAGATGAGAAGACCGAGGCCCCAGGAATTGGTGACTTTCCCAAGTCACAGGCTGCTGGAGTTGATCTTACCGTCGACACGTGTTACTCCCGTTCCTTCACCCTGAAGCTTCGACGTTGCCAACACACTGCAAGGCTTAGGTTCTTTTGTGATAGAAAAATGAAAATAGACGTCACCTCACTGCCACCACCAAATACACACACACACACACACCTCTATTGTTGCCCTGGCCGAAGGCCTGAAACCAAAACACGATATTCTCTTTGTGTTATCAGCCATTATCACCATTGTCACCCCTAACGAGCCCAAGCAGTGTTTTCCCAAGAAGGCCACGGGTGGAGAGGCTGGAATGGTGGAGCGCTCCAGTGGCCGCGCCCCGCCTGGCACTTCACAGGCCACTTGTGCATGTCTAATTGTGTTCTCTGTGTCAGACAGGGCGGCTGCGCTCCGCAGAGGCAGGCGCGTTAGGACCCCGGCCAAGGGGTTGTTTGTGATTTCAGGGCTGAGTGAGGAAAGTGCTGGGTGAGGGTTTTTGCTCCAAACCGACCTCCTGCCGAGCATGACTCAAGCGTTCCAGCCAGCACCCGCCTCCCCTTCCCCCCACTTTTTTTTGTTTGTTTTCCTTCTGCAAAAAGTAGTCGAAGAGAATATACGGCTCCCAGTGGGTGAGAGGAGGGGATTTCTCTGGTCCTTCCAGAAGCAAAGCAAGCCCAGCTAGTCCCTTTCTATAGGGGGATGCAGCTGAGTCGAAGCAGAGAATCCCTTCGCCTCACATCATCGCGTCCAGGAACGCCAGCCAACAAGCTGGCAGCCGCGAGCCAAGCACCTGCCGTGAGACAGTTGTGTATTCCTATAACAGCTCACCCGGAGGCCCACCCGAGTCCACTTGGAGCTGTTGCGGCCTTAGTAGAAAGTGTGGTCCTTTGCCTGTAATTAGGGCATCCTGCCAGCAGGTGGCCCACAGCAGTTTGGGCAAGACCCCGGTAGCCAGGCTTCCACCTTCAGCCCAGCGAAACATCAGCAAGGTTAACCACCTTTCCCAGTCATATTTTCTATTACATTGAGCGATCTACACTGAGCAGTACCAAAATAATGTGACATTTAGAGACTACCTGGCTAATTTTTAAAGTTAATTTATGTTTTCAATTGTAGTAAAATACACAGTGTTATTAAGCACATTCAAATTGCCGTGCAGTCATCAACACCTCCCATGTCCAGGACTCTGTTCGTCTTCCCAAACTGAAACTCTGGGCCCATGGACAATAACTCCCCATTCCCTCCTCCCCTGCTCCCCCCCTGCCATTCTGCTTTCTGTTTCTATAGTTACCGACTACCGTAGGTGCCTCTTCCACGTGGAATCATACAGTGTTTGTCTTGTTTGTGTCTGGCTTACTTCACTTAGCATAATGTTTTCAAAGTCCATCCAATTGTACCATGTGTCAACATTTCCTTTCTTCTTAACGCTGAATAATATTTCAGTATATGGATATGCCCCATTTTGTTTATCCATTTATCTGTCGATGGACATTTGGGTTGTCTCCATCTTTTTGCTGTTGTGAATAGTGCTGCCATGAACACGAACATAGGTGTACAAACATCTGCTCATGTCCCTACTTTCAATTTTTTTTTAAGAGGCAGTGTCTTGTTCTGTTGCCCAGGCTGGAGTGCAGTGACACAATCACAGCTCACCGCAGCCTTAAACTCCTGGGTTCAAGTGATTCTCCTGCCTCAGCCTCCCAAGTGGCTGAGACTACAGGTGCACACTGCCACACCTGGCTAATTTTTAAAAAACTTTTTGTAGAGACAGGGTCTTGCTCTATTGCCCAGGCTGGTCTCGAATGCCTGGCCTCAGGTGAGCCTCCCAGCCTGGCCTCCCAAAGTGCTGGGATTATAGGCATGAACCACTGTGCCTGACCCCACCTGATTTCAATTATTTTGGGAATATACCCAGAAGTGGAGTTGCTGGATCATGTGGTAATTCTATGTTTAATTTTTTGTGGAACTGTCATACTATACATAGCTAAATTTTTTTATTGATACATAATAATCGTACATATTTACAGGGTATGTGTGATATTTTGATACACATACAATGTGTAATGATCAAATTAGGGTAATTGGGGTATCCATCACCTCAAACACTTATCATTTCTTTGTGTTGAGAACATTCCAAATCTTCCCTCTGGCTATCTTGAAATATACAATAAATTATTGGAAGCTATAGTCGCCCTCCTGTGCTGTCAAACGCTAGAACGTATTCCTGCTATCTAACTGTATGTTTGTACCGCTAACCAGCCTCTCTCCCTTCCCCTCCCACTCCCCTTCCCAGCTTTGGTAACCACCGTTCTGCTAACGACCTCCACGAGATCCACTTTCTCAGCATGTACGATGCGAACACGCGACATGGTCTTTCTGTGCCTCATACCTGGCTAAATTTAACAGCAACTCAGAGCCCCAGGGCCTTCCAAGGAGATTACAATATAGACAGAGAAAACCGTAGATATGCGGGAAAATAAAGACATGAAAACGAGCCACCGAATCTACTGTCACTGCAATAACAGTGGCCCCCAGGCCCTGGGCTTGGTTAGCTGAGCGTCTCACACAAGGACGGACAGTCCAAGCATCAGAGGTGATTCCAAAAGGAGTTCCTTTCTTTAATGCTGGCCTGGGCCCCCTTTTCTCTGGGTCCCAGCTTGATGGCCTCCTGGCTTTATGAGGGCAGGAGAGGGTGATTTCCAAGCGAAGTGGCCCTCCCCGGCCTACCGGATCATAGGTCAGTGGGAGAGCAGAGGGAAGCGCTGGGTGATGAAATTGGGCACCCAAGAGAGGCCCCAGGAGGATGCCGCCTTGTGCCTAATCGTGCCAGACCCTTCCTCCTGGCAGGGCAGCCTGGAGTGGCCCCAGGTTACAGTAGGCCGTTGGCAAGCCTCCTGCTGGTCACTCTGCCACTTTAGCTTACCTGTGTGGCAGGCAGGTGTCACCAGGATACAGCAGGAAGGGTTTGCGCTGAAAGAGAGTGATGAGCTTGCTTGAAAGGGGTCCTCTGCGTTGAGGAAGGCGTTTTGCTGGATCTGGCCAAGGCCAGAGGGCGAGATGGGCCGTGCACATAGCGGCTCCTAAAATGAACGGGACAGAATCCACCACCCCGTGTTCACTGCTCCTCTGAGACTCTGGAGCCACACGGTCATACCAGCTGCCAAGCGATGCTGAAGGGAAGAGACACACCGCCTAAGCTAACTCTGCGTGTCCCGACTCCAGGCCACCGCCAGGCCTCTGATAACCAGAATCCGCAAGCTCACGCCACCCTGGCTGGCGGGGACTCACCGTGGTGAGCTTCGGGCCCCACCAAACACTCAAGACTCCCTTCTGAATCATCAAGGAAAAATAAAACTACCTCCGGCTCAGTTTTAGTGCTTATTGTATTTTATTATATTTTAATATTCTGCATTTTGGCCACCTGTGACGTGGCCATGTAAGCTGGTACTCCACTCACCAAAATGTGCTTTCGGCTGTCACCCACAGCCGCCTCCTCCCGATTCTTAAGAATGAAGGAGTGTGGGGGGAATGGGGAGGAAATGCTGCCCACTGGAAAATGAGCCAAGGCCAAGTGCGGGACGTGTCCATGCATCGTTTCGTGGCCAGTGACATTTAAAGCCAAGCTGGCCTCCCCTTCCAGCCGCCGCCGCGTTCACCCCGACGCAGGGCAGAGGCACTGTTTGAGGTGGCGAAGGCCTCTGAAGCAGCTGGGGCTTTGGAGGTCAGGGCACCAGCGCACAGCTCTGTGGCACCCTTGGGAGGGGGTAGGCTCGACTACCGCAGCCTGGGGCCGCCCCCGATCCAGCCTGTGAAAAGTGACTCACTCACACGCGATTGGAGACTCTGGTGCCTCCCAGAAGCGATGAACCGACCTCTCTCCTCCTCAGGCAGCCGGCTCATAATGCAATCAGCCCTTCGCAGGCGAAATTTCCTTTTCTCCAAATATGTCAACCAGGGTGACTCACGCTCCCTGACTCAGGTTCAACCGAACGCACGCAGGCACGAGACAGTAAAGTCCCAGAGTTCCCGAGGTGAGGATGAGGGAAGGGTGGGGGTAGAAGTTCGAGTCCCATGGTCATGGCCACAGGGAGATGCTCTAAGCCCCCTGGGGGTAGAAACATAAGGTGGGCGTCTTAGTGCTGTGTTGCTGTCACACACAGAGCTCAGAAAATTTGCCAAGGAGCTTCTCAAATCAGAATCCTTGTTTGCTATAACCGGTCGGTGGCTTTGCGATTGTCCATCCATCCCTAGAGCCACAAATGCCGACTGAGCCCTTACTGCCAACAGGTGCCGTGCTCAGCACTGCGCAGGATACGGAGCTGCTTGTGAACGGGTCCCGTCCTCTGCAAGCACACAGTTTAGTAAGGGAGACAAAACTGAAATAAAAGGTAGAAAATGACCATTGTCCTAAGAGAAGTGCAGCAGACTGATTCTGAGTGTCTGAGTGTCATAGACACCACGGTCACTTTCCTAGGCATTCTTCCCTTCCTACTGACAGAACCCTGCTCCTATTTGGGGATGGGGTAAAGATCTCTAAATTTCAGAGAAGTCAGATCGAGTTTTGGGGTGGGTGTGAGACCCAGTTCTGAATGATGGAAATGTACCAGAAAAACTTACTGCAGCTGTCCCTGCCTTCTGGCTTTGAAGGTGGTATGATAGCTGGAGCCACAGCAGCCATCTTGCAGCTAAGAGGCAACAATCATGAAGACTGATAAGTAACACAATGAGGATGATAGAGGAGAAGAAAGGAAAGGTTGTCTCATCTTTAATGACTCCATTGGGTAGCTGAGTAGCTTGTAGCTGCCAACCCCCAACTTTTCAATATGTGGGGGAAATAACTCACAGATATTATAAGGACACTAATGGATGGATTTTATGTAACTTGAAGCCAAAAGCATTCCTGCATCCAAACCATTTGAATATTGAAGGAGTATGGAAAAAAACAGAAATTAATTTCAGTTAAATGGATTAGGGGAGGAAATGCTGAGAAGCGTGTCACTTAGACTTCTGGAGTTTACTGTTCCTCTGAGACTTAAGAGCATCATGGTCGAATTGGCTCTCAAATGATGCTGAAAGAAAGAGACTGACTGCCCAATCTCACTTCTGCCCATCCCCATTCAGGTTCCAGACCATGGGCCTCCAGTAATCAGAACCCCTACAAGCTTGTGCCACCCCAGCTGGTGGGGACATATTGTTAATGATTTGTATGTGGAAGGCTGGAGAAACAGCATTCTGAGGGAAAAGATCATATATGCAACACTGATAATAATAGTAACTGCACCATATATTTAGCATCTACTACAGTCCAGGTGGTGTTCTAAGGACCCTGCACACATATTATCTTGTATAATCCTCAAAGCAGCCCATCGAGAGAGATATCATTACCATGTGCATTTTTCAGAGAGAAAATACCTTCAGAGAAGTGAAGTAGCTTTCCTCTTAAGTGGAAGAGGCAAGATTCAAACTCTATCGGATTCCAGAGCCTTTGCTCTCAACACGCACACCTTTGTCTCCAATGTGAGAATGCTCCCCAGAGAGAGCATGAGAGAGAGTGCTATTTAACCCGGGAGTGGAAGGATGCATGGGAGAAGGAGGGGCTTTGGCAAGGGGGTGAGGAAGGGGTGGTCTTTATGGCAGGGGTGTGCGGGGACCCGGTGTGAGCACGCAGTGCTCGTTGCAGCAGTGTTGGAGAGAGCCCAGGACGGGTCACAGGAGACTGGGTGCACCCACGCAGTGGAACGCTGCGCCACCGCAGGAAGAATGGAGGTGCTCACAACCCACGGACCCGAAACTCTCCAGAATACATCAGTGGTAAGTGAGGGAGCAAGGCACAGAGCAGCGTGTCATTATGCTACTTTCTGGGTCAAAAAGGAGCGCAGGGCGGGCAGTGAGTGTCTATTTCTACTTGCCTGTATTTGCATAAAAGCTCTGGAAGGAGAAACAAGACACTAAAACAGGGATAACCCCTTGCGTGGGACAGGGAGGGAGGGCGGCTGTCACGGTGGGGCACTGGCCTTGAACGTGAGAACGCTTGCTTGTTGGGAAAGTCATCGTCAATAAAGGTTAGGGAGAGAAAGCACAGGGCCGGAACCGCCAGAAGTGGGTCAGTGAACTGGAGAGGGTGTGGGGCTGAGGCAGGAGGCCCAGGGGGAGAAGGAAGCGCCGATTTTGCCCTTGGCCTTGCCCCGAGGTGGTGGGGAAGCAGGATGCTTGTTTATTTATTTACGTATTTAACTTTTTATTATGAAAAATTCCAAACGTGCACAAAAGTAAAAGCAATACATCATGAACCTCCCCGTGCCCGTCACGGAACTTCAATGATTATCTGCAAACGCTCAATATCACTTCATTATTCTTCTCCCCGCCAAAACTGGATTATTTTAAAGCAAATTCTAGAAAGCATGTAATTTCATCTCTAAATACTTCCGTACATGCCTCTATGAGAGCTCTTTTTAAAACATAGACTCAAAACCATGGCTACATCTTTAAAAATTCCAGCAATTTCTTAATATTGTCAAGCATCTAGCCGGTATTTAAGTTTCTGCGATTGCTTCATGAGCAAATGTTTTCCAGTTGGTTCGTCTGGTTCAGGCCAGTGCAGGACCCAAACTGACCCACTTGGTGGGCTTGGTCCTGAAGCCTCTTTGGGCAGCGGTTCCCAACCTTTTTGGCACCAAGTACTGCTTTCATGGAAGACAATTTTTCCACAGACCTGGGATGGGGGTGGAGGGCGATGGTTTTGGTATCATTCAAGCACATTACATTTATTGTGCGGTCAAACCTCTCTGCTAGTGATAATCTGTATTTGCAGCCTCTCCCCAGCACTAGCATCACCGCCTCAGCTCCACCTCAGATCATCAGCCATTAGATTCTCACGAGGAGCCACAACCTGGATCCCTCACATGCACAGTTCGCAGCAGGGTTCGAGCTCCTATGCAACTCTAATGCCTCCACTCATCTGATAGGAGGCGGAGCTTATGCAGTGATGCACGCGATGGGGAGAGCTGTAAATGCAGATGCTCTTGCCTGCTGCTCACCTCCTGCTGTGCGGCCCAGTTCCTAACAGGCCATGGACCAGTACCAGTCGGTGGCCTGGGGATTGGGGAGCACAATCTTTGGGTCTGCAGCATCCTGTGCCCCTTGTGCCTTTGTTCTTTCTTCTCGAAGAAGCCAGGTGGTTTGGCATCTGTCCCCTGCATTTTGTGTATTCTCTTGTTCCCTGTGCTCTCTGTAAACTGGGAGATCCAGAGGCGTGGCCCAATCCAAGTTCATGTTTTTGCCTTTTATCTTTTGCGAGTCTACTAGACACTTCGTGGCTGGAGCGGACCCTCCCTCCCGGTTCTGCTCCGTGTCCTGCTGCCCCTCTCCTCAGGATGCTGAGATCAGTCGGTGGCTTCCCTCATTGCCGTGAGCAGATTAGGATTTTGGAAGGTCCTTGTGGCTGCAGAGTGGAGAACTCAGATCCCCCCTCAAGCCTGGGATTGGGGCGGGCCTGAGGAAGTGGCCGTGGGATGGAGGGGAGAGGACATATTTGTGAGATTAAAGAGATAGAATGGACAGCGCTTGGCCAGCCACAGGCTGAGGGAGGGCTGTGGCTTGCCCAGCCAGGTGCCCACTGCCCCAACTTGAGGTCATAAGATAGAAAATGTGGAGGAAGATGAGGGCTGAGAGGCACAGGGCAGATTCAAGTCTGGACACATGGAATTTGAGAGCCTGGCATATGGCCAGGAGGGACGTCCAGTGGCCGCTGGCTGGCCAGGGCTGACCCTCAGAAATGAGGCCAGGGATGAGGGGCGGATCTGGGAGGCATCAACACAGCCAGCACAGAAGCCCCGGGGGGGAGTGAGAGCTCCCAGGGCCAAAGAAGCGACAAGAGATGCGGCCTCATGGGGCACCCAGGAAGGGGTGGGGCCCCCAGGAAGGGGTGGGGCCTCGGGAGCAGGGAGAGGAGAGTCCTGCCCCAGAGAGGTCAGTGTCGTGTGCTGCCCGTTGGTCGGGGGCACTGAGCACACATCCGTGGGATCCACCCACAAAGTGGCGGTGGTGGTCGTGGGGAGGGCCACAGTGATGGGCAGAGAGCAGACACGGGGGTGCAGGGAGAAGCGGGGACGTCTGCCTCCTGCGCTGCCTATCAGGGAAAACAAGGCTTTTACAGGGAACTGATACCACCTAGGAAAACCGTCTGGCAGTGTCGACGGTCTCGGAAGGGGTGTCTACCCCAGGACCCAGCCACTCGACTGCAGGTGGACGCCCAGCAGAGACCCACGCACACGTGCACCGGGATCGCGAGAGTGGCCTGAGCAGCTCCACTCGTGGTAGCCCCTTCAACGGCAGAGTGAATGAACGCACCATGATCCACCGCACAGCGCACTCCTACTCAGCAATGGGCGAGGACGGACCACAGCCGCCCTCCTCCTTACGGACGAATCCCACAGGCCAAGGTTGAGGGAAGGAGGGCAGACCCCAAAGGGCACACGCTGAAACCGTCCATCTTCAGGCAAAACCACCGTATGGTGTCAGAGGTCAGATAGTGGTGACCTTTGGGAGGGCCCAAGAAGTCTGGGGGATCGGTTTCTTGACCAGGGGCTGGGACGCAGAATATCCAGTGTGAGGACACCCACAAGCTGCACTCTCCTCTGTGGGCATGTTATACTTGAATGCAAGCTTACTTTCAAAAACAGCCAACTTCAGAGGCCCCGGTGACCTCTGAGATGAGCTCCACGGCCTCGGGCAGCCCCTTCCTGCTCTGCCCTGCCTCCCAACCCAGCCCCTCTGCACCTCTCTGCCTGGGACGCCTCCCTCGGCCCATGCTGCGACTGGCCGACAGACTCCTACACTCCCCACGGGGCCCTCCTGGGCCTAACCGGAGAGGAGGGAGGCCCAGGCCTCAATGTGAGCTGACTCTACTCTAAGCCGGAAGGGCAAACACAGACCCCTCCTGTGGCCTCTACTCGCCGGCCTCCCTCTGCAGGGCCCCACAAGGGGAGGCGTCCGCGTCTGGGCTCCCCCACGCACATCTCTCAGGCTTTGGCCACACTCCAGGCTGAAAGATATGAAAAGAGAGGAGGCCTGGAAGTTTCTAGAAGATGGTGCTTCCTAGGGTGTCAGGGCTGTGGCTTGGCTCCCAGCGTCAGAGTCACTTCCTCAGGGAGCCTCCCCAGCCAGGCTGCTGGCTCCACGGGACGAGCCGGGACCTAGAAGCGGGTCCAGGGTTGGCTGCTTCATTCTCTGAAGCTCAGGCAAGCTCTGTTCCCTCTCTGAGCTTGCTTTCTCATCTGCTAAATGTGCCTTCTATAGGGCTGTCATGACAATTAAAGGAGTTGAAACAAACACTGAAATCCTGCAGCTCTGTCTCCGACACAGATCGGGGATCTGAGCACTGCTCCCCTGCTCCCCCGGCCCAAGCACGTCCTGTCTGGACCATCAGGGTCTCTCTGCTTCTTCCTTTGTCCCCCCAGGCTGTGCACACGGCGGCCAGAGGGATCAGATTGTGTCCCTCCTTGGTCAGAGCCCGCCTGCAGCTTCCCGTGTCCCCTGGAGCAAAGCCCAGGTCCTCACAGTCCCCAAAGGGCCCTACCCGGACCGGTTTCCTGTTCCTCTCGCCCCCTCCCACGGTCCCTCTGTCACTCCACTTCGCCCACGGCTGCCCCTTGCTATTCTCGGAACATGCCCGGCACCCGCTGTCTCTGTGCCTGCTCTTCCCTCTGCCTGGAGCCCCGTTCCCCCAGATGTCTGGTGGCCCCCCTCTTTCCACGCCTTTGCTTGATGTCTCCTCTGTGAACTTTTCCTTGGCCCGGCGCTCATGCTTCCCCTCACCCGGCTTCAATTTCCTCTGTGACTGTCACCACTGTCCGCCACGGCAGACCCGTCACTTACTCAGCCACTGTCGGCTCCTTCCCACCAAAACAACACCTCCACCTGGCAAGGATTCGGACTCTCTTCCAAACATCCCCACACCTGGAACAGAGTTTGTCCTGCAGTAGGCGCTCAACGAGGGCCCTGGCTGGGGTCTCTCCAGTGACTCGGGGCCGTGCCATATCAGTTACGAACTATTCGAACGTCACTTCCAGCTGGGAAACTCTGGTGTGGACCCCGGTGGCCTTAGGTTTGCAGAGCTGAGAGCAGTCACCACGGGAACAGGGCCTTTGGGGATCAGAGGCAGAGGGGGCTCTTTGTGCCTAAAATGGTTTTTTATTTAGTTGCCACAAGGCTTCAAATTCCACTGCTGCCATTTTTGGGGGTTTAATTCACTCCTTAGACTTCTCTTTTCAAATGGAGATGTGGCCATGGGGCTCCCATCCGGGGACTTGGAAGGGGGACTCTGCGGGTCTGAGCTGGGCCTGGCAGGGCAGTTCTGGTCTCAGATGGGCTCACTCACTCTCTGGCTGCCGGGGGAGGTGGCAGCCTCTGACTGCTCCAGCAGGCTAGCTGGGGCACAGCTTCCTGGCAATCAGAGGGCGGGGTGGGGGCAGAAAGAAAAGGGAGCGAGAGAGGAGAGGAAGCTGCAAATGCTCTTGAGGACTAGGTTTGGAATCGGCACACTGTGACCTGCTCTTTCTAATGGCCACCGACAAGCTCTGTGTCAGAGGGTGGGGAGACAGACTCCGTCCTCTGATAGGAGGAATTACAAAGTCACTTTCAAGGAAGTGGATACGGGGAGGGGTGGAGATTTGCAGCCATTTTGGAGTTATCAAAATAAATAATATGTAAATAAACATGCAGTTAGATACTTTGACTCGGAGTCATGGACTTGTGTCCATTTCCTATTTCTTGGGGCTTTGAACTGCCACGCAGGAAGCCCAGCTATCTGACAGGGCCACCTGGAGAGCCCAGGGAAGCCCAGCCTCCCGCCATTCCCCCCATGCCACCAGGTGTGTGCGGGAAGCCATCCTGGACCCTCCGGACCAAGCCAGTGGCTGGTTAAGTGCTCCTGAATGACCCCCAGCCAAAGCCACCTGGGACGGAAGGATCACCCCATGGAGGCTTACCCCAAACCAGATCTAATGAAATGGCGTTGCTGTAAGCCGTGGCATTTGGGACGCAATAAATACCGGCACCAGAAGACTGAACCAGGCTTATCCAGCTCAAGACCTGCCTCCGCAAAAGGACTTGCCTCCCGGAAGACGAGAGGCTCAGTTGGGCATCAGGGGAGATGGTGCTACAAAGAAGACTCTGCACGGCCTCGTCTTTTCCAAATGAGAAGAGCCACCCCGGAAGCCTGTCCCGGCCTGTCAGAGCACAACCGCCGCCTGCCCGGGGGCCGCTTCCTTTCACCGGCACGCTCCTCAGCAGCCTGGTGCGGGCTCCCTGCCTGCCCCAAAGCACAGCTTGCCGCCCAAGGCTTACGATTTGAGTCTTCCTGAGAGACGTCATTCATAGCATCAGTGGCTCTTGTCTTGCCGGAAGTGAAGGTGAGGGAGCTACTGGGTGGTGTCCAGAATGAGTAATTAGTGGCTTTCTGTCCTTGTTCCTTCATGTCCAAATTGTATCCATAGTTTGTAACACGTTTGGTTTTTATTTGGAGAAAATGCAAGCAGAACACAATGGGAGGCATGCGTGACTCAGGTTGCCTGTTCCCCACCGTATCTGCCCCCAGCCTGAGTGCCCCGGAGCTTTGTGCAGAGCCCAGAGCTTTTACGAAGCTGTAGGGCGGTAGAGCCACACTGTGACCTGTCCGCGTGGCTTGTGTTCCCCGTGTTTGCCAAGCATTCTGTGTGTTCTCTCTCTTCACCACCCCGTAGTGACTCAGCACCGTCCTTATTTCAACTAAATTGTTTTCCAGCCAGTGACACCTGCAAAGCCATCGTGGGCAAGCTTCCCTGGCAGGGTCCGCCCCCGGAGCACCGCCGCGAGTCCAGCCTGCAGCTACATTTGGTTTCTGCAAGGTGTTTAAAAAAAGGGGGGGGGGTCAACATTTAAAAATCAAGATTTCCCTAAAAATAGTGGCAGATGCTGATGTTTACCAACCTAGTATGTGTTTTCCCTGCTTCTTCGATTTTAAGACAGGGCGGCAATGTGCCCAACCCAAAGACTAGATTCCCCAGCCTCTCTTGTGGCAAGGTGAGACCACGTGACCCAGTTTTGGCCAGTGGGATGGAAGTGAAAGCCAGTAGGTGGGCCCCTTTGCACTTCCCTCCTTTCCTTTTCTGCTGTTTGCGGGGAGGGTGGTGACTGGCGCTCCAGCAGCTGTCTTGAACCGTGACTCAGCCTTGGCAATGGAAGCCACGTGCTGGGATGGCGCAGGAGAAAGAGAAGGAGCCTGAGTCCTTGCTGACTCTAAGAAGCCGCGAAACTCGGCCTGAGCTACCTGCCTTCTTTCCCATAAGTAAAACTGAGCTTCCTTCTTTCCTTACTTAAGCCACTGTAATTATGGGGCTACTGTTAGAGGTAGCTAACCTAATCCTGCGATGCTACTTCTCTTGAAAAATCAAAATGTCTAGGAATCTGAGAATATACCCTTTTCTTCTTTGTAACAGCCTTATTGAGATATAATTCACATACCGTACGATTCGTTGATTTAAATTGTGCAATTCAGGCCGAGTATGGTGGCTCCTGTCTGTAATCCCTGCACTCTAGGGGGCCAAGGCAGAAGGATCTCTTGAGGCCAGGAGTTTGAGACGAGCCTAGGCAACACAGTGAAACCCTGTCTCTGCAAGAAAATTAAAAAAATTAGCCAGGTGTGGTGGTGCACACCTGTAGTCCTAGCTACTTGGGAGGCTGAGATGGGAGGATTGCTTGAGCCCAGGAGTTTGAGGCTGCAGTGAGCTATGATCACACTATTGCACTCCAGCATAGAGCCACTATACTCTAGCGTGGGTGGCAGAGTGAGACCCTGTCTCTTAAAAAAAAATTTAAAAAATGAAGTGTTCAGTTCAATGGCTTGTAGTTACTCACACCTATCATCACTGTCTTTCGCACCACTATCTTCTTTCAGAACATTTTCACCAACTCCAAAAAGAAAGCCTATACCCATTAACCGTCACTCACCAGTTCCCCCTAATCACCACCCTGTCCAGTCCCCGGGAACCACTCATCTACTGTCAGTCTCTGTAGATTTGCCTGTTCTGGACATTTCATAGAAACAGAGTTTTGTAACATGTGGCCTTTTGCATCTGACTTCTTTCACGTAGCATAGTGTTTTCAAGGTTTGTCCCGTTGGACCATGTTTTATGGTCCATGAACTCTCAAGACGGGGAACCGCTGCCTACCACAGAGTGCTTTAACCCTGTGTCATTTTGAGCCGCGGAAGAGAACTGTGGAAATGCGAAGGCAGGCATCGTCTTCCCCACTTCACAGAGGAGAAACAGGCTCTGCTCAATTGAGTAATTTGCCTAAAGTCCCCGGTGGGCCTCCCCACCTCCCTGCCCTGCTGCCTCTGAAATGTCTGTTGCACAGAATAATTGGAAATTACCATTTTGTCAAAATCCTCAAGGTTTAGAAAGTTCTAGGTCAGCAACACAGTGGCAGGTGAAAGGGCTTAAACACAGTCTTTTACTACAGCTAAAAGCTGTGGCCCCCTGGCCTCTGCATTCTACACTGACCGGGGGACAGAGGGCAGAGGGAGGCAGAGACTGACCTGCAGACCCGGAGACGACCCCCGGGTTCTGGTTCACACTGAGCTGTCTGGGAGCTAAGCCAAGACCTTTTGTCTTGCTTTGTAATTCATGGGGAAAAAAATGAGAATTTTGATTCAGTCTGAGGTTTGCAAATCAGCCTGCATTGTTTTGGGGCATTCAGTTGCATTTAGACCTCCGGCACACGGCAGCTGGCAGCCCCACAGCCGCAGGGAGAGCTGTGTCCTACGGTGGAATCGGCCTCGTCTAGCTTTTCCTAGTTCCTATTTTTTCACAGGTAGAGAAACACTGAGTCAGAGCCAGTGAACGGTCGCCATGCCTAAGGCCATTGGTGCGCCCAGGCTGGGGCTGAGATGAGAAGAGCAAGCATAGGAAGCTGGGATGCTCCTGCCACGGAATGTCCCCAGGACAAGCCCGCGGATATGCCCTTGCATCCTTGCCTGCAACCAGCACAGGAGATGTGAACAGACTGCTGGTTGCTTTCTCCTGGAAGTGGCAGGATGGGAAGCTTTGCCCTGGGCTCTCCGGCAGGTCACTGTCAGGGTGAGTGTGGGGTGGGGTGGGGCGTGGGCAGTTTTTTGGATCATTAGTTCATACAGATATCTTAATCCATGATTGTTCCCATCCTACTGTCACTGGCATGGCATAAACCCAAAGTGGGAGAAAGGAAAACAGAAATCATTTTGAGCCTGTTCTGTGAGAAGCCACCTGGTCGGCCACGTGTGGGCGGGAAGGAGCGAGAGAAAAGATGGTTAGGATTTGGTCCCTGCGCAGTGCTGGTGCTGGGAAACATGGCACCCTGGGCAACTGTGGAGGAGGAGTTGCCCCTCTGGGGGCAATGAGGGAGGGCTTCCTGGAAGAGGTGCTGTCACCTGTCATGGCCAGGTCCAGAAGGGCAGGTGGAAGGTTCCATGGGAGCACTCCAGGCAGAAAGAAGAGCTTAAACAAGGACAACCAGCTGACCTCTATGAGAGAAAGGACAGTGGGAGAGAAATCAGGAAGAAATAACTTCTTGGGAAACATGAGTAGTGAATAAACATATTAATCAGGGAAATGCAAATGAAGGCCAGAGTGAGCTATCTTCTTATACCCACTAAATTGGCAAAAGAAGAAATGACAGTACCATGGTTTGGCGAAGATTCTGAACAGCTCACCCACTGTTGGTGGGTGTGCAATTGTCACAGGCACGTTGGGGAACAATAGAACATTGTCTTGCCAAGTTGGATGTTCTCATTCCTCATATCCCGGCAATTCCATTCCCAGGTGCACACACGCTTCGGGCGATGTCTGCAAGAACGTTCTCAGCAGTTCTCAGCAGCACCGATCTTAATGGCCAAGACTGGAAACCACCCAAACATTTCCCGGCAGGTGAAGGGGTACGTAAATCAGGGTCACACAGTGGAATCCGACACAGCAGTGAGAAGGAGTCAAGTACCGCTCTCCCCAGACAGGTCTTGGGGTGACTCCCATTGGCAGAAACTGTGTTGTGGGTCTAACCCTAAATCATTCGTGGCTGGGGATAGAATATGCTACTTGAATAAGCCAGGCAAGGCTCCCTCTGAGGCTCCACTGAAACTCAAAAGGCTGGGCTGGGGGTAGGGAAGGAGTGGCTCCCCAAAGAAAATGGGGGTACAGTAGAGGACAATGTTGGTGCCCCTCCCAGGCTCCCCTGTATCACTTTTAACATGTCCTGTGCCCCCGCCCCAGCTACTGTGCACTCTAGTGGCTCCCACCTGGGCTCCTAAGTCCCTGGCCACCCCAGGAGAGAGCCCCTGGAGTCCAGGTCCCTTCCCCCCGTGCCCCCCCGGGCAGCCTTCGCCAGGCTGAATGTGGGGGAGCAGGCAGGCCCAGCTCCTTGCCTCCAGGCAGACACACTGAGGTGTAACTTACACCCGACAGCTGCCCCCTGCACCAGGTCTAAGTTAGGATTTCCCCTAAAATCTCATCCAGGCTTCTTCCCCTTCCTGGTTCTGCTTCCTTCATTCCCTGACCCGGATTCTTCCCTAGGAACATTGGAATCTTTGACTCAGCATCTGTTTCTGGGGGACTCTGACCTGAAACAGGTACTCCTTTAACAAAAGTAAAGCGAATTGAGACTGAGCTACAAACTCAACAGATGGCGAGAGGAATAGTGGCGAGAACCGGATTTTACAAGCTTGGATAAATCACCAAACCTCTCTGGACTTCTGCTTCCTCGTTTAACAACCAAAGACGTGACGAGGCAGGTCACAGAGGAGAGGACTGAGAACGGCCAGGAAACACAGCACGTGGGGCAGCCTTGAGAACAATCCAAGAAATGCAGGACGTTTTTCATCTGTCACAAGGCAGGGGGGCCCCGAGAATGTCACCCCCAGCATCAGCAGGGCGTGGAGAGAGTGACCCTCTCCTCCTTTATGGATGGGAATGTAAATTGCTACGATCTTCTGGGAGGGCTGCTGGCAGTACCCACGGAAACGTTAAACAGGAAAACCCTTCGACCCAGCCATTCTGCTTCCCCGAGTTTATCCTACAGCAATGCTCACACAAGATTTCGAGGAAGTGCCTACAAATATGTCAATTACAGCACTGTTTGTGACAGCCACAACTTGTCAACAACCTAAATGTCCTTCATTTGGAGGTTGGTTAAAAAGGACGGCAGATCCCTGAAGTGGGATACTGCGTAGCCACGGAGAGGGGTGTGGCACTGGGGAGAAACTGTGATCTACAATGAAGTGAAAAAGCAAATTGTGGAGCAGGATGGGCAGTGAAGTACCCTTTTTGAAAAAAGTATTTCTAAACATAAGTATTACGAATTTGCAAATGTATAGAACACAGTCTGGAAAAACATACACCAAACTGCTTTAACTGTAGTTGCTCTTGGCAATAAGGTTGGGAATTTTCTAAAGTAGTCTGTGAATTCTTTTGTGTTTGCGTGTTTTTAAGAACCTGTCATTTCTGTCATCTTTTTTTATTTAAATTTTTTAGACAGGAGTGACTTAGTGCCTATGTACCAGGCCCTGCTTAGAGCCCTACTGCAAGCTATGCTGTCTGGCTCTCACAGATGCCCTGTTGAAGTAGGAATTGCTGCGAGCCCCCATTTTACAGGTGCGGAAACTGAGGTCCGGAGAGTGGAATAAGTTGGAAGTTCAGAGCCAAGATTCAACTCAGGTGGCCTGATCCCAGGTCTGGACTCTCGCCACGACGCCACCTCACCTGACAAGATTAAAACGAGAGAGTATCCACTTTGTTTTTCAGTACCAGAATCCCTTCCTTCAAATAAAACACTAACTGGAAGCCCTGCTTGTGACGCGGAGCTGCTCTGGTGGAAGCAGCGAGGCTGAGAAGCAGCTTCTGCTCCCCCTGCACGGTGGTCCCCTCCCGGCCCCAGGCCCCAGGGGGTTCCCTAGGACCCCAGTTTGAAAACCACTCAGTTGGCTGTCCTTGAAGGCCTCTTTCTCTTTTTCTGATGTGCCAGAATTCTAATAATACCACTTTCATTCAAACGGGCTGAAAGGGGAGGAAATGAAAATGTGTCACCGGGCTGTGTAGAACCAAGTGAAGAGTCACATGCTGTAAATAGAGTCACTATCACGTTGCTCCTGATTTAACCTCAACAAACAGATGGAACCATTGCCCCCCAGAGAACGTGGCTGCCTAGGAGACACCCCTGGCTTGGTGAATGCTGTTTTGATCAAAAATCTAGACACTTAACATCACCGGCCTGGAATAGCTCCCCCATCCCCCCCATACTTTATTACTTTGTCTCTCCCCATTAGAACAGGCAGCAGTTTCTGCCTGTTTTGTTCACAGCTGTGCCTGCAGCACTAGAATAGTGCCTGACGTATAGTAGATGCTCAACAAATACTTGTTGAATGGATGCATGAATGTATGAATGAATGAACAGACACACACAGTTTGCTTGAGGACCTTCAGGCACCAATGGGCCTTAGTCACATTGGCATTGAGAGCAGAGAGGAAGGGAGGGGTGAAGAGAGCTCAGAAGTTGGTTCTGTCTCCATCTGGCCACGAGCTCTTGCCAACAGGCTCACCTCTCCCTGCTGAGACCTCCAGTGTCGGGCAACCCCTTCATCCGAGAAGTGGAGTCTCGTCTGCCTCTCAGTTCCTGATTCCCACAGTGGCACAGACCCACGAGTTACGTTGCTGAGTGGTTTTCAGCCCTGCTTTCCTGGAGGTGACATCTCAGGCTAGGAGGACAGCAGCCTGTTCCTCAGGCTAGGGGAAACCTGGCAGTGAACTCAGGGGTCTCAGAAGCATCCCTCAGAGAATGCTACCCCATGGGCCTGTGGGCTGGGACAGGTGCCATGGGACTGGGACCAGCCCGGCAGGAAGTGCAACCGGGGGGGGGGGGGGGGAGGAAGAGTCGGTGTGGCCAGGGCCAGCAGAGGGGCGGGGAGGAGGCCGTGCTGGGGAGGAGGGTCTCCAGCTAGAAGCAAAGAGGTAGTGGCCACTGCTGGGAGGGAGGAGGAGCAGGATGTGGAGAAGGGAGGAGGAGGCAGTGTGAGAATGCCTGCACCTCCTCAAGAAGTGTCCCAGCCCTGGGCTGGAGCAGGGAAGAGACCAGATGAGCCTGGAGCATCCGTGGTGCGGGACTGTCAGGACGGGCTGTGGGGAGCGCGCAGGAGCCAGCCTGAAGGAGCTCCCAGGAGTCAAAGCTCCCAGGAACAACTGAGCAACAAATCCAGATATATTATAGTACTGGATTTTATCTCTTTGAATAAAATAAATACCTACGAGTCCATACCGATATAAATAGACGATTGCATAAGTAAATGGGGAAGAAGGATCCATTTTTCCCTGGAGCAGAGTTCCCCTTAGCAAACAAAGGACTGGAGGGAACAGAAAATCACCATCTGAACACACAGAAATCGCTGCTGCAGGCCAGACCCCTAGAGCGATGCTAAGACTCGGAGGAGAAAGTTTAAGGAGAAACAAGAGTCGCACGGTTGCAAAGTATTTCCCCCAAAATATCTATGGATTACAAAGGGAAAAATATTAACTTGGCAATGGAGAAAGCTGCTTTACCCATGGTCAAGGTCAACGTTACCAGTAATAAGACACGGACACCGCGTGCTTCCTGACACGATGTACTGAGGAGACATTATCACTTCCGTGGTCATTTTCCCAATCATGCATAACTTCAATCTAATCATGAGAAAATATCAAACAAACCCAACTGAGCACATTTTGCAAAACACCCGATCAAAAGTGTTGAGATCATGAAAGAGAAGGAAAGGCTGAGGACAGCCAAGGAAAGGCAACGCAAGATCTGGAAACGGAAAAGAACATTGGTCAGGGACCAACCTGCGACAGTCTGCGGGCTAAGCCCAGCACTCTGCCCGCCCTTTTAAATAGCTTCGTCTGCACACAGCCGCACGCTCATCCACCATTGTCTGCGCTGCTTTTGTGCTACAGCAGCAGTGACTGCGGCAAAGACCACGTGGCTGAAAACATGTCCTATCTGGTCCTTTACGGAAAGAGCTTGCTCACTCTGCGTCAGTGGAAACAAACACTGGTGAAATCTGAGTAAAGTCTACAGTTTAGCTAATAGCATGTTAACAATGGCAGCTTAGTTTTGAGAATCAGAGCGTGGTTCTGTGAGATGTCAACACTGAGCGAACCGGGTGGAAGCTCTCCATACTATTAATGTCTTTGCAACTCTCTGTAAGCCTAAAAGCATCTCTAAACAAAAAACTTTTTAAAATAAAAAATATGTGCAGGATGTTTGGGCAGGAGACATGTGTGGACACAGGAGCCAGGCTCGAAGCTGGCCGCAGGGAGCCCTCGGACTGCTGGAGAGGGGGTCCTCTCGCTCAGGATGCTGGGAGTGGCGGGAGACAGAAACTTACTCCAGACTGCTCGGGGCAAACGGGTGTGGGTGCAGCTGCACACGCTCACCGCAGCCGGACGCAAACCTCAGCCCAAGGCGACAGTTGCTTTGTGCGCGTGTGTATGCGCGCGTGTGCACGCCTGTGTGTTTCTCCTGGTGTTTCTCTGTGTGTGTCTCTTTCTCTCCCAGTTCTCTGTGGGTCTCTGTCTTTTTGTGTGTCTCCTCTGTCTCTCTCTGGGTCTCCCCTTGTGTCTCTTTCTGTCCTTCTCCATCTCCCTTGTTCTCACCTCTCCTTCTCTGCCTGTAGAGCTCTCAGTCTTCCAGCGTGTGCCACTGTGTCTGTCCCTCCCTGGCCCTCTCTGTTCCTCGCCTTTTTTCCCTATATGTCTTCTCGTGTCTATTACCTGCTTTCCTGTCCTCTCTCTGTCTGTTTCTTCCTGTGTATATGGTGGCCCATCGCGCCCAGGGTGGCATTGGGGGTCATGTTAGCCTTTGGGGACCCTTGGTCAGAAAGCTCACACCCACATTTAAAGATGAGGAAACTGAGGCTACTTAGCCTCTTGCTTGCGCTACGACCTACGGGAGGAAGGAAGGAAATGCTCTGGTTTTGTCACGTGCTAGACATGGCGCTTGGAGCCTAACAGATCGTCACAGGACCCTGTGGACCGGATCAAATATGCCCATTTCACAGATGAGGAAACCATGTCCCGGTCAATTAAAGACATTGCCCAAAGTCATGCAGGAAGTAAGGAGTGGAACCAATTCCCTGTGTCCTTCACTCCTTTTTCATGACAATGTGTGCAGATTAACTTCCTTGCACTTTCCTCTATACACGAGACCCTCCTAATTCCTGGCAAAACAGAAGAGCTGCTGCCAAGTTGGTTATTTCCCTAAGTGTGTCTGAGGTGGGTGGGAGGCAGGGGCACTCTCTCTGCAGGGGACAGGCGGGTGCCCCCCCCACTGGGGACGTTCCTCCCGACCCGTGGCCCAGCTGTTTCAGGGAAGGCTTTCTACTGCAGGGCCACTGGGAAGTGAGCGCAGTTCCCTGTGCTTTGCTTTTTCTCCTCTTCTTCTCCGAGATGTGTTTGACAACAGCACGTAGCTGTGTGATCCTCCCTCCAGCCCTGCCTGGGCACAGCGTGTCCCCGCAGACGCCAAATGTCACCAGACACACGTGGGACAGGTTGTGCTCTGAGCAGGGCTGGGCACAAAACCTCCCAGGACGCAACTGGGTGTGACGTCATCGGGTGGCTAGGTGCTCGTCAGATGGCATAGGCCTGGCAGGGACCCAGGAAACCCACCTCTGCCGAGGCTCGGCTGCATCCACGGGGTCCCAGGCTCTCCACGCTGCGTCTCTGCTTTTGCTTTCTCTTTAAGCCGAGGTTCCATGTGAGATTCCGTGTGAGGAGACGGTTTTGGGGGGAAAGGGTGCAAACAACTGGGCCTCCATGCAAGCCCTTCGCTCGGCAGGGAAGCAGCCCAGAGAGGGGATGGGTTGCCTGGAAAGTGGGCCTGGGCTGGGTTGCTCAGCGCCGAGCACACTGTCCCCCGGCAGGTACAGACCCACGAGGGACAGCCCCGCCACACTCTTCTGTTCCTGTCTGACTCGTGCGAGCTGAAGTCGGTTTAGGGCAATTTGCACTCTGCGGAGTGCCTTTTAGAGAAACCAAACTGGGTCAGGAGGCGGCCAGACGGAACGGCTGGATTCGGAGGGGCCCCACGGTGCTTCTCGGGGCCACCCCTGGGCGGCCTGGCACCCCATTCCTTTCCCCGCGTCACCTTGTCTTTCCAGAATCCGGATCTCCTGGTTCCTGATTTGCTCCCCACGTGTTCTGAGCAATGCCCAGACTGTGTCGAGGACCCGCAATCCTGCTGTCTCTGCTGTCTTCACTGCGCCAGTAAAAGGGACAGTGAGCCGAACACGCAGCCGCTGCCGCGCCGGGGCCTGCTCCCTGCCACCTCCCGGTCAGTGGCTCGGACACAGCCCCATGACGCTTCGCATTCCCCGCACGCTGCCCCTGGCTCCCACGGCCTTTCCTGTCCATGGCCTTCCGGATGCCAAAAAGGCGAGGCAGCAGGAGGGGCGGGGGGAAGGCGGACAGGAACGATCCTTTGCTGAACGCTCCCTACGTCCCGGGCACTCGACTCTGCTCCGTTATGTCCAGGTTACCCTCAGGACAACCCCGTGGGGGGCTCTGTCTGGCCCAGTTTCCAGCTCAGAAACCGAGGCTGTGAGAGGCAGCCCAGACAACTCACCGGGCTGCCTGCAGACGATCGTGACGGAGCCCTGCGACGCCAACGCCTCGCTGCCTGTCTTGTCCATTGTCTGCTGCTTGTAGCGGAATACCTGAAACAGGGTAATGTATAAGAAACAAAATTTACTTCTTACAGTTATGGAAGCTGAGAAACGCAAGGTCTGGGGCACATCTGGCGAGGGCCCTCTCGTCGGTAGGGACTCTGCAGAGTCCTGAGGCCGTGCGGGCGCCGCACCAAGGGGCTGAGTACGCTCACGCGCCACTCCGGTCTCTCTTCCTCTTAATATAAAGCCGACAGCCCCCCTCTTCATGGCCCCTTGATACATTCGTTGATGAATTTGATTAATGAAGAATTGATGACTGGGTTAATACATTTGTGACGGCAGAGCCCCCGTAATCTAATTACCTCTTAAAGGCTCCACTTTTCAATACTGCTACTTTGGGGACAACTCATGAAATTTGGGGGGACACACTTAAACTGTGGCATGGCCCATGACTCTGGACTTACTGCCTAAGACTCTAGACTTCCTTAGGGGCAGCTTGGGTGACCACCAGAATGTGCTGGGGTTAGGAGATTGAGACATGGGTCCAAGCCCGGCTTTGAAGCTTCTTACCTTCCAGGCCCTGGGCAAGTTCTGCAGCCTCTTGGATCCTCAGTTTCTTCCTCTAGAAAATGGGATTGACAGTGGCCACTTCTCAGGTACTTGGGAAAAGTAAGCGCACATACATAAGATGCCAGATGACATGTAGGTCCTCAACAGATGTCAGCTCTGGCCCCAGTGTCATTTTCTAGGTTAGTCATTGGTTACCCTCCTCAGACTTTGTGCCTGGTGAGAAGCAGGCCCAGTACTGCCTAGCTGAACCTGGCAGTAGGGCCCAAAGGTAGCTGCTCTCCTGGGTAGCCAATCCTTACCTGCCTGGGCACTATTTGGGGTAGCAGTCAGTGTCCTGGCAGAAAACAGGTGGCATGCGACAGGTAGGCAGGAGAGTTCAGTGAAGGATGCCTTGGGGTGCCCCATCAAGGCAACACAAGACTCAGTGAAGCCCTGGGCTGGTAACCGTGGGCGCTGTCACCATCCTCAGGCCTGAAGGGCAAAGGGAGGGAGCAGACGCTGGAACTCAGGGTCGCTGCTGCTGTCAGGAGAGGAGGCCTCCTTCAGTGGGGACTGCAGCCACGGCCAGCCCTCGACCCTGCAGGAAGCTGGAGAAACACCCAATCTCAGCACATCCCACTCGTTCCTGCCATTGGCAGGCAGTAGGCTGAGGGGTCCAGGCAGGCCGGCCTCCTGGGGTGGGGATGGGGGCCAGCGCAGGGGTCTGGGGTGCAGCCTGCCCTCACCTCGTCCTGACTCTGGCGTCCTTAACTTCCCTGCCACAGTGGAGCGGTGGCTTTGCCAGCTGCCAACACGCCAGCCTTGTTTTTCTCTGCTGCCCCCCGCCTCTTTCCCCCAAGTCCCCATTCCGAGTCTGCCACGTTAATTGAAAGGCAGCAACTGCCAAACTGCTCTCGGAGCAGAGCGCAGAGAGAGAGGAGGAAACGTGTGTGGGCCCCGTGGACAGGGATGAGGACCTGCCGCAGGGGCAGAGCGGCCCCCCAGCCCTTTCCCCGTCCCCTCCCGACCGCTGGCACCGGGCTTCCATTATTTCCCGTCAGTACACCTGTGGCCGAGTGTGAGCACAGGGAAGCTGATCTTTCCTGGTCTTATTTTCAAAACCTCCGTTTGGATGGCCCGACTTTGGTGCTATTCTGGGCACTCGGGCCCCTTTTCCAGCTGCTTCTGGAAAATAACCAAAGGCAGCCAGGCCAGCGGGACACGGGCCCTGCATGTCCGCCTGCGCGCCCGGCTCTTCTCGTGTTTTCTGGCTTCACTCTCCTGCCGGTGGGAGCATTGGCTCCGTTTCCTCGTGAGGAGGTGGCAGTTCAGGAAGCCACGGAGCCGTGGTTTCATGCTGGGCCTGGCTGGACCACCGCACCGTCCGTCCCTGCCACCTGCAGTCCTGCCGACCTGTGGCCTCCTCGACTGGCACCCACAGCCCTGCCAGAGCCGACGCCCAGCAGGGACGCAGTCCTGCAGGGTGGGGACAGGCAGATCAGCTCATACTGAGGAGCTCATAGCCCGGGCCCCCAGCCTGAGCCACACGGCCTTCCTCCAGGACCCCTCAGGGAGAGGCGGGCTCGGCGGTGCTCCGCGGGCCGGCGGGCACTGCTCTGAACACGCCCCTGCCCTGGTCTGCGGTGGGCTCTGTAGACTGCTGTGGCCGCGGGTCATTTGCTTTCTTGATTTTTTTTAATTGAGGTAAAATTCACACAACATAAAATGAACAATTCTAAGGTAAACAATCCAGGGGTGTTAAGCACATTCACCGTGTTGAGCGACCATCGCCAATATCTAGTTCCAGAACGTTTTCACCACCCCAAAGGAAGCCCCGCTCCCATCAGCTGTCACTCCCGTTCCTTCCTCCCCGGCCCGGCACCCACCGCCTGCCGTCTGTCTCGGTGCGTTCACCGCCCCGGCGTTTCCTGCACGCGGAGTCGCAGGCCGCGTGGCCGCCTTCCTTCCTTCGCTCCGTGTGGTCAGCGCCTGCAGGTGCTCGGCTCCCGTTCACGGCTGGCTCGTATTGTGCCGTGTGGGTGCCCTGCGCGCTCGCCGTGCCTCTGTTGGTGGACTTTCGGGTTGTTTTCACCTTTTGGCTACTACGAATGGCGCTGCCTTAAGCATTTACGTGCAAGTTTTTGTTTGAATACCTGTTTTCAATTCTTTTGTGTAAATACCTCCGAGTGGAATTGCTGGGAGGTAGGGTGACTCGATGTCTAACGTTTGGAAGAACCTCGATCATTTTAAACCTGTTCCACGTGGCGTGTATGTTCTCTTTAGCTGGCGGGCAGGGCTTCCTCCGGATCTTTGGTCTCCTGCATGGCCTCCAGGTCTGGCTCAGTGTGCAGACATGGCTCCCTGAGCCCTGGTGACACGGTTGATTTGTGGCCTTGCCAGGCACTCATGTGACTACCGGCCGGGAACAGCCTAGACAGGATATGGGATGAGCCCCCCGGGGACAGGTGGGCGGCTGTGTGCAGGTCTGGTCACAGTGAGGACCCCAGGGCACAACCCTGAAGGGGCCCTCCGAGGAGGCTCTGGTTTTCTCTGCTCCAGGTTGCAAGCCCTGAGGTTCCTCCAGGTCCTCACTTCAAGCACTCAGGACATATTCATTGCTCTTCACTGGCCAATCCTCCTCTCTTGAAACTGTGGGGCATAGAGTACATAGAATAAGAATAGTTTGTTTGTCCCCACACACTTTGCTCCCAATTTGAGCCCCTGCACTCTCGTTTTTCTTTCTTTGTTATCTTGTTGACTTGAATTTATCTTGTGGTCCACTGTGACACTCTGATTTTCAGGTTTTGTTTTTCTGCTTCTAATTGCACAACTGAATTTATAACTTCCAATGTGCTTTTTGGAAAATGTGGTGCATGTTCCCATTTCAGCTGGCTGCCCACCACTGCAGGGAGAGAGGCCGTGAGCTGGGCCTGGCAGTTCCCCCAAGACTATGTTGAGGGACTAGGGTAACGTTCCTTGAAGGAAGGGGGTGGCAGGAAGTACTGACACCAGGGCCTGGGCAGAGAGGACACCAATCACACAGTGGCTGAGTGGTACCATCCCCTACTCAGAGGCCAGCTCACACTGGGCAGGGCGGTGGAGTCACTTATCCTCTCTGAACCTCTGTTCCTCGGGGCAAATGAGAGAGAACGCTGGCCCAGGCCTCCCTGAAAGGCTCCATGCTGGCGGGGCTGCCAAGCGTCCAAGCAGTTCTGAGAACGGCAGGACACTAAATACCAACCTGCGGCCGCACAACGACGATGATGATTGTTATCCCTAAAAGGAGATAATTGCTGTGACCTACTTAGGAGAACTGTGGTAACTAATGGCATTGAGAACTGTGGAAACAGCAAGTGCAGAGGGGAGGCGACAGCACTCTCCGGGCAGAGGGGCCTGCGCACTTGTGTTTGGGCTCCTTCCCTGCTTCTCCGCCGAAGGCCTTAGCAGCATGTCTGGGGGCACTGAGCTGGGCCTCGCCCTGAGCTTGGCAAGGGGGTTAGTGGCAGAAACCCGTCCACTGGGGCTTCAGGAAACGGGGGACAGTTGGGGATACGTGAGGTTTCGTGATTCTGAGCACAAGAGCAAGAATGAGGTCAGGCCTCCCCTCTGGAAGGCCTGGAACCAGGGCCTGACATGGACTAAGAACCTCCGAGTCCCCTTTGTATGTTTCACTGCTCATTTTGAAAAAATTCTTAAATACAACAAACATGCGGCCAAGAATAGAAAATCACACAACACACACCTCCGTACTATCCAGCAAGCTTTATCTTCCCATTTGCTTCAATTCTTCACAAAGAAATGAAGTATGGCGGCCTCTGTGTGTCCCTCCCAGCCCGCCACTCCTCCCTTCGTGTGCCCAGAAGTGACCACCGCCCTGACTCTGGCACCTGCTAGTCTCCCGAATGCTTCTGAACGTCTATTGCCACGTGCGTTTGTGTCCATGCACATTTCCGCAGACTGCTCTTTGTGCTGGAAACTTTTTGTGAAGTTTCCCACTGTGTGCCTCCTTCTGCAGCTGACTTCTTTCCAGTTCCTGGGAGGACTCAGGGACCTCTCTCGGTTGATTGAGATAGTTCTTGCTCACTCCTGTTCACTGACTGCACCACAATTTATCCAGTCAGAGGCTGGACATTAGCTTGCCCCTAAGTTTCCACTGTCAAACCCATGTTGGTCTGGGTTCCCCCGAAAGCAGAATTGAGACAAGGGCTTGGGTGCAGGCAGCTGGTTCGGGAGATGCTCTCAGGGAGCAGGAGTGGGGCAGCAGGAAGTCTCACTATGACCTACTGCTATGTACCAAATCCCCCCATGATCTGGTGGCTGAAAATAACAGTCATCTTTTATGCACCTTCTTGGTTTCTGTGAGCCAGGAATCCACGAGTGGCTTGGCTGGGTGGTCCTGGCCCAGGTCTCTCTCGAGGTTGCCATCCGTCGTTAGCTGGGGCTGCCATCATCCGAAGGCACGCCTGGGGCTGGAGGATGTTTTCAGGCTCACTCCTGTGGCTGTCAGCAGGAGGCCTCTGTTCCTCCCAGCAGGATGCTTGAGTGTCCTCACAACACAGCGAGAGAATCCAAAAGGCGAAGGAGGACCTGCGATGCCTTTCACGGCCTTGGCCTCGGGAATCGCACCGGCACCTCCACCTTACTCTGCTGTAAGCAGACTGGCCCCGACGTGATGCAGGAAGAGACACTGCAGGGAGTGACGACCAGGCCGTGAGGCCCATCAGGGAGGCGTCTTGGAAGCTGGCCACCACCACAGGGAAGAATCCAGAAACAGCAGAGAGTGCCTGACTGCGCTGGTCACTGCTGTGGGCATGTGTGACGGCCGCATGCACAGCGCGGCCGGCATTGTGGTGCAGCGCACAAAGGCCAGCCTCACAGTGACGTGGCCGTGGGCGTTCTTGCACAGGGGCCCTGCCTCCATGTGGTAGAGCCCTGACACAGCTCCCAGTGGTATTCACACCCCCGTGCAGTCCCCTCACCTTGTGTGTGGGCCGGGCCCAGGGACTCACTTGTATTGAATGGAGTGCCGCAAAGCCACGGGAGGTCCCTTCTGAGGTTAGCGTACAAAGGACTGTGCTTGCCCTCTCACCCGGACTCCCCCCTCCACCTGCCTGCCCTGGTGAAGCTGCCGCCGCCGTGTTGTGAGCTGCCCTCTGGGGAGGCCCACTTGAAAGGGACCGAGAGAGGCCTCCGTCTGCCAGCCAGGGAGGAGCTGGGTCCTGCGACAACCACAGGAGGAGCTCTGCCCTCAGCTGGGCCTTCAGATGAGACAGCAGTCCGGCCGATGCTGGTGGCAGCCTTGGAGAGAGCTGGGCCAGGGACCCAGTAAGCTGGGCCCAGATTCTTGATCCACAGTGACTATTGTTTTGTTAAACCGCTAAGCTGCTAAATTTGGGGGTAATTTTTTTTACTAGCTAACTCAGGAAGGGTGGAAGTGAGTGAAGGTACACACAAAGCAAGATTGGCCACGGGCTGACGACTGTCACAACTGAATGACATTTATTGTATTCTCAATACTTCGTGTGTGTTCAACATTTCCATAATAAAAAGTAAAAACGGATTTTTTAAATGCTGAAGTCTGATTTGCAATTCAGTGAGGTTTGGCCTCTGGTCAGGGTGCTTGTTGGTGTGTTTGCTTTTGTTCAAACTATCTAAGTGCAGATCCCGACTCATTCATTCATTAAACAAACATTTATTGGGTACCTGCTGAGTTCCAGGTAGTGTTCTGGCCACTTTCATTATATCATTCTATGTGACCACTTGAAGTTTTTGTTTTTGCTCGATATTTTTCTCCTGTGAAGGCAATTAAAAACTGCTAGAATTGATCCCCCTGAAAACAAAGACAGAGTTGCCCATTCTGGAATTTGCTGTGAAATGGGATTTTTAAAAATTTTTACTAAATTTATCCTTTTGTCGAAGACTTTTTCTAACATTTTGTACTGGTTGCTTCACAAAATTCACTTTACGAAATTAAAGTTGATAAAAAGTGCTCTTCCACGCACGACGGGAGAAGATGGGTTGACAGGCCCGGCTGTTCCACGTGCATCTGTGCAGAAGACCAGCTTTGACGAGGTCCCTGGCACAATCGCAGAAGTGGAAGCTCGGAAATAGAAACTGCGACGTCTTATTCACCACTGTGACTCACCAGCGTGAAGGTAAGTTTTGATCCCTTTTCTGCTATAATTTTTTTCCACCATGACTACATATACAAAGGTCATTGCGAGAAAATTCTCACTATCTGCATTTCTTTTCTGGCCATTAATGCTATTCATTTCGTTTCATGGTTAGTACTGGACACAATTCTGTAACATATAGGAGGGAGGTGACTGTCCCTGGGCAGATACACTAGCTGTGCCACTGTGTCGGGGTGGGAGCATCCCCAGCCCTCTCAGGCTGGGTGCACTGCCAGCCATCAGAGCAGGTCTGTGGCAAAAGGGCACCCCCACAGCGGGAGCTGAGCCTGAGCACTGGGCAGCGGGAGGAGCCAGAGAGCAGCTGCCAGACAGAGGGGACACACGCGTGCGCACACACACACACACACACACACACGGCCTCCACTTAAATTTTAATGTCAGATCAACAATGGATAAAGTTTTAGGATAAGTGTGTCCCATGCAATATTTAATACATACTTGTACTAAAAAATGATTCAAATTCAAATTTCACTGGCAGCCTATCTGCTCTGTATTTTGTCTGGCAACCCTAGTCGTGGGGATATGGCCACAGCAGTGACAGCCTCTGGCTGCTACATTGCTCCCATCTAACGATCGGGAGCTTTCGCATTAGAAGTCTGAATTTCCACGGTCACTTGAGAGGTAGAAGGTTCTGGCAGGGCAAGACACATTCCTGCAGCACTTGCCTGGAGCCGAGCCCAGGCCGTGGCTGACAAGAGGGCCCGAGCTCTCCATGGCCTGCAGCTCCTTCCCCTGCGCCTGGGCCTGCCCTCCAGGGGCAGCAACAGCAAGAACACGGACTTCCTGAGCCAGGCACCACGGGCACTCCTGACCTGGGATGGCCTCATTAAACCCTCCCACACACCTCTGTGGTTCAAAGGTGCTGTTAGCATCCGCACTTTACAGGTGAGGAAACTGAGGCACAGAGAAGTTAAGAAACCTCCTTGAGTGCACACAGTGAGCGGTGGGCCTGGGAGTTAAACCTGCTCCATCAGACCTGGGAGGGAGGGGTGAGGGGCGGAAGAAGGAGAGGGAGGGGGATGTGGAGCAGGGGGTGGGCTTGGGAAGCACAGAAGCTGCTGTCTGCTTGAAGGTTGTCATTCTGCTCCTGTCGTCCACACCCCTGCCAGGTCTCACAGCCGCCCGATCCCTGGCTCTCTCCCGAATCCCCAAGGCCTGAGGGTCTTGATGTCGGTTCCCTGGGGCTCCTGTGAAAGGCCTTGAGGTACAGCCCAGTCTCAGAGGATGCCAGAAGCCCCCAAACCTTCAAGTCCAAAGGGAGCCCGTGGGGAGGAGGCCACGCGGGGCCTCCAGGAGCCCGCGGCCAAAGACAGGGAAGCTGTGGAGTCAGCGTGAGAGTGGAGGGTGAGAGCGGGAGCCCCAGACTCTCCAGCCTGTCCGCGAAGCTCTTCACCCACACGCAGCGGCCAAGGCCCACCAGAGCTCCAGGCCCTGGACCCGCCGGGGCCCCACCTGGCTTTCTGTGGGGCTTGAGCCCTCCTCCCTTTCAGCCAGTTGCTGGAATCTTCACTAGAGAAAGACCCTTTGATAGAGAAATCCCAAGCACAGCTCTGTCCTGCGAGAATTAATTGCAGCCCTCACAGATGAAGAGAGTTCACACGAAATCCAGTGTTTTCACATTACTTGGAAAACTGGAAGGTGTGGGAGCCCCGGAAACCCCTATTCCCACACGGCAGTCACTGGTGGAGCCCAAAGGCAGCTGGGCCAAGCACACACAGTCCAGTTCTCCCTCAACGAGCCCTTTGACCTGACCCTGGGCCCTTTGACCTTGAGACCCTTGACCTTGGTTTGCCCAGACGTAGAATTCTAGGATTCCAGCTTACCCACACATTGTCTAAACCCACCTCTCATGTCACAGATGAGAAAATGGAAGCTCAGAGAAGTTAGGCAGCTTCCCCAAGGTTGCACAGCAGACCAGAAGCCAGACGGGGTTCCTGGCAACCAACTGCCTGGCTTAACAGGAAAATGGTTGGTGACACATAAACCCTGGAATGGAATCCTGACTCTGGCAGGGCTTCACAGCAGCCCCACTCTGCTCTCCCTCTCATCCCCCCTATCCTGGGACTCTCAGGCTTGCAACACTTTCTACCTGGGACATCCCCACCCCCACCTGGCCTCAGCACCCTTTGCCCTTTGCTGTACTCACAGTGTTCTGCTCAGTGTGTAGGAGCGTAGTAGCCTTGAATGAATGAATGAAATACGATTCTAAAGTTGCTTTTGGTGGGAGTGATCAGAGAGGGCGCTATGGAGGAGGCGGCCTTTGAGGCAATGTAAGCACAGGGAAGCTTTCAGCAGGTGGGAGGAGAAAGGAGGGTGTCCCTGTGCCCGGCGGGTTCCCAGCCCTGGAGCTGGGCAGCAGAGAGGGCTCACGCGGCGAGATGGTGCCTGCCGGCTTTCTCCAGCGTAAAGTTACTATTTTCCTCTTTGTCACAAATAAATACTTTTGAGATGATGTAAATATTCCATTGTTCGTCACCCTGTCGACTTATTGGTTCGTTTACCTTTATCTACAAGGACTTATGGCCCGATTCAGTCAGCGGGTTACAATCTGTTATTACAATTGTTCGATTGCTCGTTTGGTGCTCGCAGCAGCCCTGATTCGGCCACTGGGAGCCCCTTTCAAGGTGGCTCCTAGGTCTCCCCAGCATGCCTGACTCCTTTTTTGAGGCCACCTGATTTCAAGGCACAACACAGGGTGCTGGGCTCTTTTCGTACCTTCCCTGTCTGGCCGTGGGTTGAGCTCTTGCTCCCAGGGTCCTGGTGGAGAATGGGGTTAGAGCCAAGCTCTGGGCGGATGTGCTTGTGGCTGCAGGGCTGGCCGAGCGACCTCGCCGCACACTTACTTCTATGTACAGCCACGTGTGTGAGTTCACACGGGGCCTCCAGTCCCAAGTCAGCCCCCGAGGACTCCCCTGGTTTGCTCCCTTTGTGGGGAGAAGTACCTGGCTCCCAGCACCACCACTATTTTACCTGTTTTCAGCCCCCGCGGGACACTGCTCCCCACTGTAGGTGTCCCTCCCTGCACAGACACCCAGGCTGGGCTCTCCCGCCTTGTCCCTGGGCCAGAAACCATCCCGATCTTCCTCGTTGTGTTGTCTGGGACTCCACCCAAGGCGCTTGGCCAGGTCCCCAGAGAAGCAAGTCATGTTCCTTTTCTGCAGCTGCCAGGGAGCTATGGGAATGAAAGACCGGGGGGAGTTCGGAATTTCATTTCGGGCGGTGAGTTTGGTATTCTAGGCAGGTCAACAGAGGATACTGATGCATTCTCCCCACCTTCCCGACCACACGGGGTGTTTGCTGGGGAGCCCTCTTTCATTGACTCCTGCTGTGTTGGGACACTGACCTATGCAGATGCATCTTTTGCTCCCCGCTGGGGCCTGCCAGGGAGGGCGAGGCTGGGGCTGGAGGTGGAGATATGGGTGCCGAGGCTGGGGCTGGAGGTGGAGATGTGGGTGCCGAGGCTGGGGCTGGAGGTGGAGATGTGGGTGCCGGCCGCTCGGGGAGGTCCCAGCGGGCCCCAGACTGCCCGCTTGCCCAGCTCTGCCACCGCCCTGTGGTGAGAACTTGGGCACTGCCACCCTTTGGCCTCTCTCTGCGTATAACACAGGAGTGTGAAGCCCCTTGGAGCTCTGATGTGATTCTGTTCATACGATTTGGGACACAAAGATGAGTCAGGGCTTTTCCCTGACCCGGCCAGCTGGGTTCTGCCAGGCCAGGCTGCTGGACGGATCCTCGAGGACAGGGTCTGTGGGGGCCGCCCCCCGGCCTGTGGGAGGCACCCTGGGCAGGCCTAGCAGGTGGTGGGCGGCCTGGCCCAAGGACCCCTGCGAGGTGTGAACTAAAATAAAATTTTAAGGGTCACCCCCACCACCGGCTGACTAAATGGACCCCGTCGTGGCCAAAGGAATATCCTAAAACTAAATTGCCTGCCAGGAGGAAGGTCAGACATGCCTTATCATGCCCCCCTCCCTGCTTGGGGACATCCTTTGTTACCCATTAACAGGCCTAAGGGTATGCAAGACAAACCTGCAGGTCCTCAATTTACACAACAAACATATGTCCAGTGGCTTATCTCTGACAAAGAGCTCCTTATGTTAAAACATTCCAAGCCTTTAGACAAAGCTTCATGTCTTTAACCAATTACAAGCCAAAGAATCTTTAAACCTACCTATAACCTGTAAGCCCCCACTTCGAGATGGCCCACCTTTTCGTGCCAAACCAATGTATGCCTCCCACGTAATGATTTATGACTTCACCTGTAACCCCTGTCTCCCTAAAATGTATAAAACCAAACTGTAACCCAACCTCTGCGAGTCCACTGCTCAAGACCTCTTGGGCGTGGTTCTGGATCATGGTCCTCAAATTTGGCTCAGAGTAAATCTCTTTAAAATTATTTTACAGAGTGTGGTCTTTTTTTCGTTGACAGAGGGCACAGTGCTGGGTGGGGATTCTTCCCCCACGGCTCAGCATCTGACATGGTCTGTGCTGGGCAAAGAGGTGGAACTGGGAGCAGGCAGGGAGGGGAGAGGCTGCAAACTACCCCAGCCAGCAAGGAGAATGTGCCCGGGACAGGGAGCAGTTGGCGATTCTTTGATCTATTTTCAAACACGTTTGTTGTGATACAATTCACACACCATACAATTGACCCATTTATAGTGTAACAATTTGATGATTTTCATTACAGTCACAGTTGTGCAACCATCAGCCGTTTCTGAACATTTTCATCGCCTCCAAAAGGAACCTGCTCCCCTGCACTCTCAACCCCCAACCCCCCACCAGTCTACTTTCTGTCTCTGTGGCTCTCCCCACCCCGCACATTGCACCGGCTGGAATCGCAGGGCTCGTGGTCTTCTGTGCCTGGTTCCTTTCACTGAGCACAGGTTCGTCCCCGTTGCAGCACATGTCAGAATGTCCCTCATTTTCAGGATATTTAAGGCAATTCCATTGTACGCACATGCCACATGTCGTTATCCATCCATCAGTGCCAGAGGACGTTTGGGTTGTTCCTGCCTTTTATGAGCATTTATGTACAAGTATTTGTGTGGTCTTTGGTTTATCTTTTTAATAGTGCTCTGTGGAATAGATAACACGTGCAGCTCACACAAATTCCGGGTGTTCGTGGGAGGCCGTGGCCTGTGTCCCGCCCAGGGTGGAGGAGCTCTGCCCTTCCCCACTTCTCCCTTCTCCCCGGGAGCCTCTTCCTGAGTCCCTCTGTGGGCTCCTTCCCCCAGATAGCGCTGAGTCACAGCACAGACTGTCCCTGAGCAGCTTCTTGCTGGGAGAGGTTCCTGCTGGGCTCCTCCACCCTGGGGGTTAGTGGTGCCTCTGTCCTCGCAGGGGCGGCGGGGCCTTGACCTCGCTGGGGTAGAGGTTCTTGGGCATCCATGGCGGTGACAGCCGGTGTCCGGTGGAGCCTTGACCTCCGCAAGGATGCTGTGGAGCGCCCCGGGAGGGCCATGGACCCATTCTGTAGGCAAAGCGGCTGACACACCTTCCTGCAGTCGCCCCTGCCTGTGCTCCTGGCTGGAGCCCTGGGAAGCTGGGTGCAGCGTCCCAGACTGGGCTTCTGCGAGGGGCAGGCCTGGCTCTGGGTTCCAGGTCTGCTACTCGCTATGCGGATGCCCAGTTGCCTCCTCTGTAGGGTGCGGCAGCTGTCGGGTGGTGGTGAGGCCGAGCTGAGCTAACTTGGGTAGAAGTGTCCAGCAGACATTGGGTTATCAGCATCAGCAAATGGCAGTGGGTTCATTGGAAACCCAGACAGACCTCTAAGATTCCATGTGGGTGGAACGTCCAGAATAGGCAAATCTGTGGAGACAGAGGGCAGACTGGTGGCTGCCAGGGGCTGTGGGGCGAGGGGCATTTAAAATGGTTAAAATGGCACATTTCACGTTGTGTGTGTTTTACCTCAATTCCTCCCCCACAAAAAAATCCAGCCAGAGACAGAACAGTACGGTCCCTAGGAATCTAGCTTTGTGGGCAGAAAAGATGCTGAATGGTCCATGTCAATTCTTAAAATGTGTTTTCAGCTATGTGTGATGCTAACTGTTCAGCTGCTGCTGGCCAGAAGGGGTGGCGACACCCTCAACCCTGGCCCAGAAGAGACTCCTGTAGTGTCAGCCTCAGAGCACTGCCCTGCCCAGAGAAAGTGCCAGGAGGTCAGGGGCGAAGGGGAGGGAAGCTTAGGAAAGGGCCTGTATGGCCCCAAGAAGATGCCTGGTGGGGAAGGAGGCTTGGCCCGGCAGGGAAGCGCCTGTGAAAGCTCACTGATGTTGGTTTTGCTGTTCTCACTTCAGTAAGACACCCACGTGTGTTGCAAAACCATCTTCCACTTCATCATCCTCGTCTTCAGCTATGCCCCCAAGAGCACTTGAAGACCACTCAGTGTATCAGTCCTCAAGAAGTCAAACGCAGAATGACCATATGGCCAGCAATTCCACTCCTGGGTATATGGCCAAAAGAATTGAAAACAGATATTCCAACAAAAACGTGCACACAGATGTGCATAGCAGCATTAATCACAATCACAAAAAGGTGGAAACAACCCAGCTGTCCCTCGGAGGATGAATGGATAAACAAAATGTGGGGTATCCAGGCAATGGAATATCATTCAATCCTAAAAGGAAGCTCTGATAATGCTATTGTGTGGGCGCAACATGAACGAACGTTGAAAACATGATGCTAAGTGAAGGAAGTCAGTCACAAAGGCCACGTGTTGTACGATGCCATTTATACGAAATATCCCGAATAGGCAAATCCATAGAGATCTGCCACACTGAGCTTCACCACTTACTGGCTGTGTGATTTTGGACAAATCACCTAATCTCTCTGTGCCTATAAAATGCACATGATGATAAATGAGCTACTTTATTGGGATTGTTGGGAGAATTACATGAGCTAATACTTGCAAAGGCCTCAGTGTCATGCCAATTTCGATTTTTATCTGGGTTTTCAGTGAGAAGATACTAGACCTTGGACCTTGAAAGACAAATAGGATCAAATGGGTGGAGAGAGGGCTCATGTTGGCCACCACCCACTGTGGCCAAGTCCTGGGCTGGGCCCTCCACAGCCCTCTATTGGGAAATCTCCCAACACTAAACTGACTGCTGCCATTGTTCCCAGTGCATAGAGGAAGAACTGAGGCTCAGAGAGGTTAAGAAACTTGCCTGAGGTTACACAGTTTCCAAGTGGCAGAGCCAGGATTTGAACCAGGTCTGTCTCAATGCCAAGCCTTCCTCCATAGCCTGTGGAAGGCTATCCTTGGAGTGGCGGTTTCTTTGGCAAGAAGATGGTGATCTATTATTTTTGCTTCTTCTCTCCTCTCCCCTCCCCTCCTCTCCTCTCCTCTCCTCTCCTCTTCTTTCCTCTCCTCTCTTCTCTTTCTCTCCCCGCTATGAAAGAAGGAAGACCAGTAGTTTTATTCCTGGGCATTTACTCAAGCGAAATGCAAACATATGTCCACAAAAAGACTTATATATAGATGTCCACGACAGTTTTATTAATAATAGCCACAAACTGGGAACAACTCAAAATATCAGTAGGGGAACGGGTGAACAAATGGGCTCTACTCATACAGTGACACACTATTTAGCAATAAAAAGGACTGAATTACCAATACATGCAACAACATGGATGGATCTCAAAATAAATATGCTTAGCAAAAGAAACAAGGCCAAAAATTAAAAAAAAAAATAGAACACGTACTACATGACTCCATTTACATGAAGTTCTAGAACAGGCAAAACTAAGCGATGGTCAAAATATGGGACAGCAGTTGCTTCTGTGGCAGGAGAAATGGCTGGAAGGAGTGAAGGTGAACTTCCGGGCGACGGTGACTCTCTGTCTTAAACAGCGTGAGCCACCCACGTGTGCATTTGTCAAGAGTCGTTGATTGCTACCCTTAAAATGTTCACATGTATAAATTTCGCCCTACAAAGCTGTTGGCAAATACTGAGCTCCAGTTCGTGATGAGCACGCTGAAGGGTCAGGTGAAGGATCCGTCTGCAACCAGCTCTGAAATGCATCAAAAACAAGATGGGCGATGGAGGGGCGGACAGACAGCACGGCGCCAACCGTTGTTGGGGGCACACGAGCCTTCTCTGTAAAATCCTTTCGGCTTTTCTTGCTTGAAAATGCTCATAACACAGTATTGGGAACAAGGAAGGACGGGAAAGAGAGGGTGGGGAGGACAGAGTGTCCCACGCCTGGTCTCCTCCCAAGGGACCCAGAATCCTTCCTCACACCCGTATGGGGCACGTGTCTGTGTTGCAGAGACTCGCAGGCCCCGGAGCTCCAGAGGGGACTCACTGCACCTCCCCCGGGCTTGGCCTCCACGGGCTTTTCTGGTGGAGAACACACCCTCGGCTGGCCTCTCTGCTCTCTCTTCCTCTCCATTTGTCCCTCCCTTTTTGAAATGGGGCCTTTTTGAGCTGACATCTGCCAGCGACTGAGAGCAGACAATTAGGCCGCGGTGGCACCTGACAGGCACTCTGGGCAGAGCTTGGCAGTCTCGCCCTTAGCGATGAGCCGCAGCTCCCGGGACAGCCCCTCTGCGACCCCTGGGCTCCCTGCAGGGCGGAACTGGGCGCTCCACTAGCCTGGTTGCCCTGCACTTCCCCTCCCGCTTCTCTCCCCATCATCTAGGGCGGTGCCCCAGCTGGGAGCCCAGACACCTGGTTCCGGCCACCCCTGGGCTTCCAGCAGCGCCAGCTGCAAGGCGGGAAAGCGGAGCAGAAGAGGCAACAGTGAGAAAAGCCTGCCTTCCCGCACTCCCAGACTGCCTCCCCCGCCCTGCCTGGGACCTGAAATTTCTGCCGCCCAGTGCTCAGGACAGAGCCAGACTGTGAGGGCTGGAAGCACACCAGGGAACTCCTCTTTTTACCCAATCTCCACAGTTTGCAGATAGGGAAACTGAGGCACCGAGTGGTGCCTCATCTTGCTTTACTTCAGTCTCCTCTCCTGATAGACGGGGAGAGTGGAAACATCTCCGTAGTGTCACTGGGAGGATTAAACAGGGCCTCACAGAGGCAGACTCCCACAGCCACCGATCGGGAGTGTGTTGCTGCCCATTTCACAGCGAGGCTCAGAGAGGTTGAGGTGTTTGCCCGAGGGCACACAGTACACAGCAGAACCCTGACGGAGGTGAACTGAGGGGCAGAGGGGTGCAGGTGAGGGGTGGGGTGTGCAACAGCCCAAGTGGCTCCAGGCCCTGGCCCGGCCTGAGGAGGAGGCGGAGGGGCTGGGGCCGAGGCAGCGGGAGCCTGTGCCCCCTCACACAGGGCTCCTGACAAGCCGTCAGTGCTGACATTTGTAACTGTGCCTAACGTTCCCGCGGAACCCGAGGGAGCCTTTCCCTCTCTAATCTGCCTGGCATCAGCCAACCTTGAAATGATGGCAAGTACCCCCGGAGGGGGGACACTTCAGTGCCTTGACACGCAGGAGGCCGCGGCGTGGGGCGGGGCTGGCGCTCTTTCCCGCCCCCCACCTCCCGCTTCCTCTCTCTCTAACCTGATCATCTTTCAGACCCCTCTGGCTTTCCCCATCTTCACCCCTCCTCAATGCACGGCTCTTAATAGATTTGTCATTTGTCTCCGAGGGAAACTGAGACTCAGGCTTGGGCTGCCCAAGTTCCCCTGGGGAGGAGCCGCGCCCAGCCCTGAATCCAGGAGCCCTGACTCTCAGTCCTGGAAGGCACCCCACAGACACAGCCTGCTTCTGCCGCCAGGCCGAGGTGGGCAGAGGGGCTGGGGCCACGGCGTGTCCTCGGGAGTGACCTCCCCCAGGTGGCTCAGCCTCTGCTCAGCGTCCTCCTCTGTAAACACATGTTCACAGCAGGGCTGTTCACCAAATCCCCAAAAGGGAAACAACGAAGTTTCCATCAACAGATGAATGGATAAACAAAATGTGGTGTTTCCAGCAACAGACTATTTTTCAGCCACCGAAGGAGCAAAGTTCTGATACGCGCTGCAACATGGAGGGACCCTGGGACACAACACACAGTGAGGAAGCTAGATGCAGAGGCCGCGTGTCGTATGATTCTGTTTGCATGAAATGCCCAGAACAGGCCAATCCACGGAGACAGAAATGAGATTGGTGGCTTCCTCGAGCTGGGGGGATGGCCGAAGAGAGAGGGATGGCTAAGGGGGGGTTCTCTTTGGGGTGATGAAAATGTTAGAATCGATAGCAGTGATGGTTGCACAAGCCGGTGTAGATACTAAAAGCCATTGAATTGTACGCTTTAAATGGGTGGATTGTATGGTATGTCAAGTATTTCTCAATAAAGCTGTTAAGAAATGGAAATGCTAATAATAAGACCTACCTCTTAGCAGCAGAAGATGAAGATGGAACAAAATGAGGTGAGATGATTCCGGGAAGATGAAATGAGATGGGCTTAGCCTGGTGCCCAGCCCCAGAAAGCTCTCGGCGAATGAACCAACAACCTCGCTGCTCAGAGTGTGGTCCCTGGACCAGTGGCAGCGCCTGGGACCTTGTTAGAAATGCAGAATTTTGGCCCCAGCTCAGACTGCATCAGAATCTACATTTTAATGCAATCCCCAGATGACTTGTGTCCACGCTAAAGTTTGAAAAGCACTAAACAGCAGTGCTAGTTCTATAATTTGAGAGTGCATCAGAATCCCCCGGAGGGCTTATTACAACATGGATCACTGGCCCTACCGCGGGGTTTCTGAATCGTAGGTCTGGGGGTCAGCCTGAGAATCTGCATTCCCAATACTTTGCCTGGTGGCACTGACGCTGCTGGCCCCGGAGCCCACATGAGAACCCTACTGGAGGTGTAAGGCGCTGCCAGTGTCTCATTTGAGCACGCGGCGTAATGAGGTGCATCTGCTTGTCTCCCTGGACTGCAAGGCCCGGATAAGCGCCAGAGAGGGCGTGTACAAGACAGGCCGTGGGGACCAGCAGGTGTCAGCCCTGGGATGCACACAAGGTCACCAGGGAGCTTTTACAGTGCCCACTTCGGGGCCCCACTCCAGGTCAGCCGACCGGAGTCTGGGCAGGGGTGGTTGGACCTGGGCGTCAGTGTGTGGGAAGCTGGCCTGGGGATTCCTGCACGCAGCCGGGGTGAGACCTGAGGTGCTGCCGCAGGGGCGCGACGTCAGATGCACTCTTGCCGCACCAGGGAGGGGGGAGCAAGGGGACGGGAAGCCGAGGCACAGGGCTGAGGCCAGTGCCACAGACGCATGTGGGTCCAGGCCTGGAACCCGAGGATCCACCCCTGGTCCCCAGCGAGTACCAGATCTGACTGCCCTGGGCAGAGGTGGGCCCCACAGCGGTGGCGCCCTTCTGGGTTCCAAATATGAAAGAGACTGTGGGCCGGGCGGGGGCCCTGCAACAGAGAGAGCCAGAACAGGCTGGACTGAAGCTGGGCCACTTCCCGCCTGCCCCCAGCGCGTCTCAGTGGCGCTGGGCCGCCTCTTTGGCTTTTTCCTCTTTAAGGAACTATTTACATTAAGCAGAGCTCTTTAAGACAGGATTTGGTTAAAGCCGTCCTGTTTAATGGGCTTCGGGCTGGGATGGGGGGAACTCTGGTGCTAATTGCCTATTAGTCCACTTTGAGTCAACTTTGCAGCCAGGGTCATTATTTTTGCAGCCAGACATGGCTGGTTCCTCCTGGGCCTGACTGCTCACTCGCCTTTGTCCGCCCCCGTTTACCCTGATGCTCAGGTGGCCCGAGACCTTCTCAGCAATCCTATCCCTGCTGGTTTCTGCAGGCCTCTCTCAAGCCAGGGCACTTCCGTGGGGAGCTGCTGGCTTCCTGGAAGGCAGAGAGGAACTCACGAAAAAGAAGGTGCTCAGGGCCTGGAGAGGTAGAACACAGGCAGGAGGATGGAGTCTCCCATGTAAAGGAATAAAACCTGGGTTTAGGCTTCATAAGCTTTCGGTCAGGGAGTGGAGACACAAAGATCCACTAGTTCACGCAGACCCTCTGAGCAAAGTAGGAAAGGCTCCTATTCCTCAGGAGCGCGGCTGGGTGGGAAGAACACTGGCTGATCTCAGCTCCCACTGCTCCCCAGGCCAGGCAATTTTTGCAGTACACAACCTGAACAACTGCACTAGGGTGCATTTCTGGGCACTTCTGCCTCTTGTACTTCTGACGGTACAACAGTACTGCAAACAGCCAAGTGGGACCACTAACTCATCAGATGCTCCTGTCATCCAAGTGCTCCTTGATAAGTGCTGGGGATACAACAAAGAAAGGTCTCTGCATTGCGGATCTGGTCTATTGGCAGAAACATGAGAAAATCATCACTTGTGAAAACAGACTGATGGGTGCAGTGCTAGGGGACAGCAGCAAGAGCTAAAACATGGTGCACCAGGCACTGCGCTACGGGTGTCAGCATGAGTGACCTTACCGAATGCCCTCAGCAGCCCTGGAGTATAGGGACAGAATTCCCCAGATGGCTCCAGGGAGACGTATTTAATTTCCGAAGCAACTCCTAGCGTGCCTCTGAGATATTGCAGGTTTGGTTCCAGACCCCCAGAACAAAGTGAATACTGCAGTAAATCAAGACACACGTAATTTTTTGGTTTCTCAGTGTATCTAAAGGTACACTTACCTATTCTGTGGTCTCTCCAGTGTGCAATAGAATGAGATCTAAAAATATATACATATCTTAATTTAAAAATACTTTATTGCTAAAAAAAATGCCAACAATCCCCCGCTGAGCCTTCAGTGTGAGACGTAATCTTTTTCCTGGTGGAGGGTCCTGCCCCGATGTTGGCGGCTGCTGACTGAGCAGGGTGGTGGCTGCTGGAGGCCAGGGGTGCCGTGGCAATTCCTTAAAACAAGACAACAGTAGAGTTTGCAGCATCAATTAATGCTTCCTTTCACGAAATATTTCTCTGCAGCATGTGACGCTGTTCGATGGCATTTTACCCACAGAACTTCTTTCAAAATCAGTCAAACCTCTCAAACCCTGCTACTGCTTTATCAATTAAGTTTATGTATTAATAATTTGCTAAACCCTTTGTTGTCATTTCAACACTGTTCACAAGATCTTCACCAGTAGATTCCACCTCAAGAAATCACTCTTTTGCTCATCCACAAGAAGCAACTCCTCGTCCATTGGAGTTTGATCACGAGATTGCGGCAATTCAGTCCCATCTTTAGGCCCCACTTTCAATTCTACTTCTCTTGCTATTTCCACCACATCTGCAGTTACTTCCTCCTTGAAAGTCTTGAACCCCTCAAAGTTATCCATGAGGATTGGAATCAACTTCTTCTAACTCCTGTTTAATGTTGATATTTTGACCTCCTCTCATGAATCGTGAATGTTCTCAATGGCATCTAGAATGGTGAATCCTTTACAAAAGGTTTTCAATTTACGTTGCCCAGATCCACCAGAGGAATCACTGTCTATGGCAGCTACAGCCTTACAAAATGTATTTCTTAATAAGACTGAAAGTCGAAATTACTCCTTGATTCATGGGCTGCAGAATGAATGCTGTGTTAGCAGGCATGAAAACAACGTTTATCTCCTCGTACACCTCCATCGGAGCTCTTGTGCATTGTTAATCAGACCGGTGCATTGTTAATGAGCAGTAATATTTTGTAAGGAATCTTTTCTTCTGAGCAGTAGGTCCCGACAGTGGGACACATACAACCTACCAAGACTGAACCATGAAGAAATAGAAAACCTCAACAAACCAATAACGAGTAGACTTAATAAAAAGTCTCCCACCAAAGAAAAGCCCAGGACTTGATGGCTTCATTGCTAAATTCCACTAAACATCGAAGAAGAACTAATACCAGTTCTACTCAAACTCTTAAAAAAATGAAGAGGAGGGAATAGTTCCAAACTCATTCTACAAAGCTAGCATTACCCTGATACCAAAACTAGACAAGGACACAACAAAAAAAGAAAACTGCAGGCCAATATCCCTGAAAAACATAGATGCCAAAATCCTCAACAAAATACTAGCAAACCAAATTCAACAACATATTAAAAAGATCATTCACCATGATCAAGTGGGATTCATCCCAGGGATGCAAGGATGGTTTAACACATGCAAATCAATAAACGTGATACCTCACATTTAACAGAACCAAGAACAAAAACCATATGATCATTTCAATAGATGCCAAAAAAGCATTCAATAAATTCAACATCCTTTTTATGATAAAAACTCTCAACGAACTGGGTGTAGAAGGAACATATCTCAAAATAATGAAGGCAATGTGATAAACTCACAAGTATTAATAAAATCATACTGAATGGGTAAAAATTGAAGGCCTTTTCTTTAAGATCTGGAACAAGACAAGGACACCCACTTTCCCTGCTATTATTCGACGTTATACTGGATGTCCTGGTCAGAGCAATTGGGCAAGAGAAAGAAATTAAGGGCATCCAAATTGGAAAGGAAGAAGTCAAATTAGCTTTGTTCACAGATAACATGATCTTATACTTAGAAAAACCTAAAAACTCCACCAAAAACCTGTTAGAACTAATAAACAAATTCAGCAAAGTTTCAGGATACAAAAATAAATTTACAAAAAGCAGTAGCATTTATATATGCCAATAGCAAACAATATGGAAAAGAAATCAAGAAAGCAATCCCATTTATAGTAGTTACAAAGAATATAAAATACCTAGGAATCAATTTAACCAAGAAGCGAAGATCTATACAAGGAAAACTGTAAAACACTAATGAAAGAAATTGAAGATGACACACACAAAAAATGGAAAGGTAGTCCATGCTTATGGATTGGAAAAATTAATATTGTGAAAATGACAATACAACCCTAAAGCAATTTACAGATTCAATACAATCTCTATCGAAATACCAACGACATTCTTCGCAAAAACAGAGAAAACAACCCTAAACTTTCTATGGAGCTACAAAAGATGCCGAATAGCCAAAGCAATCCTGAGCAAAAAGAGTGAAGCTGGAGGCATCACACCACCTGCCTTTAAAATACACTGCAAACTGACTAGGCCCCTCGCATCGTGGAATCACACAGTGTTTGTCCTTTTGCGACTGGCTTATTCACTTGGCATAATATCCTCAAATTTCATCCATGTTGTGGCCTGTGTCAGAATTTCCTTCCTTTTCAAGGTTGAGTCATATTCCATTGTGTGCACACACTGCATCTTGTTTACCCATTCGTCCGTCCATGGTTGCTTCTGCCTTTTGGCTAACGTGAGTAATTCTGCTATGAACATTGGTGTACAAATATCTCTTCTAGTTTTTGTTTTCAATTCTTTTGTTTGTTATATACCAGAAGTCGAATTGCTGGATCATATGGTAATCTTAATTTTTCGAGGCACCACTATACTGTTCTCCGCAGCAGCTGCATCATTTTACATTTCCGCCAGCAGTGCACAAGAGTTCCAATTTCTCCACATCCTCACCAGCACCTGTCATTTTCTGTTTTTGTTATAATGGCTATCCTAACGTATATGAGGTGTATCTCACAGTGGTTTCAATTTTTATTCCCCTGATCTTTAGTGATACCGAGCCTCTTGTCATGTGTGCATTGGCTATTTACACGTCTTCTTTGGGGAAATGTCTATTCAATGTCTATCTATTCAAATGTCTATTCAATTTTCGAATTGCATTGCTTGTTTTTTGTCAGATATTTTCTCTGCATTGATTGAGATGATCATGTGGGTCTTTTGCAATCCATGAATATGGTGTGTTACTTCGATTGACTGGATGCTGAACTGTCCTTGTGTGCTGGGTGGGCATAAATCCCCCTGGATCTTGGTGGATAAACTTTTTAATATGCTGTTGAATTTGGTTTGATAGTACTTTGTTGAGAATTTTTACATCACTATTCATAAGAAATATTGGAATATTATTAGATAAGATAAATATCAGATATTAGATAATAATAAAATAAGAATATTTTCTTATTCATAAGAAAAGTTGTCTTTTCTTGTAGTGTCTTTGGCTGTGGTTCCCAGGGTAATGCTGGCCTCCTTCCACTTCAAGTTTTTGTAAGAATTTGCGAAGGATTGATCTTAGTTCTTGAAATGTTTGGCAGAATTCACCAGTGAAGCGTTGGGTCAGGACTTCTCTTTGCTGGGAGATTTCTGAGCACTGACTCATTCTTACTAGCAAGAGCCTATTCAGATTTTCTATTTCTCTTTGATTTAGTCTTGGTAGGTTGTGTGTTTCTAGGAATTTGTCCATTCCATCTAGGTTATCAAATTTCTTGGTGTAGAATTGTTCGTAGCATTCTGTTATAATCCTTTTTATTTCTGTACAATCAGTCGTAATGGCCCCGCTTTCCTTTCTGATTTCAATAATCTGAGTTTTTTCTCTTTTTTCTTAGTCAGTCTAGCTAACAGTTTGTCAATTTTGTCGGTCTTTTTAAAAGAACCAACTTTTGGTTTCATTGATTTTCTCTACCATTTTTCTATTTTATTTATCTCTGCTCTAATCTTTATTATTTCCTTTCTTCTTCTAGCCTTAGGCTTAGTTTGGGTTTTTTACTAGTTCCTCCAATTGCAAAGTTAGGGGTTTGAGATCTTTCTTCCTGTATGACAGAAGCATTCACAGCTCTAAATTTCCCTTTTGGCGCTGCTTGCCACATCCCCTACGTTTCGGTATGTTGCGTTTTTGTTTTCGTTCACACATCTTTATTTTTTAAAGTCATGTCAAATCCCATTTGAGCTGCCACTCGCCCGTGGTTGCTGGGAAGTCAGAGCCCATTAGCGTGGGGTCTCCTCCCTCCCCAGACCCACAGAACGAACAAGAACATGGCCGTCCAGCGCCTTGTGGGTGAGGCCTGACCCTCAGCAGAGGGAGCTGGCATGGCCCGGCTCAGACCACTCTGGGTGTCTGGTAGCATTTGGGGGCATCCATCCCCAGCCTCCGGGGCCCAGCCTCCCTGTCTGGCTCCATCTCGGAGACCCCAGATCCCCACTCGCGCCCTCTCCATCATCTCAGCCAGGGGCCTCTCAGGGATGTCTCCAGGTACCTTTGCTTTTCGGCCCTGAAATCCAAAAACCTTTTACGACCACGGGGTCAGGAGGGCTCAGGCTCTCATCCCAGGGCAGGCAAAGCCCCTCCACTGGGGGCTTCCCAGCGTCACACCGCCCAGGAGCAATTTCTCAGTGGGACTCTGATGTCCATAAATGAAAATGTGTCTCTGGGCCTAGAGTTATTTGTCTATGTGCTTTTCACCCCAATTCAACGACATGTTCCTTTGAAGCCTCACCTTGAGTCCTCCTCCCCTGGGGGCCCAGAAGCTACTAAATAAATGTGTCTAAAGGGTGGCCAGTGGATGGATGGATGCTGGGGTGGACAGCAAACATCAGAGACGGGGAGGGGAAATGCCACCAGGGACAGAGGACAGCGAAGAGGGTGGCCTGAGGCCTGGCATCTCGAGCCCTCCCTTCCCCGGCCGAACCTCGGCACTCGCCCCACAGACTGGAACGCCGCCCGATCCCATCCTGTCCTCCGTGGCCCAACGCCACACATCATACCCAGCATGCCCTCTGCTCTGTGCAAAAATTCTGGGCAAAGTAGGGTCCGATATTTCAACCAGGGCCCAGAGCAGTCCCGCATTTGCCCCAGTGTCACACAGCAAGGGTAGAAGAGCCGAGACCTTTCCAGTCATGCGTGGCACCGAGAACGCTGTGTGGGTGCAGAGCGCCGGCCCTGTGCCAGGCCTCCAGCGTGCACCGTCTCATTAGTCTTCACAGCAGACCATGATTTCTTTCCTCAGACGGGGAAACCATGGTTTAGTGAGGGGAAGTCACCTGCCCAAGGTCACCCAGCCAGGAAGCAGCAGTGCCAGGATTTAAACCAGGTCTGGGCAACTCCAAAGCCCGTCCCTTAACACGAGACTCTCCTGCTCAGTGTAGCACAAACCTCTCATTTTAAAGATGAGAACTTGAAAATCAAAGAGGCAAAGTGTCCCGCTCAAGGTCACACCGCCAACAAAGACAGAGCTGGGGGGGAAGCAGCCTAACCCCTAATCCAGGCTCTTTCTGGGCCCTGCGCCCCAAAGCCCAGTATTTGTTAAGCACATCCTCCCAGGGACGGTACAGAGAAGCCCCTTCCGTTTCTGGAAGAGCCCAAAGGGGCCGGGGTGGCACCCTGCTTGCGAACTGCTCCTCTCCCAGCTGCATCACAGCCGGGAAGCGCCGGCACGGGCTGGTGGTGCTGCCGGGCCTCTCCCCGCCGCAGGGCAGAGCTCAGCTCCCCACGTCAAACCCTTGGGCCTGTGTCCAGCTGGCAGCCTGGAGGTTCTCTGAGAGCCGCCTGGGTCTTGGGTTGCTCCCCCGCGGGACATTTGCACAGATGCAGAGCTGTGGATCACAGCAAAAGAGAAGCCCGCCCTTCCCACCGAAACTCGAGACTCGGGACTGGAGGGCCCGTCCTGGTGTTTGTACTTTTCCCACCGAGAGCGTCAGCGACCCAGCACGCACGCCTGGAAGTTGGGTGGGCCGGGGCTCGAGGCCCGGCTGTGGCAGTGAAACAGGACCCGCCCCCTTTTCATCAAGAGCCCCCCACTGCGAAGCCCGGACCTGAAGACTTCCTCCGGCCTAAGAACACGCTAGGCACGTGCCCGGGACAAGCCCGAGGGCCTGGCGCCTGACACCCTAGAGCAACCCTCGCCTAATGGCTGATGGAGCCGGTGGGGAAACCCCAGCTCCGGCACCCGCTGGGTCAGGACGACCTGAAGCATGTTGTGCAGTCGTCTCCCAGACGACCCCACAAGGGCTGGGCCGCAGGTGCCACAGCCAGAACCTGCTCATCGCTGCACCCCACAACTGGATCCCTTCTCCGTCCCCACCACCCTTCACACTCCCCTGTTAGAGCTTCCTGGGGCCACTCTGCACATAAACACCTTGTGCCCAAGTCCTTGTCTCAGGTCTGCTGCTAGACATGGGGCCCGGCATTACAATAGGAGCTGACACTTAATGCTCACGACTTCCCAGGCTCTCAACAACACAACGGGGAACATTTATTTACCTCCTGTTACTTGTTTTTATTATGTATCAGTCAGGAGAGGTTATTTTATGCCACAACAACAAACAACCCCAAAATCTCAGTGGCTTAAAACCACAAAGTTTGGCTTGATAGGAGGGGCCTCTCTCTTTGTAGATCTCCAGGGACCCACTCAGACTAACTGACATTCCACCGTCTTATGACACCCCCATCTCAAAATGAGGCTTCAGGGTTTGCCAAGGCAGGGAACGGAATCACGCACTGGCTTTTCCTCTAGGAAGTGGCATCGGTCACTTCTGCGCTCATTTCATTGGCCAAGCCACTCCACTCCAAAGTCTCGATTCCAACTCTGGACCACAGCCAAGACTTCTGAAGGAGAACCTTCCCTCGGCCCTGCACTGACCGTCTCTGAGCCAGTTACTGATGCTGCATAACAAAGCACCCAAAACTTAGCAGCTAGGACAACAACAGTTCGCTGCTCCTCACACTTTCTGTGGGTGAGGAGTTCCAGGAGGGCCCAGCCCTCTCATGCTGCTGCAGCCCTGAGCCCCTGGGCGCGAGCTGGGCATCTACATCGCCTGGTGTTTATCCACGTGGACTGCTTGCGCTTCCTCACAGCATGGCAACCTCGGGCAACTGGTCTGCTTACCTGGCACTTTGGCACATGAAGCAGAAACTGCGTGGCCTTTTCTGTCCTCGCCTCAGACGTTGCTTTGCATGTTCTACTGCTCCCAAGCAAGTTCCACATCTACCCAGATCTGAGGGGAGAGGCGAGATCACGTGCAGAGAGTGTATGGGACAGAGACATCAATGTGGCCACCACACCCTGCGAAGGAGGAACCCTTTGGGGGGTGAACCCTCTGCCACGTCCTCGAGGTGCCAGCCCTGCCCCGTGATGGAGAGCTGTGAGGCGGCAGTCCCCAGCAGGCCGCAGACTAGCAGAGATCAATCACATCGCCCAGGTAGCTGGTCCCACCCTACATGTCAATACTGTGTTTTCTGGTACCTGGACATGCTAGTTAGTATCTGGACTGGAGTACATGAAAACGGCAGCATCGAAGGGACTCCAAGTGTCATCGACCACATCCATTTATTGCGACATTGGACTCCCACCACGGCTGTATGAGGTGAGCTGGCAGGGCATTGTCACCCCACCTTTTAGCAGATGCGGAAACTGAGATCCAAAAGTTTATGGGCCTTGCACAGGCCACACTGCATGCGAGCTGCAAATTCAAGACGAGGACTCAGGGCTGCCAACTTCTGTCGCCAAGACCTCCCTAAGCCACTGCAAGGGGCGCTCGGGAGACTGTTCCTCCTCGTTAAACAGCGGAGCTTTCTTAAGGAAATTAGCCAAAGGAACGGAGAAGGAGGGGTAGTGGGACAGAGGAGGGAACCCGCCCCCCACCCCACGCCCTTTCCCTGTACGGAAAAAGTTCTTGAATCACCCAAATTCGCATGAGGGTAAATCAACGCATCCAAACTTCTCTTTTCACATAGTGGAAGCTGAGGCACAGGAGGTGAAGAGGCCTGGCCAAGTTCACACGGGGGTAAGTGGCAAAGCAGGGGCCTGCTCCGGTACCCTGAGCCCCTGGGCTCTCCCTGGGATACACGCTGCCCCCCGGGGGCAGGGGACAGAGCACAGATGTCATCCTGCTTCCCAAACAAAACAGCCAGCGCTAGGCTTTTAAATTTTTAAATTTGTGTTTCTTTTTAAACACTTTCGTCAGCCACCCTCCGGCCTTTAAAAATAGAGCCGCCCAGACGCAGGCGGGAGCCGGCCTGAATATTCAGCTCTAGGGGCAGCGCTCCGGGAAAGGGCAAAGCCTGATGAATTAACCCGTGTCCCCAGCCCAGAGCAGACTGCTGTCTCGCCCCACTTCCTGTCGCTCCCTCCAGGCCTGGGAATCCGGGGAAGAGAGCCTCTGCCCGAAGGCGGTGGACCTGGGCTGAGGCCCTGGGTCCCAGGAGGAATGGGTCAGAAGCTACCTTAGGTTTGCCTCTTCCAAGCAGCCCTCCAAGTGTTGAGGCTTCACCTCCTGGGAGAGCCATGGAGACCGATTTTCTCCTTCTCCCTGCCTGGCTCCTTTAATACACTTTTTGCCTTCTGGAAGCCCCACCCAAGTGGCTGCCCTACCCCTCCCTGGAGTTCAGGGCTATCCCTTGCAGGTCCCAGGGCCTCACCTAGCCCTGCGTTTTCCTTCTCTGTGATACTGGCTGTTTATTTATCCTCCTGCAGGCACCACTCTGTGGGCTGAGAAAGGCGTGTTACCTTGAGGATGTTTACAGTCGCCTGGGGAACAGGGTGTGCTCGTCACTGTGGCAGGAGGCTGATGGCCCAAGATGCCATCGCAAGCTGGGGCCACGGGGTCAGGGCAGGGCGGAGACAGGTGAGGCCAACGGGGAGCCCCTGCCTCCTCTGCCTGCTGTCCCACTGCCTGCCCCCGGCTGCCTGTCCCAGGCCCTCCAAGGCCCTCTCCTCCCACCCAGGTCTTCACACAAGCCTGCCAGGGTGCGTGTGAGGGCTGGAAAGGGCTGGAGGGGGGGCGGGGGGTCGGGGTGGAGGGTCCAGGTTTAAACAGAGGCTGCTATTGGAGAAGACCTAAGACCTCGAGAGGCCACAGGAGGGACGAGCCCACACGCATGGGGAGAGCATCTGGGGAGGGGAAGGAAGGGCAGACGCAAAGGCTTTGTTGGGGGTGAGGGGCCCGAGGAGGCTGTGCCGATGGGCAGAGGGTGAGGACGGCCGGAGAGACTCGGGCTCCTGCTCTGATGAGATGGGAGCCATGGAGGGTTTTGAGCAGAGGAGGAACAGGAGCTGCCCTAGCCTGTCCTGTCCAGCGTGGTCTTGCACCAGCACAGGGCGGGCACACTGACATCAGCCCACCTGCCTTCCACCCTCAGACGCAGCTCTAACCCGAGCAGAGGCAGGAGCTCAGCTTCCAGCTGCAGCTGCAGCCTAAAGCCCAGGCCTCCTGCAAAGGATATGCTGCCCGAGGGTGTGGCCGGGCGGTTCTGTTGTGGACAGGAGGCCGACCCAGAGGCCCGTCACATCCTGGGGGGACAGGGCCATACCTGAAGTCTGGGAATTGGTCCCTGGAGGCTGGTTGATCGAGGGGAGGAACTCGTGGAACGGCCGTGGGGCGGGTTCTGGTGTCCCAGTCCTTGCACGTGGACATGTGGCCGGCCACCTCCACCCAGTGCCCGGGGCCTGACGGGGCTGCGGGTCCGGGCGCGGTGCCTGTGAGCACTCTGCTCGCAGCCACTCTTGGCGGAGCCCTCAATCCTTAGTGGTCACTAAGCAATTCATGGCATTGGGACAAAATCACTCTCTCTCAGCAATCTGTCAGCTCCAACGTGCATCCTGCATTTGGCTTCTATCAACTCTGCCGGGCTCAGCAGGCCCCCAGGAGCCACAGCAGCTGGGACATGCAGGATTCGATGGCCCTGGGAACCCCGACTCGGACCTCCCCGCCAAGAGGGGCACCGTCTGTCCCGTGTCTGTCCGATCTGGAGCCCAGTCCTAATTCCTGATGTTTTCCCAGAGTCAGGGGGTGTTCTGTTGTTCCCAGGAGCCCATGGACCTGCCTTGATCCCTGAGGACACAGGCTGCCTGTCTAAAACCCTCGCTCGGCCACTTACTAGCTGTGCGGTCTTGGGCAGCCACCGGACCTCTCTGGCCTCCACGTCCACATCTGCCAGACGGGGACCGCAGTGAGGATGAATGAGATCCCGCCCGTGAGGCAGTCAGGCCGATGGCTGGCACACATGGTGCTTCCACCTTCCTCCTCATTACCGCGCCCCGGGCCAGCCTGTGGCAAGGGCTCTGTCACCTGCTGGGACCCACACTGCGAGACGCTGCGTGGAGGGCGTGTCTGCGTCAGAGGGCAGGGGCAGGCACAGGTGGAGCAGGTTTCAGGAAAAGTCAAGCCCACGGGGTCGTGTGGGCGGGGGGTGGCGGGCCTGGGCCCAGGAGACAGGCGAGGCCGCAGTGGAGATGGGGGCTCGCAGCAGGTGGCAGCAGGCATGGGAGCCGCTCAGGACGGGCCGAGGGCAGGGAGGAGGCCAGTGGACTCCAGCTGCTGTGGGAGCCGGGGCGGCCGGTCCTCAGTGGGTTAAGCCTGGAGGCACCCTCTGACCCAGCAATCCCATGCCTGGTGTCCACCCCAAAGAATGGAAAGTAGGCGTTCAAACAGAAACTTGTACACGAATGTTCACGGCAGCACTACGCGCCATCGCCAAAAAGTGGAAACGACCCAAATGCTCATCATCTGATAAAAGAATGAACAAAATGCGTACATCCACAGAACGGAACATTACTCGGCCGTTAGAAGGAACGAGGACGCACTGGTCCTTGCTATGCTGAGGGTGAACCTTGAACACGTGACGCGGACTGACAGAAGCCATCGCGGAAGGCCACACACTGTGTGACTCCGTTTGTATCAAATGTCCAGAACAGGCACATGAGGAGGCAGGAAGCAGAGCGAGGCAGAGGCCGGGGGCGGGAGGGGGTGATTGCTGTTGGGTTTGGGGTGATGAAAAAATTCGGGAACCAGATAGTGGTACTTTCACACAACATGAAAGTACTTATCGCTACTGAATTGTATACTTTTAAATGGTTAAAACAGCAAATGTGTACTTTACCACAATTTTTAAAAAAATCAGCCTAAGGCACACCATATGGCCACAGGCTGAACACAGTCTTCCTCTGGCGGGGCGGTGCTGGCTCTTCCTTCCTGGAAGTCACACCGTGGGAGGAGAAAGGAGGCTCTTCTCAGTGCTGAGAGGCGGGCGGGTGGCTGGGTCCCCACAGCCAGGGCGGCACGCGGGGAGGGTGTGGGCCTCTCCCTGGCCCAGGCCAGCGGCCACCTGCCAGCTGCGGGACCAGGCGAGCAGGCCCACCTCTCGGGGCTTCAGATGCCTTGTGTGCAAAACAACGGGGTTGGACTAGAGAGACGAGCACAGGAGAGTCTGTCTCTTATGCCCTGAGAGCCCGAGTGGAACCAGATGTCTTCTCCTGACCCGTGGGAATGTCAGAGCAGCCAGCACAGGCCATCCCAGGACCACTCCCCCAGGCCGCAGCGGCGTCCCCCTCACGCCAGCATCTCGGAGTCTGTGTTCCTAACTGTGCAGTGATCCCAGCATGCAGGGCTTGCTTCTTAATATTTTCTGGATCATAGACTTCTTTGCAAATCAGATAAAACCAATCGACACTCTCCCCAGAAGGACACCCGGAGCAAAGTTAGGAGCACCTGTTTATGGTATAGAGATTAATAGCACTTGTGCTGGCGTCAGATGGATTGAAGTCCAAATCCTGGCCTCGCTACGATCACTATACCTGTGTACATCTCAGGTTTCCCATCTGTGCAATGGGTGTGTTCATAGCACCCACCTCAAGGATTAGATGAGATAATTCTTACACACCACTTAGGAGACACTTGGCACTCAATGAAGCCAAGACTCACCTGCTCAGCGACCTTCCCGAAGGCTACCACCTCCACCCTCAGCCCCTCAGACCAGAGAGGTCTCTCCCTATAGTCTAGCCCCACGTCCCAGCCCTGCTGCCCTGCCTCCCAAATGCCATCTCTCGCATCTGTCCCCTGCCCCATTCCGTTGCCAGGGAGCAGTGGTGTTTGCACCTCAGTCTTATAATCCAACAAGTTTTTTACCTTTGCTAATAAGATAATAATATTGTCTACAAAGTAACTAGCTTTATCTCTTCTTCAATATTTCAATATTATGAACTGTTTCATAATATTTCAATTTTTTGAACTGTTCAGTTCAAAAAAGGAATTTTATTAGATCTTTGCTTTTGCCTCTTGATCTGTCAATTTCCGAGAAAAATATATTAAAGTCTCTCTAATTGTGAAATTGTCCATTTCTCTTTATAGTTCTATCAGCTTTTGTGTTAAACATTTTGAAACTATGTTGTTAAGGGCATAAAGTTTCATAATTTTTATTTTGCTGGTAGAATGTGTCTTTTGGCAACATGAATCCAACCTTCCTTTTTTATGTTTTTGCTTTGAGTTTTGTTTCATCTGATATTGATGTATCCTCATCAATATTCTTTGGTGGGATTGTTTTTGTATATCTTTTCCCAATCTCCTATTTAGAAACTTCCATGGTCATTACAGTGTATATGTGTCTCTTGAAGACAGGATTTTGTTTTTTGCCTGGGGAAATTTTCTCCATAATAGGTAAATTTTTTTTTTATTTCAAAATATTAAGGGGCACAAATGTTTTTGTTACATGGATGGCTTTTGTAACACTTAGGTCAGGGCTATTGGTGTGCCCACTACCTGAATAGGGTTCATTGTATTAGTAGGTAAGTTTAACCCATTCACATTTATTGCATAGGATTACCAAAACGTTTGAACTTATTCCTGATTAGTTTTGTTTTCTATTCCCCATGCTTTGCTTTTCTTCTCTTTCCTGATACTCGTTGGACTGATTTCATTTTTTCCATTTTAGTTTTTCCATCTAATAATTTATAAGTTCTACATTCTATTTCCATTTTTCTGGAGGTTTCCCTTGACATTTGCACACACATACTTAAGGTTAATCTGCCGATATATGGAATTAATCAGAATCTATATCCACTCTCCAACAATATAAAAGCTTTAATATACATTTACTCTGCTCCACAAGCTCCTTAACTGCTTTGTTGATAATATCTAAGATTTTAGTGCCATATTATTATTAATTTTTAAGCAATCAACACTTACTTAGATTTAATAAGTTTTACTGGTTTCTTTGTTCACCATCATTCCTTGTATTCCATTTCTTGGATTAATTTTTCTTCTTGCTAGAGCACATCATTTAGTAGTTCTTTCAAAAGTGAACTTTATCAATGCTAAACATTCTTAGATATTGCATGGCTCAGAATATGTTTTTATTCTTACATTTGGCTACATATAGAATTCTGAGTTTGAAATTATTTTCCCTCAGATTTTGAAAATAATTATACCATTTTTTCTGGCTTCTAGTATTCCATTCTTTTGCAAGTAGTCTGTTTTTTTTTTTTCATGAAGATATTTAGTGGGTTTTTTGTTTTGTTTTTTATCCCCAGTGTTCTGAAATTTCAACCTGTCCACTAGGGAATCTCTGTCTTCATTCATCCTGACTGGCACTGGCAGAGTTCTGGGATGTTGTCAATCTCAGCTCTGGGAAATTTCTTCCCCTGTGTTCTTTGGGTATGTCCTTTCTTCTTTTCTTTCAACAGGGGCTCGCTCTGTTGCCCAGGCTGAGCACTGTGGCATCATCATAGCTCACTGCAGCCTCAAACTGGCCTCAAGTGATCCTCGAGCCTTGGCCTCCCAAAGTGCTAGGATTACAGGTGTGAGCCACCGTGCCTGGCCCTCATGTGTCCTTTTTGATGAGAAAATTGAACTTTGACTTTGGCCTTCATACTTCCTAGCCTTTATTGTGCACTTCCCATCCTTCTGTCCTTCTGTGCTGAACTCTGGAAGTCCTCGGCTCAGACCTCTCACTCATTTCTTTGCTCTTCAGCCATATCCATTCTGCTATGTGGTCCATTTATTGAGGGTTTTTCAACAACCAGATGTTAATCTTCCAAATTCTCTTGAGTTGATCTTTTTGAGGATCCAGTATTCTATTCCATCTCCGAAGGACACTGATCACACCTGTTCTAAAGTCTCACTCTGATTGCAGTAGTTCCCTTTCCTTGGTGGCCGTTCTCTGTGAGGAGTTTGCTGCCTGTCATTCACAGAGCTCGTCCTCGTGTCTGAGGCTCTCTGGCAGCCTGTCTGCAAGCGCCGCATCTCCCCGACAGCCAGCCTCCACGTGTGGCGCCGAAGAATGCTCTGCGCTTGAGGGCCACCATTCTCCCTGGGCGTCACCAGCCTTCCAGGACACCACCTGCCCCTTCGAGCCTCACGCCCAGTTACCACTGACCACTCCCTCAACATACAGATACCTGTGTTCTCTGCTTGGCCCAGGCGTGCGTGTGTTTGGTGTGTGTCGGCAAGAGGGTTCGACGTGCCTGCGGCTCCTACTGAGGTAGCTTAAACAACCACCCTGTCAGGGCGCGGGGAGGCTGCAATCGCCCCACACCTTGCAGCAGCCCCCGCTCCTCCACCTGAGCCAGCCCCTCCCCTCCACCTTTAAGGCCTTTGGCATAGTTTCTGGTCTACCAAGGGCACCATTCTTGGTTTTCAATATGGTCATGAATTTTAAATCTCTATTTTTTGGCCTTTGGAGGGATTTGGCATGGGGGGGCCTCAGTCTGAGTCACTCTGCCACGCGTCGCTTTCTAGCTTTGGGGTGCCTCTGGGCGTCTTCACTCTCGCAGCCTGGAGGAGCCGGGTGTCGGCTTGGACTGAACCTGGCTCCACTCTCAGCGTCACTTTTCACAAACTTGAAATGAATCGCTCTTGACCGTACTGCATAGACTCCTGGGAAGGTCAATGACGTAGCAAAGGGGCTGGCACGTGCTCAGCAAACGCTGGATCCTTCCCCTTCCTCTCTTTCCATTGCCCCACCGGGGTGGGGCACCTGAGGTCAGAAGGCCACATGTGGCCTTCTGGATCCTTCTAGATCCTTTGTTCTGTAAGATCTGGATTCATTCAAAAGGCCACCCTGCTAGACAGCCAGTGCCTCCCCAGAGCCTGTCTGAAGCCAGAGGCTCAGGCAGCGAGTGCTGCAGGGGCGGGAGAGAGGTGACCTGGAGGAAGGAAGAGGTGGGCGGGGGTGTGTGTGTGTGAGTTAGGCTGGGGGTGGGGAGGACAGGGCAAGGCAAAGTTTGGGAATATTGGGGGAAACAACGATGTGCTTGTTTAGGCAGAGGTCAGGGACTCAAATGCCACAGGGCGCCAGGAGGTGACGCAGACATGTGAACAGGGCTGGGTCTGGAGAGGGGTGGGAACTGAATCTTGGAGAGGGATGTTACAGAAGGCTCCGTCAGGTTACTGCCCACCAGCCAGCGGGAGGCCGTGGAAGTGCCCCCGAAAGAAACACCATAAGCCAATCAAACCCTTCCGAGGGCCCAGCGCAGCCTCTGGTTTGTGTGCAGTGCGTCCACAGGCGCTGCGGGCTGGGGTCTACCCCGAGAACAGGGCCTTAGCGGTCTTGAGCGCCTTGAGCGCCTAACCAGGCCGTGGGGGCCTCAGCCTGGTGGTCTCTGCAGCCTGGGATGCCCCGTGGCACTTTGCTTTTCTGGGTAAGGTCGACGTGATTCACTCGGCCAGTGGTGGTTGAGGTCCCCAGGCCCTGCGCACGGGAGACTTCAGAATGTGCATGGGGTCAGAAAGAGACGCTGGTCCTTGGGAACGCCATTATGGAACCGGAACATGGTGACTTGGGAGGCAGCGAGGACGCCAGCATCCAGAGCGGTCCTCTGGCGCCACCCAGTGTCCATCGGTGTGAACTACAGCTCCACGCCACCACCTGATCATGGCTGAGGAGGAAAAGCAGGTGAGAGCCCGGGATTTCTGCCCAAGGCCTGTTTGCATGGCAGGTCCCGCTTCTTTTTAAATTTGAAGTAGCCTGATTATTGCTGGCCTCCTTTAGGCCCCAACCTGTGGGTCCAAGACAGCTCTGCCAAATCCAATCAAGGACTTAAAAATTTTTTTTTCACCCAAATCGCCAACAGGGCAGAGACGTTCTCTGCACAGGCAACTTGGTTACTATTTCTATGCATTTCTATCCCGAAGAATCATTTTGTTACAGCCTCGGCATAAGCTGGCTTAGGGGCCTGTGAGAGCCCACAAAAAAGGTGAGTCTTTTTGGACTGCAGCTCATGGCTTGGCCTCAGGTCACCCTCAGCTGGGCCCCAGGCCTGGGCAGCTGTGGCTCACCGCAAATGCCGCTGCATCCCCAGGCCGGTGTGGGGCCTGAGGAAACTGCGGCCTGGGTCCCCACTGCAGGGAGGTCAGAGCCGGGCCGGTGCAGAAAGCTCTTTGGTACAGAAAAGCAAACGGCAGGCGCAGAGACAGGTGAGGCAGGTAAGATGCTGCTGGGGGCTACAGGTCCAGGCCAAGGCCAAGGCCAAGCTGGGACCTGCACCAACTCCTGACTCAGAAGCAGAGTGACTTCTCTTCAGGCCTCCTTAAGGCTTGCTGGTGGTGGGCATTTGAAGTTTGTGGCTGAGACAAGGTTTCCTGCTGGCCAAGCAGCCTGGGGTCATCCCCCACCCTGGCAGGCTGCACACAGGTCCTCAGCCTGGCGGCCACCCAGACGCCAACGGGCCTTTGTCCACAGTGGCCTGGGGGAAGGGGAAGAGCTTGCCCAGGAGGGCAAGGAGGCACACAGGGGATTGGGGCCCTTACCCCTTCTTTCCTGTGGCTGCGCCCCCGCTGGCATCTCTCCTCGCCCACACTCCACACGAAGGGGACTGTGCTGCCACCTGGCGGCCACACCAGGACAGTGCCCTGGAAGGACTCCCGGGTTCCAGCGGAAGGCGCCTCCTCCTGCATCTGGGGCTCCCACCCCTGAGCCCACCACCTTGCTTTGCAGAGGAAGTCAGTGTCCTTGACTGAGCAACGTTCTGTAATAAATGTCCCTACTTCCTTCAACCCTTTCTCGTGGAGCCGGAGGCTCAGAGAGCAGAGTCACAAGCAAGTTGCTGGCAACACCAGGCCCTGAGTCCCTTCCTCTGCAGCAGTCTCGGGAGCCCAGTTCTCACCCAGTTCTGCTTGCTGTGTGGCCTGGGGCCTGTCAACGAGCCTCTCTGAGCCCTGGTGTCCTGAGGGTGACGGAAGAATTAAATGAGATAATGTGTATATAACAGGGTCAAATGCACGTGCTAAAACTCAGACATGCAAGTGCTCCTGGTTAACAATTGATCGCTTTACTTTTTGAATTGCCAATGAAAACTAACTCAGTCTCTTTCCATTTAAACTGGTCTTTGGTCTACCTCAGGCTCTTTTGGGGAAGTGTCGAGTCAGGTCAAAGTTCCCACGCCCTGGAGTGGCTGATAGCTCCCCTGCTTTTGAGAGGGTCTCCCACATTTTCTTCCCTGCCATGGGGACGTCTGGATCCAGGAGCTGGCTTCTGCTGGGGGTCCTGGCCACATGGTTTTGGGGTGTGGGTCTCTGCCCGCCTGCTCCCACGCTGAGGGAGCCAAGAGGGCCCTGCCTTAGCTCCGCCGGTGCCAGGAGCCTCTGAGGTGTGGCTGCAGCTCCTGTCTGGCCCCAGATTGGGTGGTCCCCTGCAGCCCTCAGCCCCAGGTCACTTTGCCCCTCCTTGGTGGTCGCCCACCAGAGCTCCCAGCTGCAGCCCTCCATGGGCACGCAGGAACTCCCAGCTTCTTCCTTTCCAGGCCCGAGGGAGAGCAGGCGTCTTGGGGGCCCTACCACAGGCTCCCGTGCTCAGCCACTCCCATGCCACATGGAACGAGCCCCGGCTTTTTGCTGGGACTCCTGTCCTCTTGCTCAGAATCCCCCCTCCCCCACATCGGGTTTTGAACCAACACAGCGTGGGGGGGTCACTTCCCAGGGCCCTGGTTCATCCTCATGCGGCCATGGCCCCTCCGAAGCTCTCCTCCTCCCATCCAGGACTGGAGGCCACTGTCTCTGTCTAGTGGGAACCTACCCCAGGTCACCTCCTCCTTCCCTACCCCATGGACTTCTGTCCTACATTTCCCTGGGGACTGTCACTTGGCCTGAATGGCCAGAGTGCAGGGGAAGAAAACCAGGGCAACAGGCGTTGTCTACGAATTGTTGTCCGCCTTGCACTGGTAAGTGCCTGGCACATGGTGGGAGCTTGGCAAGTGCCCATCCCTGTGCACCTCCTCCTCCTCTCCTTCTTTCTGGCTGGTAACTGAGGCCACCTCAGCTGGCTGAGCCTGCCCTGAGCCTTCCTGCCTGCCCTGCAGTTCTGCTGTAGGCTGAGCGCCTGGAAACCCACCTTTGGATACAGGCCCAGCTCTGGCCCCCATGGCCTGCTGTACCCAGGGATGCCTGGCCCTGGGAGATTGCTGGGCCACAGGACGGTGTAGAGGATGCAGGCACAAGCTGCAGAGTGCAGCTGCCTGGGCCGGAACCCCTGCTGCCCCACCGACTAGCCGCAGGCCCGCGGCCAGCACCCCTGCTCACACAGAGCTGTCGCTTAAATGGCAACAGCCTAAAGAGGGTGGTTACGTGGCTGTGAAATGTGCTTGTCACAGTGTCTGGGATATAGGAAGTGCTGAGGAAATGGCTGTCATCGCAGTGACATTGAAACGGGTCCCAACTAACGGGGAGACTGTGACCCAGAGAACTGAAGAAACTGCAGGGTCTTTCTGCCCTGAAACCTGAGGCGAACGCGGAGAATCCCAGCGCCACACCGTGTGCGTGTACGTGTGTGTGACCTCTCCACCTCTGCCTCATCATCATCATCCCAGCTGCCATCTTTCCAGCTGCCACGTCGTGCCAAGCACTCTGAGGCGGAGGCTCTTAACACACCCACTCACAGTAAAATCCCACCACACCGCGGGGCAGTGGGGCTGCGGAGGCCGGTGCTGTTACTGGGTGCCTTCTAGCCGGGCTTCACTGCAGCCAGGTGCAGGGCTGCTGCGTGCAGGGCTGCCACCTCCCTGCTGTGTGTGTGTGCGCGTGTGCACGCGCGTGTGCGAGCAAACTGAGCCGTCTGCGCGGGTGATCACACTGAAGCCGCCTTTGTCCCTGCACAGACTGGCCACATCCCCACCTTACACTTGTGCGTCTGGGGGTTTAGACCCAAATGCTGGAAGTAATTTTCATCTGGTGAGACTGTCCCCAGCCTGTCCTCCAGGGCACTCACGCCCCACTGCGAGTCATCTCCAGCCCAGGCCCTGGCTGTCATTGACTTGGACATCGCAGTGCGAAGCCACGTTCTGATTATTGCAACTTCAGACCAGGCACCCATTCCCTCTGAGCCCCACACTGGCCCACTGCCGCCACCGCCAGGCCTCGCCATTCCCAAGCCCTTCCCATGCAGTGGGCCAGGGAGCCTGGCTGCTCGCTCAGCGTGGGCACATTGGACCAGCTCCTCTGCCTGCAGGGGGCGTTGCCAGCCACAGGAAGGGAGCAGAGGTAGACGGACACGGAGGCAGAGGAGCCCTGGTCCCTCTGTCCGAGCCCCTGGGGGCAATCCCTGGGCCTCCCAGGCCCATGAGCTTTGCACAGGGACAGGTTTGAGCCGAGCTTCTGGCACGTGCAAGTGCAAGTCTGGGCCCTGGAAGGGAAGAGCTATGAGTGGCATGAGACGTGGAGAGGTGGGAGGGGGCGGTGAGGACCCCCCCCAGGCTGGGGAAACAGAAGGGGGCTCAGGCCACCCGACCCCCCAGACCAACACCGAAGGGACCTGGCACAAGAACGTCTGGTGCTGGGACACACCGGCCACTCCCGCAGCCACCTCCTGGCAAGGCACGCAAGGAGCCGAGCCTCCACCCGAGCCGGCTGCCTGGGCGCAGGAGGGACCCTCCCTGTGGCAGGGGGCACAGCCCACACCGTCTGGGATCCCCAGCAAGATCCCTGCACTCCTGGGAAGGAGTATGTGGTCTTAGGTGCTTATGTCGCTCAGTGCCTGGTAGAGAGGCCGGTGACACGACAGCTGCTCAGCCAAGAGCTGGCCAAGGGCTCTGTGTCCTTCTGAGGGTACAGGGCACCCCACCAACCCTGGTCACATATAGGGTGGCGCTTCCACCAGCAGCCTGCAGAGCCCCTGGGCCCCTGGGCAGAGCGGTGAGGAGGGCCCGGCAGGAAGGGCTCTGGCCCCGCCATGGAGTGCCGGGGTGTGCTCCGCACACCGTCCTTGCATGGAAAGTCTGAAGAAAAGGCCGCGTGGCCAAAAGGCAGGCTGCTGCGAAGCACTGTGGGAGACGCATCTGGGTCTGAGCACAGTGAGGCCTCGGGAAAGTCGCCGCCTCCCTGGACCTCGTCCTACCCGGAGCAGGACGACACTGCCCCGTGGACTCTCATGGAGAAGAGTCAAAATGCTGGCCTCACACGCGTGGCCTCGTTTGGCCTGGTGACACCACAGAGCGAGGACTGTCATCACATTCTTTTCTGGGAGGAGGACTCGGAGCTTAGATGTGTCGTGCAAGTGAGCTGGCCCAACCAGGACTCGGGACCCTGAGCCCTGGACAGGGCCGGCTGCCCTCCCCTCGGACGAGAGGAAGGTTCTCTGGGCTCAGGGACTAGTCTGACCGGGGAACTGCCAGGAGGTCCCTCTGAAGGTGGCTGTCCTGGCCAGACCCCCAGGCAAGGGAACAGGAGAGCCCTGAGAGGTCTGAGGGTGGGAGCAGTGTGCCCCCTGCTCGCCCGCCCCAGCCGCCACGCTGCGGTGGGGAGTCAGGCTGAGGTGCCCCCGCCCTCGGGCAGGACGGGGAGGCAGACGGGGATCTTGGCGCCTGTGGCCCTGGTGGGGATTCCTGCCTGCCCCGCACGCCTGCTCTTCCAGCCGACTTGGCCGTAGCTCTCCACCCGGGGTGCCGGTCCTTCCAGGGGCTCTGGTCCCGAGGCCAGCAGGCAAATAAGGCGAGGGACAGAGCCGGCGCATTGCCCCATCTCGGGGCAGAACCAAGCTCAACTCTCCTACCTGGAGGTGGATTTCCTTTTCTGGGGTTCATGAAGGGGTTCTGAAGCAAAACACGTGCTCCCCAAGCTTTGAAGAAAGCAGCTGTCATTTCGACCTGGTGAATTTTGACAAGAAGCTTGGGGTCCTGGCCTAGGCCGTCGCTGCTGTGGGGGCCCTCCCGGTGCTAGGGAGCAGTGGTGCCAAGAGGGCGGCCTGGGGCAGACAGCGCCCACTGGCCGTCGCCGCGCTGCCCCCACAACTCCCGCCTCTCCCAGGGCTCCCGCCCGCCCAGGGCCTCAGCCAGGGGCTCACCCCTCTCTCCCTCCCCCACCACAGGCCCCCGACCTCCCCTCGAGGCGCACACCACCATCACAGCGAGTGGCTTTGAGACGCTCCTCTGGGGGCCCATGTTCTGAAGCAGTGACCAGAGCATCATTGCCCTGCAATTAATTTTTCTCCTTTAAGCTAATTATGCAGCTGAAGTGGCTGCCTACCTCGGGGTGAGTGATTATAGCTGAGCAGAGAACAAGTTCAGCAATTTGGAGCCTTAAGAGTTTCTAAACTGCCCTTTAAAACTCGCAGCAGTCATCAGTGTGAAAGAAAAGGTTGCGGAAGAGTCAGTCTCCTGAAGGATTCAGAGCATGACATTCCTGCAGCAGCTTTGCTAGGAGCCGACAGACGGTCAGGCTGCCCCAGCCCAGCCTGGCCCACCCTGGCCTCGACAAAGGCCTCCTGGGCTGGCCTCCCACACAGCAAGCGTCAGGAAGAAACGTGGCTGGAGACAGGCAGGGGACGGCCCTGTGTGTGGCTCGGGCCCGCCCTGCTCCTGTCCTGGCCGTTTCCCCTCCCCAGCTCACCCTGGGTTGGTGAATGCCGCTCTCGGTGACACTGGCACGAGGACCAGATGCCGGTCACCACCTGTGCCCCTGCACGAAGTTGGCCCCTGGCCCGGAATACTCCCGGGGCAGGAGGGAGGCAGAAACTCAGCTGGGGAAGCCACGATGGGATTGTGTGTCATCAGCAGAACAGGCCCCGAGATAGAAACGAGCCAAGTGGCTTTGTTTCCAGGGCGGGTCTCCTTCACACTGTGTCCTGGGCCTAGCACAGACCCCGGCACACGGAGGTGTGTGGCAGATCCTCCTCCCCCCACCTGAGGACCACGTCCAAGGGAAGGTACAGTTGTCATCACGGCTGGACGCTGCAAAGCAGGGAGAGTCCCTGTACATGGAGACCTAGCAGCTAAGCAGGCAGGGGCCTCTCTGGGAAGGGGGTGTGGAGCAAGGGGCAGGCCCTGCTGTGACCAGGAGGAGGGAGCAGAGAGGCCAGCCACAGGGGAGCAGGAGGAAGTTACTCATCTCCCATGTCATGCATTGTCCTGGCCCTCCGCAAGGAGAGGCCTTGGGCAGCAGTGGCTTTCTCGCATCAGAAGCAGCTGGGAGCCAGCACTCCAGGTCTGGCTCTCTCCAGGGCCACAGGTCGGGGTGGCCAGGACTCTCTGGACACTGCCCTGCGGGGCCAGCTGGTTTCTGAATCCCATGATGCAACCCCGATACATCCCTAGTAGGAGCGAACCAGCAGAGCACCTCCGCCCACGCCAGCGGAGGAGCCAGCGCTGAGGGTGGCAGGGTGGCAGTGGCGCTGGGAGAGCCGCGCTTGGCCAGGCCCAGAGGCACCCTTCCTCCCTCGGCTTTTCTGCCTGACCCTACCGCGGGCAGCCCAAAGAGTGCCTTTCGCGACAGGCAGAAAGGCTTGCCCGAGGGGCTGGGGAACCTGCAGCCCCGGCACATGTGGCCTTCAGATCCTTGAGTGCAGCAGTTTCACTGAATCCTAATTTTATGGAACGAATCCTTGTACTAGCTTATTAAGTATGAAATGTCCGATTTCCTTAAGTACTAAGTTTGACAGTTGGTATCTCTGACATTTCACTGTGACACATCTTGTTTTTATTGTGAAGGTACATCCTCAGTCTTTCAAACGCATGTTTTGGCTTCTGATTATCTTTCACATTTTTTTTAGGGCAATTTTTTGTGAAACCATGGATAAGTCAAAAATTCGTGTTATTTTCAAATATGAGTTCCATTGTGGAACCAACACAGCACAGACAGCTCGAAATATCAACAAAGTGTTTGGGAAGGATGTGGCTAATGAACACACAGTTTGAGAAGTTCCATTCCGGTGATTTTAATCTTGAAAATGAGCGACGTGGGCGACCTGAGAGCAAGGTGGATAACGATGAGCTGAAAGCTCTAGTGGAAGCAAATCCATCTAAACCTACACATGAATTAGCAGCAAGGTTTGACATTACTATTCCAACAATATTGGACCATTTGAAACAAATTGGCAAGGTAAAGAAACTGGATGGATGGGTTCCGCAAGAGTTAAACGAGCATCAGAAGAAAACACGGTATTATCACGTGATGAAAAATGGATTCTTTTTGACAATCACAAGCCTTCAGCACAATGTTTGGATAAAAATGAAGTGCTGAAACACAGTCCAAAACCAAATGTTCATCAAAAAGAGCTAATGGTGTCTGTTTCGTGGTCCAGCACTGGTATTATCCGCTACAGCTTCATGAAACCTGGTCAATTACAGCGGATGTCTACTGCAACCAATTGGACCAAATGATGAGGATGCTTGCAATTAAGCAGCTGAGATTGGTCAGCAGAGAAAGGCCAATCCTCTTGCAAGACAACCCTTGACCACATGTCGCACAAACAACGCTGCTCAAACTACAGAGACTGGACTTGGAAATTCTCTGTCATGCACCATATTCACCAGACCTTGCGCCAACTGACTACCACTTCTTGCAGGCTTTGGACCACTTCTTGCAAGGAAAAACATTCAGTTCTCAACAACCTGTGGAAAATGCCTCTCCCTATTTTATCGACACTCCCTCGCTCTCCAGGGTTCTTCGCTGCTGGCATAAACAAGCCACTGTTAAGATGGCAAAACCGTTGTC